>NC_081845.1:98286797-98659144 GCF_963259705.1 Myotis daubentonii | reverse complement strand
ACAGGTGTGAGATGGTACCTTATTGTCGTTTTGATTTGCATCTCTTGGATGATTAGTGACTTTGAGCATGTTTTCATGTGTCTCTTGGCCTTCTGTATGATCTCTTTCAAAAAGTATTTATTTAGGTCCTTTGCCCATTTTTTGATTGGATTGTTTATCTTCCTTTTGTTAAGTTGTATGACTTCCCTGTAAATGTTGGAGATTAAACCCTTGTCGGAGATAACATTGGCAAATATGTTCTCCCATGCAGTGGGCTCTCTTGTTGTTTTGTTGATGGTTTCTTTTGCTGTGCAGAAGCTTTTCATTTTGATGTAGTCCCATTTGTTTATTTCCATTGCCTAAGGAGCTATATCGGTGAAGATATTGCTTTCCCATATGTCTGAGATTTTGCTGCCTGTGGAAACATTTTTATCGTTTCCCATCTTATGTTTAAGTCCTTTATCCATTTTGAGTTTATTTTTGTGTATGGTGTAATTTGGTGGTCTAGTTTAATTTTTTTTGCATGTATCTGTCCAAATTTACCAGCACCATTTATTGAAGAGACTGTCTTGACTCTATTGTATGCTTTTGCCTTCTTTGTCAAATGTTAATTGAGCATAGTGGTTTGGGTCAATTTTTGTGTTCTCTATTCTATTCCATTGATCTATATGTCTATTCTTGTGCCAGTACCAGTCAATTTTGAGAACCGTAGCTTTGTAATACAGCTTGATATCTGGTATTGAGATCCCTCCTTCTCTAGATTACTTTGGGTAGTATGGACATTTTAATGATGTTGATTCTATCAGTCCATGAACACAGTATGTTCTTCCATCTGTTAATATCTTCCTCTATCTCTTTTTTCAGTGTCCTGTAGTTTTCTGAGTACAGGTCTTTTACATCCTTAGTTAAGTGTATTCCTAGGTATCTTCATTTTTTTGGTGCAATGGTAAATGGGATTTTTTTTTAATCTCTCTTTCTGTAAGTTCACTATCTCTATAATAAAGAGTCAGGGTGTAATGACCGTTACCATCAAAGCTGTTAGTTTTATTGATCTTTTGTACTATTTTTTCGCCTCTATGTGATTTATTTCTGCTCTAATCTTTATTTCCTTCCTTCTACTTACTCTGGGCTTTTCTTGCTGTTCTCTTTCTAATTCCTTAGGTAGTATGGTTAGATAGTTTATTAGACTTTTTTTTCTGACATGGTCCTATAGTGCTATGAACTTCCCTCTCAGTACTGCTTTCACTGTGTCCGATGGATGTTAGGTTGTTTTGTGTGTGTGTGTGTGTGTGTGTGTGTGTGTGTGTGTGTGTGTGTGTGTTTTCATTTATTTCTGGTAAGTTTTTTATTTCTTCCTTGATCTCTTTGGTAACCCATTCATTGTTTAATAACATGCTACTTAGACTTCATGTGTTTGAATGTTTTTGAGTGTTTTTATTGCAGTTGATTTCTAATTTCATGCCATTGTGATCTGATGCTTGATATGATTTCAACCTTTTGAACTTGTAGAGACTAAGTTTGTGTCCTAACATGTGGTCTATATTTGAACATTACCCTGTGCACTTGAGAAGGATATATATTCGGTAGCCTTGGGGTGAAATGTACTATAAAAATCAATTAATTCCATCGGACCTAGTGTGTCATTTAGGATCATTATTTCCTTGATTTTTTTTGTTGTTGTTGTCTAAAAGATCTACCCAGTGATGTCAATGGACTGTTAAAGTCCCCTACTATGATTGTATTGCTGTCCATCTCTCCCTTAAAGTCCTCCAGAAGTTTTAAATATAGATATATATGCTCCTATATTGGATGCATATATATTTACCAGGGTTATATCCTCTTTTGTATCAATCCCTTTAATATTATGAAGTGCCCGTCATTGTCTCTTATTATGGTCTTCATTTTTATGTATATTTTGTCAGGTATTAGTATTGCTACCTCACCTTTTTTTTTCTTTTCCATTTGCACGGAAAATTTTTTCCCATCCCTTCAGTCTCACCCTTTGTGACTCTTTTGTTCTGTGGTAGGTCTCTTATAAACCACATATATATGGGTCATGTTTTCTTATCCATTTAGTTACCCTGTTTTTATATTGGAGCATTTAATCCATTTACATTTAAGGTTATTGTTGACAGGTACTTATTTGTGCCCATTTTCTTTCTTTATGCTTGTGTTACTCTCTCTACTTCTTCTTCTTCTTTTTTTTTATATTTTTATTGATTTTTTACAGAGAGGAAGGGAGAGAGATAGAGAGTTAGAAACATCGATGAGAGAGAAACATCGATCAGCTGCCTCCTGCACATCCCCTACTGGGGATGTGCCCGCAACCCAGGTACATGCCCTTGACCGGAATCGAACCTGGGACCTTTCAGTCCGCAGGCCGACGCTCTATCCACTGAGCCAAACCGGTTTCGGCTACTTATTCTTCTTACAACAGCCTTTAGCAATTCTTGCAGTGCTGGTTTGGTGATAATGTACTCTTAGTCTTTTGCTGTCTGGGAAGCTGTTTATTTCACCTTCCATTTCGAATGATAGCCTTGATGGATAGAGTAATCTTGGATTGAGTTTTGTGCTTTTCATCATTTAGTAGACTTCATGCCACTCCCTTCTGGCCCAAAGTCTTTCTATTGAGAAATCAGCTCACAGTCTAAAGGAAGCTCCCAGGTAGGTGACCTTCTATCTCTTTCGAAAGCTTTCACGATTCTTTTTTGCCCTAGCGGGTTTTACTCAGTGGGTAGAGCACTGGCCTGTGGACTGAAGGGTCCCAGGTTTGATTCTGGTCAAGGGCACATGCTGGGGTTGTGGGCTCAATCCTCAGTGGGAGGCATGCAAGAGGCAGCCAATCAATGATTCTCTCTCATCATTGATGTTTCTCTCTCTCTCCCACTCCCTTCCTCTCTAAAATCAATTAAAAAAAAAAAAGATTCCTTCTTTAAGGAAAACCAAGATGGCAGCTTAGGTAAATGCCTATACTTGCCACCTCCCAAAACCACATCAAAATTACAGCTAAAACAGAACAACCATCATTCAGAACCACCGGAAACCATGCTGAATGGAAGTCCTACAATAGAGAAGTAAAGAAGAAAGCACAGTGAGACTGGTAGGAGGGGTGGAAGTGTGGAACAGGCTGGTCCGACACCCAAGTGTGCCATTATTTTATTTTTTAAAAAATATTTTATTGATATTTTACAGAGAGGAAGAGAGAGGGATAGAGAGTTAGAAACATGGATGAGAGAGAAACGTGTGCCACAACCAAGGTACATGCCCTTGACCGGAATTGAACCTGGGACCCTTCAGTCCGCAGGGGATGCTCTAGCCCAGGGGTGGGCAAACTTTTTGACTCGAGGGCCACAATGGGTTCTTAAACTGGACCGGAGGGCCGGAACAAAAGCATGGATGGAGTGTTTGTGTGAACTAATATAAATTCAAAGTAAACATCATTACATAAAAGGGTATGGTCTTTTTTTTTTTTTTTTTAGTTTTATTCATTTCAAACGGGCTGGATCCGGCCCGCGGGCAGTAGTTTGCCCACGGCTGCTCTAGCCACTGAGGCAAACTGGTTAGGGCTGCCATTTTTTTAATCAGGAGGAAGATTGTCCCGGCCGAGGCTGCCTGTGAGGAGCAAGGGGTCCCAGTCCCACATGAGTTCCCCCAGCCCAGTGAAAGAAATCCCCACAACTATGGTCTATAAAAACCAGCAGGGATTGTGGCTGAGTGACATGGAGGCTGCTGGAGACCCAGGTGTTCCACTTAAAGAGCCTGCACATGACCTTACTGGGACTCCCAGCACTGGGTGGCTTTGGGGGACCCAGACACATATGGGGAAGAACTGGGTTTCTGGCACTGGGGCAGGAACTCAGCAGCAACTTTCTCCCAAATTGGGGTGCTCTCAGGGGTCATTGTTCCTGGGCTGGACTTCCCCTGTCATAGGACTGACTGGTAGCCATAGCTGAGTCTCTGTCATCCTGGAATACACTGTTTGCTCCACCTGGGGATTCCCTGAGACCCCATTCAAGCTGTTTGTAGCACCTTGTCCTGTCCTGGCTCATGCCTCAGATTTTGCTAATATCTCTCAAACAAGCAGCAGCTGGTGACTGTGCCCCCAAACTATCAATAAAATGTCCAAGACCCAGCACTAGCACAGCCTGCCTTGCTTCACAGCTGGGCATCACCAAATAGCAACCGTCAGCAGATTCTTCCATAGCTCCTGCAGGGTGGCCCCAGGCACTGGCTGACTTTGCACCTCCCTGGAGGCCCTAGAGCCAGTGCACCTGGTGGACAGCTTCAGACCATAGAAAATTACAACTATACATATCCACAAGTGACACACTCAAGGGGCAGACTCAGAGAGCACCAAAGCCTCACTGAAGCAAGTCCTGCTCCATAAGGGTGTTTCCTGCACAGCAGCTCTGACAGACTAACACATCTCAGAGAGATGGGGGAAGAGGGGTGGGAAAAGATAAACCAAAGATATTACCTATGGATGTTAGTAATAGGTAATAGGGTGGTGAAGGCCTGGGGCTGGGTGGGAACTGAGACATCTCAATAATGAAGAATTTTTAAAAATATATTTTGTCTTTAATGCTTGCCATTTTAATTATGATGTGCTTAGGTGTGTATCTTTTGGGGTTCATCTGATTGGGACTCTCTGTGTTTTGTGAACTTGAGTGACAGGAAAGTTTTCTGTCATTATTCCTTGTTCAGATTCTTCTCCTTCTGGATCCCCTATGATGCAAATATTGTTTCATGTTGTCCCAAAGCCCCCTTAGACTTTCTTCCTATTTTTAAAATTTTTTCCAGTTGTTGCTCTGAAGGTTGTTTTTCTTTTTTTTTCCTACCTTATCTTTTAATTCACTAATTCAGTCCTCTGCTTCTACTAGTCTATCTGTTGATTCCTTCCAGGGTATTTTTTATTTCAGTTATGTCTTTCTTCATTTCCACTTGATTCTTATTGATGGTTTCTATGCCTTTTTTTATGTTTTTATTGATTTCAGAGAGGGAAATGGAGAGAGAGATGGAAACATCAATGATGAGAGAGAATAATCAATTGGCTGCCTCCCGCTTATCCCCTACTGGGAATTGAGCCTGTAACCCAGGAACATGCCCTGACCAGGAATTTAACCATGACCTCCTGGCTCATTGGTCAATGCTTAACCACTGAGTCACACTGGCAGGGCTACCTCTTTTTCTTTTTTTTGCTGCTCTAGTTCTCATTAAGTTTCATAATATGCTCATTAAGTTGCTTGTAGTTCTAAGTTGTTTGAGCACCTTTAAAACCACTACTCTGAATTCTTTATCTAGCAAATTGCTTGCCTCCATTTCATTTAGTTCCTTTTCTAGCAGTTCCTATTTTTCTTTCATTTAGGGGTCATTTATCTCCCCATTTTTGCTGACCCTTTGAATTTGTTGCTACATATTAAATCAAACTGCTATGCCTCCCAGACTTTGTGAAGTGATCTTATGTAGGAGGGGTTCTGTGGGACCCAGTGGTGCAGTCTCTCAGATCTCCTGTGCTGGGTGCTCTAGGAAAGCCCCTTAGTTGAGTTATTTGGGTTTTCCTGTTGTAGTTGGTCTTGAATGTTGTTGTCCTGTTCACGAATGAAATCTCCTCTCAGGCTGGCTATGAGGCTCACCCCCGACCACATCATGCAAACTGTTGTGGAGATGCTGACAGAACAGAACAAGACACACAACAAAACCAAAACATTCACAAGACCCTACAGCACCAACAACAGCAGCCACCAGAGAAGAGAGAATTAGGAAAGAGAAAAGAGAGCAAAATTGATAGAAGAAAAGAAAGAAAAAATATGAGGGGAAAGAAAACAAACAAATAAAGGAGGGGGGAGGAATATGAAGGGGCAGAGATGAAATAAAGAAAATAACAATAATGAATAGGGGAAGGAAGACAGTTTAAAATAAAAGAGGAAGAAAAAAATTTGAAAAGGAAAATAGAAACCAGATAGACCCAAAATAGGAAAAGAAAAAAAGATGTGAAAGGACAAGAAAAAGAAGAAAAAAAAATGGGTAGGAAAAGGTAGATATTTGCCGGGAGCCAGTCCATCCTTGCTGTTTCAAGGGACCTGGCATGTATGGCATACGGTTCTTGATGTGTTTGCTCACCTTCTTGGCGCTGTGTTTTAACCAAGGTCTCTGAGAAAGGTTGTTTTCCCCAGGTAGGGATTTTCCCCTGAAGTTAGGGAGGGAATAAAACCCCTCAACTAAGTGCCAGGCGGGTAATTAATCCCTTTAACTACGAACAATCATGCTTAAACTACATAATCTTTTCTCCCTGGAATGGAGATAAGAAACGCCCTAACCTTTGTAATAGAGATTGATAGGATTGAATCAACTGGTATAAATACAGTTGTAGCAAGACAGAAACACACAGAACTTAGAACAGAATCAAGAAGACAGAACCTACACGGAGCCTAGAGACAGAAGAACTTCGCTGGAGAGAGCATGCCGGAGGATCCTGGAGAGGGACTGGCCTCGGAGCCTAGAGACAGAGCCTAGCGGGAGAACATGGCAAGGGATCCTGGACTGAACCTGACTACAGAGATTGGCAGGAGAACCTGACTGGAACCTGGACACTGAACCTGACTGGAGAGCCTGGACAGAACCTGGCTGGAGAACCTAGCGAGGGAACATGGCTACAGAACCTCGCTGGAAATCCGAAGCAGAACCTCTCTGGAGATCGAGACCAGAACTTGGCTGGAGATCCTGGCTAGGCTGCTGATCAACTGAACGCTGTCTCCGTGTCATTCCCTCTTCACCGACTCCGTCTACGCCTTTGGGAACCCCTGGACCTGCTGGGGTTGGACCCCGGCATCTGGCGCCCGAACAATAGAGATTAACGTAATGAATAAGCTAATAATGCAAAGAGATAAATTTAAAAAAAGAAAGGGAAGAGTGAAGTGGTGTTCATCTCAGCAGTTTAGTGCCTCTTGGAGCTCCCTCTGGATCCTGCTCACATAATGACTGAGGCTGACTGTGCTGCTGGTGCTGGGCTCCCGGGGCACTTGGGTGCTAACCAGTCAGACACGGTCCTCCCTTGGCTTCCAGCACCGGCTCAACGCTCCAAGCGATCCAGCTTGTGTCTGTCTCCATAGGCCTTGGCTGCACACTGCACGTGGGAGGGCCAAGCTGCCTCTAAGGCAGGTCTGTTGGCCGCAGGGGCCCAGGGCTGGGGCAGTAAGCTTCTCCAGAGTCCCGCCTTAGCTTGCCAGGCAGCTGTCAATCTTAATCACTCAAGTCTGTTTTGAAAGGGCTTTAGGAGAAATGGGGAGTCTAGACCTCTGGTCTCCCGTGAGGGGAGGTGCTGTTCAGATCTCAGGGACTGTGGTGGGGTGTTTCTGGTCCACAAGCTGCTCCTCTGCCAGTGGCCCAGAATATGGCTCTGCTCTCAGCTGGGCAGAGACCCTCCTATGCAGGCTGTGGGATCAGCTGGAAACCGGGGGAGTCTACCAGCTCTCCCGCCTGGGAGAGGCACCAGTCAGGCTCCTGGGATAGTGGGGTGGATGGCCCCTCCCCCCAAGCAGTCAGACCCGTCCCGAGGCTGTTCAAAACTGTAGGTTTGGCCTCTGTGGCTGTCCATGCAGGTCTGGCAGGCAGGGCTCCTGAGGGTGGGGTGCATTGTATCACCCAGGACGGGGATTTTTCCTTTTCCTGGAAAATGGCTGCTTCTGTTTGGAGGAGTGCGATTAAATGCAGGTCTCCCACTGCTGCTTTCCCCTCATGCTCCCACCCCAGCCTCTCCTTTGGCACCTCCAGTCTGCACTGCCTTCCCTCCACCAAAGGCTGCAAATGAACTCCTGGCCCTGGGAGGAGGTGCAAGGAAGGTCTGCCTATGGCGCCCCCTGCTCCTTTATTAATAACTAGCTAAGATGGCGACAAAAATGCCAGAGAGAACACTCTGTAAAGTATTTGATATCTAACCACTGTGCTGTACACCTGAAACTCATACAAACATTAAATGTAAACTGTAGTTGAAAAAGATTAAAAAATAAATGATGACCCTGGCTGGTTTGGTTCAGTGGATAGAGCATTGGCCTGCGGACTGAAGGATCCTGGGTTGGATTCCTGGTCAGGGCACATGCCCAGGTTGCAAGCTCAATCCCCAGTAGGGGCATGCAGGAGGCAGCCAATCAATGATTCTCTGTCATCACTGATGTTCAAAACACATTCCTCTGCACCTGGGGACCGGGACAGCACAATTGCTTTAATTGCTTCAGTGGCTCCAGAAAATGTGTTTTCTGTTAACTCAGTGGCTCCAAGACCTAAAACTATAATTAATCTTTGTAGATAACTAACTTGCTCAATTTAGCTTCTGTAACAGACTGCTTTTGCAAACCAGGTTCCTCATTCCAAACCTAGAGATGTAATTGATACCTTTGTGATATTTGCCTATATAAGCCTGATGTTACTGTCATTCGGGGCTGTGAGACTTAGAAAGAGCATTTGCCCCCTTGTAGCCGCCGGCTCTGAAATAAATGTGGCTCCTTAATTCGATTTCTTGAGGCGTCCTTGTGTGATTCGTGGGGTACAACAATAGAAAACTACCTTGTTATCAGACTTCAAGATCCTGCAGAGAGACACTCGGGCTAGGGACCTGCAGCCCTTACCTGTCCCCCCTTCCCCCCCACACAGCCTTTCTCCCTTATCCTGCACAATCAGCCGCCAGGAGGGGAGGGACTTCTGTGGCTGACCTGCTGCTCGCATTGTTGGAATAAATGCTCAGATTATCGTTCAACCCTGTCTGCTTAATTTGGTTCAAGTAGTGACAGGCAGCCAAATTTTTTATGTCCAGTTTCAGCATCACTCCCCAAACAGGCCCCTCGGGCCCACAGATTATTTTGAGTGAAAGGCTATTGAGAACCAGCAGGTTAGGAAAGCTCTAAAAGCAAGACCCAAGTCGCCCTCTCGAAGGGAAAGATGTTTGTAAAGGTGCCTCTCTCCCTGGCAGCAGGGAGGCCTCAACTTACATCTGCGCAGCCATCCTTGTGCAGACCCTGGCTCACCGCTTCTCCTGGCCACCGGTACATGCCAACCCTTCTCCTTTGGTCAGCCTGGGACAGCCCACTCTGACCCCTTTGGGTTATTCATCAGTGGGGGCTCCCGTGTGTGTGGGGGGCAGGGGGCACACGTTAGTACACGTCTGTTTCTCTCTTGCTGACCTGGCCTTTGCCAGCCCTGTGTACAGGCTCCAGCTGGAGGATCAGGTGGAAGGGAAAACAACCCCCCCCCCCACCCCGCATGCACCTGGGAAGGTGCCTGTGTGCTGTACCCAGGGTGTGGCTTCAGTGTCTCTCTCCGTCAACTGTCGGTCCTGGTACCTTGCGGCCCACATCGACTACAATGTGTCACCACATAGGCCAGTGGTGCTGGGCTCATCTTCTAGGAGATGGTCTGTGGGTGAAAAGGGCTAGCTCAGGGGAGGCGTGCATGGCAGGGAGCACAAACTGAGACCTACCGTAACCACATAGGCTGGTCTGCAACTAAAACTCCCCAAGTAAAAAGCGAGTCACAGCAGGTGGTCACATCCTAGGCCTGTAGCTTGCTTGGCAAAGGGCAATCTTTACCATAACTGAGCCTATTGTCTTTTACATTTACAGCCTGCCCATCTCCCAGGCGTCTCCTGCTGCTCCGTGTTTCCCACCCACAGAAATGGTGAGATGATTATTGTTTTTTCAGGCCACTTTTTGGGGGTAACAGGTTAGGCAGCCACAGGTCACAACACGTTCAGCTGGATGCTGGCTCTACTCCTTGCTGGCTAGGACCTGGACAGCAGGAGTCCTCGCTGGCTAGGACCTGGACAGCACGAGTCCTCGCCGAGCCAGGCTCCTTGCCAGGTAATCGGTGAGCAGGCGCCTTCCCCATGGGCTGGCCTAGCATCTGAGCCATGACCGGATGCCCACCAGTCCTGGCTGCCCATCTACCTCGTTCACCTATTCACCTGCTCACTGACCGGCATCTCCCACGTGAAAACGTGCCCTCACAAAGCCATCTTGCTCACTGAGCTACCCGAGTGCCTACAGGAGTGCCTGTCTCAGCAACTGTCCCAACCAAAATATGTTGACTGAAAACACAACTCACAAAAGCAAGCGCTCACTGTGTGCAAAAGTGAGCGGGGCCAGGGCACAAGAGGCTGGAGGCCTGGTGGGCACTGGAGCCCCAACCCTCTAGACCAGGGGTCCTCAAACTTTTTAAACAAGGGGCCAGTTCACTGTCCCTCAGACCGTTGGAGGGCCAGACTATAGTTTAAAAAAAACTATGAACAAATTCCTATGCACACTGCATATATCTTATTTTGAAGTAAAAAAAACAAAACGGGAATACAATATTTGTATTTGCATGTGGCCCACGGGCCGTAGTTTGAGGACCCCTGCTCTAGACAGAGAGGTCTGAAGCCCAGGGGGCAGAGGCAGGCCTGAGATGCCGGGTGACTCCTCCCAGAGCCGCTGAGCGGTGGTCTCCCCACTGGGCAACACGCCCCACCCCCCAGTAGCCCTACCACCAGCTTGCGTCCTGCACTCCTGTCAGCAAATGTCCAGCTCACCCCTAGCCGCAGGAGAGCTTCTGACCTTTGGTAACATACACTGCACCTCAGTGCAGAGCAAGTGCAGGTGGCGATTCTGGTCTCAGGCTCTGCCCAGGGCTGGGATGCAGCTCCTGCAGACAGGGCCCCTCTCCACGCTGCAGCCCAGAGGCCTCCGCCTCCCTGAGGGTGTCATGTTGGGAAGAGGGGAGACGAATGTAAGTCCAAGCAGTCCACAGCAGATAACCCCAGAGTGCTTTTCCAGTCCTGGTCTGAGGTGTAGCCATGTTGCTTTTAGAACCTGGCTCTGAAACACGATAATGAAACCACAGGGCCCATCCAACATGGCAGCCCTTTTGCAAAAATCGCTTAAAAAAATCAGTGCCAAAGGGAGAGAAGCTGAGCTTCAAAAAAGCACTTCCGTGGAGCACTCGCAATCTTGCTCCCTGGCATATGCTGACAGTTTGACTCAAATAAACTTATAAAATCTCAAAACCTCCCCACAAGGAATTATTGTAAAAGAATTACTATGAAAGTCCTAGGCAAGTTTGTTTTTTCCATTGACCATCCGCTACTTCCTTTCATTCGGATAGCAAGTCCAAACACCCAGAGCCCTTAGCCAGACTTCTGAGGTGCGAGGACTTGTCTCCCAGCGGCCATCACCTCGCTGTTGCTACCCCTCAGTCCTGGGAATGGTCCTTGCAGGTCAGCTCCCAATGCGTGTCCCTCAGTGAGAGCAGCGGCCCTGGCCAGCATTTACCCAGCATCTCCGTGGCCAGGGCCTTGCACCTGCCGCTGGAGAAGGGCATCATGCTGCCAGCAGGGGGGCTGGCGAGGGAAGGTGGTCACCACTGTCTTCACAAATGAGCGCTTAGCGGGTAGCATGGGCTGCAGTTCTGCGTGAGGTGGAATCTACACTCAACCGCTGATGTCCTCGCAGGAATCTCAGCCCTAATCGTGTTGGGCTGTGCCCTGCTGAGCCCTCAGAGGCGGAACAGACACCTCTTCACGCCCTGCCGGCGCCAAGAAGCCCCAGGCCGGCGGAAGGCGCACACTCTGCTCACAGTGGGGACAGGTGCTCACTGGTTTATTGAGACTCAGGGGGGTCGTCCCCGAGACACACATGTGCAGGGACACACCCGCTCCCCATGGCCCATCGATCCAGGTCAGCAGCCAGGGATGCTGCCTTGGTCAGAATTCTCACCAACTACCCACTGGAAGCAGCTCCCAAACCTGCCCACGCTGCTTCTCCTTAATCACCCCAGAACACAGCCGGGGGAGACTCCCCGAGGGGGCAGGAAGGGAGAGGGTGTGGTGAGGCTGAGGGGAGAGATGACGGCATATGGACGAACCAGGACAGCAAGGTCTGTGCCCAGAGGGCTGTATTTACAGGAGGGTGGGAGCCTGGCTTCTCCACTTCCCTCCCCTACGGGCCTGTCCTCCCCACACCCGCTCACTTGTAAAGCAAATGGACTCGACTCCCATCACAGCTCAGCCGGTCGGGGAGCTCAGGGGGGCCCCTGGGCAGGCCCCCAGAGGGGCCCGGGGGTGTGGGAGGGGGGCGCCGTGCGCGGAGCTGCTGCCGAGACTGGAGCTGACGGCGCAGTTCGGAGACACGCTCCTCTTTCTGGAGGAAGGAAGATAGGTGGGAGCCGGGAGTCAGGGGTTGGGGGGTGGGGGCAGAGGAAAATAGATAGAGGATAGAGAGTGGGCGGACAAAAGAAATTAAAATGAGAAACTGAGAAGAAAAGCCCAAAGGCCAAACTGGGGCACCATGAGGACAAAATCAGGCAGGAGAGGATGGGGAGGGGAGGGCAGCGCAGCGTCCAATCAGATCCCCTCGCCCGGTGGCCCCTGGGCCCGTCCACCCCCTTTAGAGGAGGCTGTGCGGAGGGCTCCGGCCGGCAGAGCCCTTCCTCCCCTGGGTCTCAGGGCAGGGAGTCCTCTCGCTGGGTCCTCCCTCTCCCCGCCTCCCGCAGTCCTGGAGTCCTCTCGCTGGGTCCTCCCTCCCCGCCTCCCCGCCTCCCGCAGTCCTGGGCCTCACACCTCGGCGATGATCTTCTCCAGCTCCCGGTTCTCCTTCTCCAGCAGCCGGGACTTCTCTTCCTCGTGGTTGTTGGTCGAGGACCCCGTCTTCATGGTGTCCTGAGCCTCCGACTGCCATTCCCCTCGGGTGATCAGCCTGCGCATCTGGGGGTGGGTGTGGGGTGCGGGAGGGCCAAGCAAAGACCGTGAGCTACCACCGGCTGGGGGGGGGGGGGGGGCCGGAAGGAAGGGAGGTGAGGGGAGGCGGCAGGGAGCGGTCTGGGAGGAGCTGGTGGGAGACAGCGAGCTCACCTTGGGCACAAACAGCACCACCAGCGTGATGTAGGAGGAGAAGACGATGGCGAGAGAGGCGAAGGCGAAGGCTGCGTCCTGCTGGCTGGACAGGATCATGGTGACGGGCGCGGTGATGAGGCACAGGACCTGGGGGCGGGCCGGGCGTCTCAGGGGACGGCCCGAGCCAGGCTGCCCCTCCCCCAGGAGAGTCTGCGCTCAGGCCCCTCGTGGCCTTCCCATTGAAAAGGACTCGCACTCGCGCACACAGACTGCCCAAAGCAGTCCCTCCGGTCCGTCCCGCAAGGCCGACCCCTGAGCTCAGACACCCCTGGAGTCCCCCTGAGCACACCTGCGGGAACCTAGCCTCCGACGCCCCTGTGAGCCAGAGACAGGGCCGGGCTTCCGGTCCCTCCCCCACCGGCGGATGTGCACACGGACATGGACAGGGGGGGCCGTGTGCATGTCGGGTGCTCCACAGCCCCAAGGCGTCACAGCACCCGTCACTCCACCCGGGGTCCCCATCCTCCCAGGCCGCCCCCTGGGCCCATGCCAAGCGCCGGAGCTCACCGCCACATTGTAGATGGCCATGCCCACCGCCCGGTGGTCATTGATCTTCTCGGTGGACACACTCTTGGTCTCATAAGCAAGAAAGATACCCAACAGCAGCAGCAGCCCCTTGTAGCCATAGAAAATGCCTGCGACAGCGGCGGGGGTCACTGGGCAGAAGCCTCGCGCCCCAGCTCCGAGCTCCCCGTGAACAGGGAGCCCCTCCCCGTCACCCTCACCTGCCCACCTTCCCGGCCTGGGCGCCAGGTCACAGGGGAAGGTGATGGTCATGACCCTTACCCTCCGGCTGGGAATCCAGCTTTACATACCGAGGAGTCTGCCGTTTGTGGAGTGAGCTGAAGGCGGAGGGACTGAAGCCCGCGGGCAGCCGATCCCCAGGGCCCTCCCTCCCCGGGGCAGGGGGGCACAGCTCTGCCGCGGCCCTTCCTCAGACCCTACGCTCCTCCCAGCGACACCGCTGCCCCCTCTCAGGGCAGTCCAAGACAGAAGGTCATAAACTGGGCTGCCGTCCCTCCAAGCCCCGCCCACACCCCCACCTCCACACCCCACACACCGAGCCACGTGTTCATCTTGCGGGAGCTGCAGTGCTCCAGCTGCGGCAGGATGGACACGTCGATGTCTTCCTTCGGCTCCTCCTTGGCGAAAGTCTACAGGAGATGAGGCCGCAGGAAAACGGTGTCATCCTCTGCCCCCCCCCCCCCCCCCCCGCAACTCTGCTGGTGCCTGACTCCCAGCTCTGCCCCGTTTCCTACGAGACCCCAGTGCTGAGGCCAAATCCCACTCTAGGCCTGGACAGGCCCCCACACCTTAGGGATGGCTACCCTCCCCAGGGCCCGGGGAGCGCACACCCCTCCTGGCGCCGCTGCCCTGCTCCAGATGAGCCCTGGGCCTAGCAGCTCAGCCTGCAGCCCTGACGCTCGGCCGCCTGACCCCGCGGTACCTCGATGGTCCGGTGCAAGGGGTCCACGATCTGCCACACGGCGAGAGTGAGGAGGTCCGTGCCCACCAGCAGGCCCACTGTGGCGTACAGCTTCCAGGGCTCCAGGGTCTGGCGGGTGAGCACAGGACACGGTCACCCCTGGGCCTGATGGCCAGGCACAGGGGAGGACGCCAGCACTCACCTTCCTCCACTCCTTCTTCTCCTCCTTCTTGGTGAAGACCGTGTGGACCCACCAGATCTTGGTGAACATGGAGCCGTAGCCCAGGCTGAAGCCCAGGCCGAGGAGCCAGAGGCGGGCCTGGAAGGAGAGGGCGCTGGGGCTGCAGGGAGGCAGCCTGGGGGGGGAGGGGGGCACCAGGGAGAGTGGAGGAAGGGACTCCCTACCTTCAGCAAACCCCTCCCATCCATCATCTACTCTGCCACGAGGGGATCTTCCTAAAACCTCTGGTCTAATGCCCGTCACTTCTGACCGCTCCCCAGGCCTCCGCTCTGGCCTGTGACACTGCCCTGCCACCCGTTACTCCTCCAGCTGACAAACCGAGCCCCTCGATATTCAAACACCGCTCCTCTGCGTGTCCCACAGCAGCCTGCACCCCGCTGCCTCCTCCCCCTGGAAGCAGCCTGCCGGTGGCCTGGGTGCAGGTGAGCAGACCCCTGTGCACAGCGTGGGCCGGAGACAGGCACCAGGCAGAGGAGAGGGGAGAGTGAGGTGGGCAGGGAACACGGGGTGTTTCCTACCAGCACAACACAGAACCAGAGATGCTGCGGGCAGCAGCCCTTCCCCACAGCGCCAGGCTCCTCCCTGCACTGCATCCTGAGGGCCAACCGGTGTAGCAGGGCTGCCTCCCCAGTCCCGGCTGTGGGTCCGGATCTTTGTCGTCATCCTTCCCATCCCCCAAGGCTCCACAGGAAATCCAGCTCTTGTTCTCAGCCCCCAAGCCAAGACAAGCCACTGCTGTCCCTCCGTGGGGACCCTGCTTTTGTCTTCAGGACCCTGGCAGCCTTGGAGCCCACAGTGAACTGACAAGCGAGCTCCAGAATGAACGCACCTGGAGGCACAGGACAGGTGGGAAGAAGGCAGGGCCGGAGGGGAGCTGCGCCTCACCTGGCAGACAAAGGGGAACTGGTTTCTCCCGATGTGGTACCCGTCCAGTCCCAGGGGGAAGACAGCAGCCAAGGCCAGCGAGCAGCCCACAGCCGTCAGGTTGTTCAGGGTGGGCTGGGAGTTCTGGATGTAGCTGGAGCCCAGGTGGGAGCAAGGGAGAGGAAAGCAGAATCAGCCCCTTCTGAAGGGAGGTCAGTCTCCAAAGGCCACAGGACAAGGAAGACAGGCCTGGGCGGGCAGCAGAGCTGGGAGAAAGCCGACTGGCCTGGCCGCTGCAGGGCTGGGAGGGCCTCCCGCCCAGACCAGCTCACCCCACCCCGAGCCCTGCCCGCCTGCCCGGCCCCTAAGCTGCAGGGACGGGAACTCTCTGGCTTCACCTTCCGTGCAGTGACCTAGGGAAGTGGTAGGTCAGTGAAAACCGACACGTGGCCTCAGTGACACAGGTTTGACTCTCTCCGTTCAATGATCACCATCTTGGAGAGGCAGACAGGACAACTAAAATGTCAGAAGATACACTTACCGGACGTGGGAGTTGTAGATGTTAAAAGACAGACAGACAACAGCTAGGACAATGCCCAAGCTGGAGAGAACCGAGACGGAGATAAAGAGTTTCTGTGACAGGAAGCGGAATGTCTTGATTACCAGGGTCTGGTCAGCAGGAGGAGACCCTCCTACAGGGGGAGGAGGGAGAGAGGGAAAGAAGGAGGAAGGAGGACCCAGGGAGGCAGGTGGACGGGGGAGGCAGGGGCAGCTGCAGGCGGACAGCGCTGCGGCCCGGCTCTCAGGCGCCAGCAGGCATGCGCTCAGCGGGGCGGCTGCGCTGTCCACAGGCTGGCAGGGCGGGCCTCATAGTCTTTTCTCTTATTGTTTGTCCTGTTTTCCTGTCTTTCTTGTAGGAAAGGGAAATGGGGAGGGAAAGGGGGGATAGCTGAGAAAATTATGAGGTTTCTTACAACTCAAATCAAAAGCTTTATGATTGTAGAATCATAACGCTAAGAGCCTCCAAGCATCTGGTCTGGCCTCTTAGCTCCAAGAAAGAGGAAAAAGCTGACCTGTGACTTTTAGCCCTGGCTGGGGTATCCCCAGAGGTGTTTCCAGTATCGAGAGGAAGCTTAAATTTGTCAGAGTTCACAGGGGAAAAAGCTAATTTCAATGTGTAGCCTGGGAAAGGTGTAATTCAGGCCATGCAACATTTATAGCCCGGGGCCCGCCCTACATTCCAGGAAGTAGCAGTGGGGGGCCTCCTCCGCCGTCCTCACGATGCCCACCTTTGGTATCTTCCCCACTTCCTATTATTTTAGCCACCAAGCCCTCAGAGAACACTGCTTACTGTCGTCTTTAACAGGTACATTCCAGCAAACAACACTCATCTCTCCTGTAGTTTAAGCAACTGCTTTCTTTTTTTTCTTTTTTTGGCAACTGCTTTCTTGACAAATAAAGAGGCAATTCCAGGCCTGATACATCAAGGCATCAGACATCAGGGAGACCCGAATGGAGTGCCCGTCTCCCACACCTGCCTGCCCCTGCCTCCAATCCCCGGTGACTGTTTCTAATAGTGCGTGCTACCAACTGCCTATTCCCTCTCACGATACACCAGCCTCCTCTGCCCAGATCTTGGACATTCTATTCCCTTTCTCTTCACCCAATCCTGGTCCACCCCCCGGAGCATTTCAACCTCATGGCACCTGCCACCCACCTTCATTCAAGTGCATGACGCTGCTCACGATTGTTCAGGGGATTGAAGGAAAACATACGTAGGACCACTTACCAATCCACTTATCTGTTTTCGACCAGGAGAGGTCATCCTTGGTGCTGTCATAGTAGCCGATCTTCTTGTAGCTGCCACCTGGGCAGACAATAGGAGCGCCGTGGGGTGGGGAAGACTACTTCCGGCACTCCCAGCCTTCCACTTCCCTAAGGCGGCTTCTGTGGTTGCAACCAATTCCCTTCACCCGCGCCCTGAAGAGACTTGGAAGGGCCTGAGCGGTCACGTGGATGAGCAACCTGACGTAAAGGCAGTGTAAAGGGTCCCACAAACCAATATCTGTATGTGGGAAGCCGCCATTCATCGCACAGCCCACCTCTCATAGCAAGATCTCTCTCCCTGTGGGTCCGGCTTTAAAGCGTTAAACATGTTTATCCTCCCTCTCGTGACAGAATCATGGCATCTGTTTTCCCAGTGGCTTCCACTTTCGTTTTATAAATTCCTCCCTTGTTGGTTGGCTTGGGTTCTAATTCCACAGATAAGTTGTACCTGCCTCTCAAAGTGCCACCGAGTGCAACTCAGTCACTCCTAAGGTTCTATTCCAGACTGTCCTAGTTACCCTGCTCTCCCATCAAAGGCCGACTCGCACCCCCTTCCCCATGGCCGCCGGCCATTCCCGCTCCTCCTGGTACAAAGAAGCTCTGAGAGAATGTGGGAGATGGGAGCCAGGAAGAAACTTTTCACAGGGAGCCAAGGAACGGCTCTCCTGGCCATGCTGAGAGGCTGAGCCGGGAGAGGTTGGAAAATTAACTCATGGGAGTTTTGCAAATACATAAGTGGGCCAAGCTATAAGAAAACATGACCTGGAAAAACCAAACTACACATCCTAAAAAAAAAAATTAAGAATGTTTACTTATGCCCTAGCCAGTTTGGTGCAGTGGATAGAGCATCAGCCTGCGGATCTAAGGGTCCTGGGTTCGAGTCCGGTTAAGGGCACATACCTTGGTGGCAAGCTCCTCCCCAGCCCAGGCCCTGGTCAGGGCTTGTGCAGGAGGCAACCAATCAATGTGTTTCTCTCACACTAATGTGTCTCTCTGTCTTTCCCTCTCTCTTCCACTCTCCATAAAAAAAATGGAAAAATATCCTCAGGTGAGGATTAACAACAAAAAAGAATGTTTACTTATGTATGTAGCAAGAAAATTCTATAAGTTCCCTTTAAAAACAACAGGTTTCTGCCCTGGCCAGTTGCTCAGTGGTTAGAGCATCGGCCCTTGGACCAAAGGTTCATGGGTTTGATTTCTGGTTCAATGGAGGCGTGCAGGAGGCAACCAATCAATGTTTGACCCTCGCATCGCTGTCTCTCTCTCTCTCTCTCTCTTTCTCTCTCTAAAAACCAATTTTAAAAATATGCTCATGAAATTAATGCTGAAAAAAAATAGCAGGTTTCCTAGATTCAGCTTTCCTTGAGTCCATGGGTATGCAAATGACAGGTCAACTTCTCACCCCAAGCCACCAAAGGGAAACTCCTGAAATCAGAACGGAAGCCGACGCGGAAACAGCGCACACCCCCTGAAGAACACGACCACTGCAGCTCAGAGACACTCACCCACACACAAGCTGCTTTCACTATTACCGTTACTAGTATTAGTTAAAAGCTTGACGAACAGTTAAAAGAGAAGGTAGAGAGGCACCAAGGCCATCTTGTGATGTCTCCTGGTTTCCTAGCCCAGCCCACCTGCCCCTCGCTTCCCCGCCCCCGCCCCCAGGCTCACCCTGGAGCTGCTCAATAAGCGTCCATGCCATCCGAGAGCCGCTGGCATCAAACACCACGTGGCCCTGAGGGAGAGGAACAGGCAGAGGCACAAGGGTGATAAAAGCAAGTGTGAGAGATCTCGGGACTCACGCTTTGAATCCTGGTGTTTTTGAAGCTAATTGAGGTTCTGAATGAATTCTATTTATGGCATTTGCCTGCATATAGGACATACCCCAGATACCCATACCCTGGATTTCAGAAACATTATTCTTTTGAGAAGCTTCACCATGAGATCTGGATGGAAGAATCCCCACAGAGCAGCAGGAGCCTGGCTTCTGGGTGTGGGGCCTGAGCAGGTCGCTGAGTCCCTGGGTGGTTTCCCCACTTTAATGGAATAAGCAAACGACCTCTTTCCTCTTTCAAAGCCCTATAGTTCTTATCTGACAGACATATCTGGGCTGAAAGGAATGAGGAGAGGGCTGAAGCAATGGGACGGCCTTCCCCCTTCTAGTCTCAGGTGGGTTTGGGGTCCCTACTCCTTGGACTGAGACCAGCTGCTGCAGGGAGGCAGCTGAGAGGAGGCGTTTCCAGAGGGGCTCCCAGGAGCACGCGTGTGGAGGGGCCACTGGCACTCACGGAGACGCCCTCGAAGGACGAGGAGTTCATCGCCCGGTAGATCTGGTCGGTGATGGTCTGGTTGTTGTAGTTGAAGTCTTCCAGGCGCACGCCCGCGTGGCCACCCCCTCCCGAGGTCTTGTTCAGGGCCAGGGCCAAGGCCCAGATGGCATCGTAAGCCAGCGGGGCCTCCTGGAAGCCCCCCGTCTCCTCGGGGTGTCTTTTCAGTCTCTTGGTCAGTTTTTCCACAAATTCCTGGGATGTCTAGGGAGGAAGGGGTTGGAGGGTGGGAGGCCGGGGTAACACCGCTTCTGGTTCCCCCATCTCGACTTGAATAGATGGTTTACGTTCATGTTGTCAGGTCGAGCGAATGTATACATAAAACCTTGAGCTACACCCGTGTCTGATTTACACCTGAAGCCACTAGACTAGGGCAGGGAGCAGCTGGGACCAACACCTTCATGTGCACAGCTGCTCAGAACGACACACAGAGCTGACACCGCATGATAAATGGTGAAGGTTAGAATGTGGAGGGCAAAGCAAGAGAATGGCTGTGCTCTCAGCTCCAACCTTCCCAACAGAGCTCCCCGGCCACACAGCCCCTCCGACGCCCAAAGCCCCGGCGGCGGAGGCACCCAGCTTCCTCACGCGGCCTGTCCCAGGGCGCCTTCTCAGGGCCGGACTCCTGCCCCGCAGGCTTGCAGTTCACGGACTCGCAGACATCCCCTAAGCTTCAAGGTCTATTATTCAACCCCTACCCACACCCTTCCAGCCCTTTTTCTTGGAAATCTTTTTCCAAGAAAGCTAAGTAACAGAATGACAGTTCTTTTACCTCTGTTGTGAAATGGGTCAGAAACCTGAGTTTCCATACCTGGCAGCACTTAGCTAGATGACCAGAGTGAATTCCCGTAAGGGTTTGGAGATGGCTCCCACATAAAGGAGAAAATCACACCTGCCCTTCCCTATCTCCTAAAACCACACTCAGTGGTGACTTCTCAGCAAGACACAGGTTCCAGGGGTGGGCCACAATGGGTTCTTAAACTGGACTGGAGGGCCGGAACAAAAGCATGGATGGAGTGTTTGTGTGAACTAATATAAATTCAAAGTAAACATCATTACATAAAAGGGTACGGTCTTTTTTTTCTTTTAGTTTTATTCATTTCAAACGGGCCGGATCCGGCGGGCCGTAGTTTGCCCACCCCAGTAGGAGGTGTGCAGGAGGCAGCTGATCGATGTTTCTCTCTCATCGATATTTCTAACTCTCTATCCCTCTCCTTTCCTCTCTGTAAAAAATCAATAAAATATATTTTAAAAAAAAGTCTTCATTCCCCATGCGGTGCCCACTTTTCTTTATATTCAACTTTCTGGACACAAAGGAGTAGAAAACGCAAAGGCCAGGCAGTGTGGTGCAGTGGGAACAGCCTGGCTTTGCAGACAGACAGGCTGGCTCTCCTGCCCTTGAGGACAGGACCAGGCTCCACCCCTCTCTCCTTCCTCAGAACCCAGCACTGTGCCTTCCCAGATGGATGTCCACGGGATTAGGGCACTGAAGATGCTCTGTATGATTTCACGAGGGGTGTGTGTGCATGAAATACAGAATGCACAACTCCAAGAGTGAGCCCTCATAAAACTATGGACTTTGGGTGAAAACGATGTGTCAATGTAGGTGCATCAGTGACCACTCGGGCATGCTGACAGTGAGGGTTCTACGTGTGTGTGAGGGCAGGGACATGTGGAAAATCTCTGCTCCTGCCACTTATCTTGCTGTGAACTTGAGCTGCTTTAAGAAATAAAGTTAGGCCCTAGCTGGTTTGGCTCGGTGGATAGAGCGCCGGCCTGCGGACTGAAGGGTCTTGGGTTTGAGTCCAGTCAAGGGCACATGTCCAGGTTTTGGGCTTGATCCCTAGTAGAGGACATGCAAGAGACGGCCGATCAATGATTCTCTCACATCACTGATGTTTCTTTCTCTCCTTCTCCCTTCCTCTTTGAAATCAATAAAAATATATTTTTCTAAAAAAGATACTGCTCAGTGAATAGCTTTAAAAGAAAAACATATTTGTTGCCCAGCTTGTGTGGCTCAGTGGTTGAGCATCGACCTGTGAACCAGGAGGTCAGGGTTCGATTACTGGTCAGGGCACATGCCCTGGTTGTGGGCTCAATCCCTAGTAGGGGACGTGCAAAAGGCAGCCAATCAATGATTCTCTGTCATGGTTGATGTTTCTCTCTCTCTCCCTCTCCCTTCCACTCTGAAATCAATAAAAATATTTTTTTTAAAAACTATAAAAAAATAATACCTAAGACTAAAAGCTCAATTTTCCTCACTCCCTAACACTTCTCAGCACATAAGATTGAATCCTTAAAATCACCTTAGACTCCTTCAAATCACCAAATTTCTTAATTCTTTTGTTGAAATGTGTCATCAATCCCATGCATTCCTACACAGAGCACTGTTAATAGTAATAACAATAGCTAACGTTTACATTGTCTGTAACAGGCACCTTCCTAAGGTACATGTGTCACTTACTTAGCCTTTAAATGAGGTGTATGGCCCTTTTAGAAATAAGGAAACTGGCACAGAAAAGTTCAGCTGCCTGAAGGTGCACGGCTAGTGCGTGGCAGCAGGACCCACCGCCGGCGCCTGCGCCGAGTCCCTGAGCCCTGTGCTGCCCGGGCACCCAGGCCTCGCAGAGCGCCGCTGAGAGGACGGCAGCGGCTGAGGCTTTTAAAAATAATTGTAATTGATTTTTCAGAGCGAGCGAGAGAGAGAAACATCAACTGCTGTTCCACTTGTATATGCGTCCTTGGATGCTTCTTCCTGTGCCCTGAGCGGAGATGAACCCACAGCCTACGTATCAGGACAAGCTCCAACCTGTCCTTCTGCCTCCAGGTCTATCCAATCTGCAGTTCACAGTAATCACTATGTCAGAAAGTCACCCCAACAGGCAGGGACTCCCCCCGCTCTGCATGCTGTGCCCCTGCCCAAGCCCTGCCCCCCTCGCCCCCCCCTCCACCCCCCACTGGCTCGGCCGCTGCTGGCACCCTTGAGCCCACATAACTAGTTACCAGAAACAGCCCCTCTTGGGCCAGCAAAGGTATGGCTGCCACTTTTCAAATAAAAATGTTACTAGGCAGCTCAAGGAAAACAGAACAAAAGTTCCATAACGCATAGAAATTAGAGAAGTAACCAAGTGCAAATTTATGAAACTAATTTTCTAACAGCCCTGTCTGGCAGTTTCTATATGTAAGAGTGGGTGCTCAACAGTGACCTAAAATGCACATAATGAGATCAGTTTTATTTTGTGTTTTCTCCAGGTCTGATGGCACCTCTATCGCTGTCAGAATTTACTCATTTAGCCCCAGCCTCTTTGGCTCAGTGGATAGAGCCTCCACCCACAGATTGAAGGGTCCCGGGTTCAATTTCTGTCAAGGGCGTGTACCTCAGTTGCAGGCTCGATCCCCGGCCCGGGTCAGGGAGGGTGAGGGAGACAACCAATCAACGTGTCTCTCTCACATCGATGTTTCTCTCTCTGTGTCTCTCCACCTCCCTTCCACTCTCACTAAAAATCAATGGAAAAATATCCTCAGGTGAGGGTTAACAACAACAAAAAATTTACTCATTTTACTCACAATCTTGCTCCCACCGCCTACTTGCCCCTCTAGCCCAGAGCCATCGCCATTCTCCAGAACCGCTCTCACCCACTGCGCACGGCTGGCCTTTGCAGCAGGATAGCTCTTTGTGGCAGGGGACTGTCTGGTACATGGTAGGATGTTTTGGAAGCATCCCTGGCTTGTCCACTAGACAGCAGTTGTGACAACCAAAATCACCCCTAGATATTGCAACCTCTGGTTGAAAACCACATCTCTAACCAATGGTACTCAAAATACGTCCCCAAGCCAGAAGCATCAACATCCCCGGGAATTTGTCAGAGATGTAAATCCGGCGGCCTACCCAGACCTCCAGAATAGGAACTTCCAAGGGAAGAGGCCAATAATCTGCATGCCAACCAATTTCCGGGTGGTTCTGGGAGCTCGTTTCAGAACTATTCACCTAGATTCAAGGCCACCAACTCGGCTCCTTTTCTAAGTCGCCGTGACTCTGGGCCCCGAAGACCAACCCTTGCTTCTGGTCCACCTGCCTTGTCCATTTAACTCGCCTATAATCCCCTCCCTAGTTAGGCGTTACGGCTGCTTCTCCCCTGGTGCTGCAGGCTGCGGAGCTCGAAGGCAGGCAGCATCTTTGTCTAGAGGCCAAGAGAAAGAAGACCTCCATCCAATGGACAACTCACCGGCCAAGTGACCTTTCAGAGTTTTTCCAGGGAACTTTTCAACCAAGATGCCTTACACATAGAATCCCTCAGACCGTCCCAGGACAGTGTCCATAGCAGAGTCCACATGACAACTGGCCCTTCAGCACAATCCACGGCCAGAATAAACTTCTCGAATCTTCTTTCGCTCTCACTCAAAAAGAGTGTTAGCCAACCAAAGTAGGAATTTTTTAGTCAGACTTCCTGGTTCCCTGGAAGGTGATGGGGACACGGGTTTGGAGCGAGCCTGCCCACCAACAGTTACAAGGCCTGAGACAAGTCTGTCACTACCCCCTGTGAGCCTCAGTTTCTTGGCCTATAAAATGGGAATGAAAAGCTAACATCAGAGTACTGCTGTGAGGATCACTAAAATTATGTATCAAGCTCCTGGTTTACTACACAAAAACAATTACTACCAGAACTTTGTTTTAATGAGATATTTGGGGGTTTTATAACCATTAACTCACCCTCAGCTTGCTGCCCAAAGCAGGCATTCCAGACCTGGGACCGCCCTGGGCACAATAAGCAGACACTTAGGTATTCCTATCCAGCTCACCCAAGACTCTGTATTCCTTATGCTGTAGTGCCTTGCCCTGGCTGGTGTGGCTCAGTGGACAGAGCATTGGCCTGCGGACTGAAGGATCCCAGGTTCAATTCCAGTCAAGGGCACATGCCTGGAATCCCCAGTAAGGGATGTGCAGGAGGCAGCTGATCAATGATTCTCTCTCATCATTGATGTTTCCATCTCTCTCTCCCCTTCTCCCTTCCTCTCTGAAATAAGTAAAATTAAAAAAAAAAAAAAAAAAAGATGTAGTGCCTCTTGCCCTCACACCCTCACCTGTGGCCCTCACCTGCAGGGTTGGGGCTAAATGACTTCAAAAGTCCCCTTTGCACCTGCAATTCTAGGAGGATTATCCAGAGCAGCACCAGGAGCAGCACTGCTGATTGAGCACCAGCTGGAAAAAGCTTTGAAGTCACCAAGAAAATAAACTATATTCACGCCCAGAATGGCGCTCCTTAGAGGTATGCTTGCATGTGCAACACCTGTTATTATTAACACCTCTCCCTTATCTCACTTCTTTTTTTTTTCTTTTAAATATATTTCATTGATTTTTTACAGAGAAGAAGGGAGAGGGATAGAAAGTCAGAAACATCGATGAGAGATCGATCAGCTGCCTCCTGCACGCCCCCCAGTGGGGACGTGGCCGCAACCAAGGCACATGCCCTTGACCGGAATCGAACCCGGGACCCTTGAGTCCGCAGGCCGACGCTCCATCCACTGAGCCAAACCGGTTCAGTCCTCATCTCATTTCTTGCCAACAACTCGTTTCCATGGTAACAGACCACCCTCATTGAACCACCCCACTGCCTCTCTTTCTTGCCCAAGGAAGTCAGAGCAGAAGTGGAATCCAGAGGAAACGATATAAACAAGTTCAAGGTGGGCACAGGCCCCCTGCACCCCTGTATCTCCAAACTCCACACCTGCTCCCCTCCCCTTCAAGGCTCCCTCAGGGCTCCCCACCTGCCCAGGTCCGGCCGCTAAGTCCCCACACTCTCACCATGTTGGAAATGCTGCGGGTGTTGGCAGGGTTCAGCATGACAATCTCAGTGGTGATGTGGCCCTCCACCGCCTCGGTCATCTCGTCCACTGTGCAGTTGATGGACGGGTCATAGGTCTTGAACCAATTGTCCGCGTACCAGCCAATGAGGAACCACACATACTTCTTCCCGAAGAGCCGCTCCTTGTACACCTGGATGCAGAGGAGGAGGGCTGGGTCTGTCACTGTTTTCTGGTCCTATCTCGTATGTCACTATCCAGCCTCTGGGGAATCAGAGAAGGGCCGAGAAATGAAGAGAGCAATCTACAGGTTTGGGGCGGGGAGTAGGAGAGGCTCGCCTCCTCCTCCTAAGCTCCTCCCAGCCCGTAGGAAGGACTGGAGCTACAGACCCCCCGGAAACAGGAAGTGGTGGAAAAATGAGAGCTGGAGAGTGTCATGTGTGTGAGAAGCCGAAGATGGAGTCAGAGCCAACCGCCGGGGATATCATGTGAACCATCCGCTCAGCCCCTCTGCTGTCAGCTTCAGCAGAGCCCGCCCAGGGCCAGAGCCCGCCCAGGCCCACCCTCTCCAGACTCCAACGCCACCTCACAGAACACTTTGCGGGCTTCGGTCTCATAGAAAAGTCCCACGATGATGCGGGCGTCCTGGCGCTGCAGGAAGGAGGGAGAAACAGAGTCCTGAGCGGGTGAGTGTCACCTGGAGCGTGGAGACAAGCTTCCAGGAGAGGCTCCCGTCTCACAGAACCGAGGTGAGGTGCCTGGCGGAGGCGTCAGCCCAGGCCAGGGGGTGCCTATTGCAATCTCTACGTGTATCGAATCCACATGCTGGGCACCTTAGGCTCACACCCGTCAGTGTCAGCTACATCTCAATGTAAAAACAAAAACCCAACATCCCCCCACCCGGTTCTTCTCACCAACCCAAACTGTGCCCCTGGCCATTCTCGGCCACCCCACCTTCAGGTTCTTGACGGGCACAGCTGGGTCTGAGAAGAAACTCTGGCGGAAAGTAATCTCAATTCCAGCCTCCTTCACGCGCTCCTCCAGATCATCCAGAGTCTTCAGCAGGAATGAGAACAGAAACACAGGTGCACAAGAGGTGAAGACCAGAGATCTGGCTGGGATTGCACACCCCACAGGGAATAGCGTGTGAACCTTCCCCGCCAGCATCCTCTGCCCTGGGCGGGAGTGGTCAGAGGACGGCCCCTGGAGCCTCAGGAGGGAGCTTCCAAGCAAGGAGGTGCACAGTGAGCCCCCCTGCACCTCTGTGTCCGACAGATCACCCCACTCCGCCCTCTCACCACTGACAGCAAACATGGGGGAAGGAAACAGGAGCCATAAAAGACAAGGCAGGGCCTGGACAGGTGGGACGATGTCAACCTCAAGAGGCACGTGAGCAGACAGTCAAAGGACAGAAAGGAGCATCCTGAATCACTAAGAGATGGGGGGGGGGGGGGGGGGTTAAAGGGCCATGAAAGTGAGAGTAAAGAGAGGATTCAAAGAACATAATAAAGGAGAAGAAACCGACTGTCTTCTCTCCCTCAGAGCTCCCCTCCCCTCCACCTGGCCTCGTCAGCATCCCTGAGTCAGCTACCTGACCCATGTTCATACTTCTCTCTCTGTCCCTGTCTCCATCTTTCTCTCCCTCCCTCTCCCTCGCTGTGCCTGTGCCATCTTCATAGCTCCACCCTCTGCTCCCATTCACACACACACACCAGCCCTTGGAGCGCGCGGACCCTGCTGCCTCCCGGGGTTCCTACCGCACATGGTCTCCTTATTATGTCCCGACTTTGGAGTGAACCTACTTTGGTAGAACGGGGTCACTTGGGGACTACCTGTCTGGGGAACAAGGCATCAAAGGGGGGAGCCCTAAAACCACAAAGTTGAAGGATCCTGAAAATTCAAGGTGCTCATTCCTCTGGCATAGAAAGTACATGCACTCAACCCCCGGGAATGTGTTCGAATCCAGGTCTCTCCCAGAATGAGTCCCAGGTCACCCCTTTCCGCCCGCTGCCCAGGAACCCCTCACCGACGTGAAGACTTCGGTGGTCTGCTGGATGGTGGCGATCTTCTTCCAGCCCCACTTCTCAAAAAGCTTCACGCGCGTAGGGTTGTGCAAGGTGGCCGACGGGTGAGTGCGAAAGAACGTAGGGAAGCGCTGCCGGTTCGACAGGGCCGGTGAGCTGGAGCCATAGGAAAGCTACGAGGGACAGGGTTAGGGCGACAGGGCGCCCTTCGACAGGGGCGTCATCCATGGGCCCCGCCAGCAGCTGCCCAGAGCGTCTCCAACCCTGCCCACTCTCTCCAAGCACCTCTGCCCCCGCCCTCAGAACGCCTCGGTCAAAGGCCTGCACACCCTCACCGTCTGACGCCAGCGCCTTCTAGTGGCGGCGGAGGGTCGGGCCTGGTGCTAGGAGGCCGATTAGTTCAGGTCTGCAAAGGGCTCTGAATCTTGGAAGCCATCCTCTCAAATACACCCCCAAAAACGGCTGGCCTCTGGCCCGCCCCCACTCACCACAATGAGATTCCACATCCTGGCGGCCTCCGCCACCAGCGTGGAGACGGAGCTGCAGCCCGGCATGAGGATGATCTTGATGGGGTCGTTGTAGAGCAGCTCATACAGGTACTTGGTGGCCTGGCCTGGGTCGCACTAAATGGGGGGAGACCGTGAGGGCTGGCTCCCCTAGCATCCTCCATCCCTGTAACTCCTACTCCATTTCCCCCCAAAACCGAGTTACTTCCCCCAACTACCCACCCCTCTGCTGAAACCCTTTTGTCATTATTGCCATGTTCTTCTCCCTCTGAGCGTAGTCTCCTATCTTCTCGGTTTCCCTCACCCGTTAAACAGCTGCCTTCCAGCGGCTGCTTACCCATACCCTCTCCTCCACCTGCAGTACCATGTCCAAACCCCTTCCCTCCTCCAGCTCACCCGACCCTGGCCACCTTCCCCCCAGCACTCCTGCTTCCTACCACGTTTCTACGCTCCAAACATGTATGCGTGGAAGAGTCCGAAGGAATGTGAATAAACTCTCCCCGCGTCCCAGGCAGCCTCCTCAAAGCCATTTTATGAAAATCCCTCCCTCACATCTGCAAACTCCCTCTCTTCACCTTCCTTTTTCCTCCCTCCTCTCTTCACTGGGCTAGTGACACAGAGAGCAGAAGCAGGCGCACTGGGGGGCCAGCTCAGCATCCAGCCCGCCTGCTGGGCCTGACCTTTCATGGGTCCATCAGAAAAAGAGGCACTCGGGGCAGCCATGGGGGAAGAAACAAAGAGGAGGAAGAACTGGGGAGAATAAATAGAATGACTCTCAAGCAACGAGATGACTTTTAGGGGTGCCTGAGGAGGGGCATGGGGATGGGGAAGTAAGCACACAGAAAGTCTGAAAAGAAAAGAACGCAGGGGGGGTGGGGGGGCGGCGGGAAGAAGGCGGTGGCCTCTCTGCCCGCTGCCTCCTGCTGACAGATGACCTTTCAAAAGCTGCTGGAGCCCCAGGGAAGCCAGTGGGGAGGCAGGCCAGAGGGACAGAGGAGGGTGAAGTGGGGAGCAAGGTGCAAGGAAATAAAGGCCCCCTAAAGCTTGCTCACTCCCCACTGAGGCCTGACCTCGGGGACACTGTGGGAGCTGCAGGGCGGGGGCGGGGGGGGGCAGAGTCTGAAGCGCCACCTGCCCCCACGCCAAGGGCAGTGCTCAGTGTCCACTCAGTGGCTGATTTTTGAAGCAGCTTCTTCCCTCCCACTGGGTCTCCAGGAGCTGTCACTCCTGCCCCGGCCCCAGCTTCCCCAAAGCTCCTCCATGCCCCTCCCCGTCTGAAGGAAGGTGGTTAGGAACGAGGACATACAACACGGAAGATACATACAAAGAGGGCGACGTGTGCTCCTCAATGTCTCTTCCTTGGTGCCCACATCCCTCCCTGCTGCTTCTCACACCCTCTCCCGTCCACACCCAAAGCAGCCCGCAGGCTTCCTCCCAGCTCCTCTGCTCTGCTCTCGCCAGGACCCAGATACACCCGTGTGTCTGCCTGTCCATCTCCCCCTGCGGCCTCTGCTACT
Source organism: Myotis daubentonii (assembly GCF_963259705.1). NCBI lineage: Eukaryota > Metazoa > Chordata > Mammalia > Chiroptera > Vespertilionidae > Myotis > Myotis daubentonii. The sequence goes on along the minus strand of NC_081845.1, from coordinate 98,629,718 downwards.
TTCTCCTCCACCTCCCTTCTCTCAGGTCTCCCCACCTCCAGGGCCTCAGCTGGTCTGGTGGATGCATCTGCACTCCCCGTGCGCCCTACCATAAAGCCCACACCCACCCTCCCTGGGCTCCCACCGCCCACAGCAAAGTGCTTCTCTTGTCCTCCGAAGCTGGGCCTTCCCATCAGCTGACCCTCTTCCCGCCCTGCGGCTCCCAGTCCAACACGCGCTCTCTCCCTGGGCCCTGTTGCTCTTCCCACGCACATCGTGGCTTCGCTGCACAGGCCCCGCAAGGGCAGGGTTTCTTGGTAAAAATGCAGGTCCTTGGGTTCATCCCTAACCCAGGAGTTAGACTGCACACTGAGCCGCGCCCTGTGGTGATCCTCACGGATCCTGAAGTTGGAGGGTCACTGTCAGAGGACCTCAGGTTCTGGCTCCAAGCTCGGGACAGCCCTCGCGCTCTCCCCACTCTGCCCTCCTCGCTCACTTACCTGTGCCCGGGTGTAGATTACAGCAGGAACAGAAACCCTCAGCACACCCCAGGGCAGGTCGCCAACCCTCCCCTCCAGCTTCCCTCCACCCGGGGCCACAGCCGCTGAGTCTCTGAGGGCCACCCCTACCACACCTGGACCCAGATTTCCTTCCCTTCCCTGCTCACTCTCCTCACCTCTTACCCCACATCCCCGTTCCGGCTCACATCTTAGAGCCACATGCTGTGAAGCTATGAAGACTCGCTCCAGACCCAAGCTCCCAGGACCTGCCAGCTCTCCCTGCCCCCGCTCAGGCCGCCCCCCCAACCCCCCCCCCCCCCCCCCCCCCGCCAGCCCCTGTGTGCTGCTGTGCCCTGCTCCCCGGCCCCCCGCCCCCGCCACTGCGGGGGCTCCCTTGTGGGCCTCTAATCCAGTTCATTCTCCGGCGCCTCTGACCACCAATGAGCCTTCCCAGCCACACACTCCTCAGCCCCGCAGCCCGGGAGTCCTGCACGGCGGGCTTGGAGGGAGGAAGTCAGATGGGACTCACAGCGACCCTTCTGGTTTTTGTGATAAAGGAACCCCAGAGCCCAAGTCCCTCAAAATGTTCTTCGTTTGGTCCCTATTCCTTCCAGCTCCGACCTGATGCCAAGATGGACCTTGCTCCCGGGGTAAATGTGAGCCCCATCCAGTTTCTACCTCTGACGCCCCCCCCCCCCCCCCCCCCCCGCCCATCCCAGGGTCAGCTCACTCCCCAGAGGACCTGGATCAGCTGGTCCCCTAAATCCGTCCAGCTTCCCCAAGCCCAAGCACGTCCGTGGGTCTCTGGGAGCAGAAGGGTCTGCCTTGCAACAGGGCTAACTACTGTGAACCCCTAAACCCTCATCCTGAACCCCCAGCCCCCGGGACTCCCACGCCGCTGCACTCCCAGCCCTTCTCCTGCTGGTCACGTGGGAGGGGTCGGCCCGGAACCAAGTGGTCGGGACTGAGGCCCCCAAACCCCTGCCCCCCAGGCCCGGGGCTACCTGGCTGTCGTGGTGGATGAGCTTGAGCTCATAGTCCGGCAGGATGTCCCTGCGGCTGTTCACGTCCTCCAGCGCCATCTCCACGGCCGGCTGGCAGGCCTGGCCCCCGGGCCAGCCCCCGCTCATGGGAAACAGCGCCCCGATGTACACTGCGCGCCGTTCTGCGGAGGGGCGCGGGGGGACCCGCGGATGAGGCCGCGGGAGGTGGGGCGAGTGGGAGGCCCACACCGCCGGAGCCACCCCCACCGCCATCGCCACCAGGAGCGGCAGCGGCCACCGAGCCCGGGGAGAGGCGCCCCCCGGACCCATGGCGGGGAGGGGTCGGCAGGCAGAGGCTGGAGAGCGCGCTCAGGGGGGACCCTGGTCCTGGGGAGGGCTGCGGAGGGGGTGCCGCGGAGGCGCCTCCATCCCTGGCTGCGTGGGGCGGAGGGGACTAGGGCCTCGGGGAGGCAGGGAAGATGGGCTCCCCACGCCCCCGGCTCCAGCTCCGCTCCCGCCGCCGCCACCGACTCTCCTCGCGGACTGACTGACCGACCGACCCGGGCGGGGGGACGCGACTGGGAGGGGCTCTGACGTCACGGAGCTGGGGGCGGGGGGGGGTGAGGTGGGAAGAAGGGGGCGGGGAAGGAGGCGGGCTCTGCGGACGGAAGGACCCCGGAGCGGAGGGGGGGCCTGAGGGAGAAGGCGACCCCCTGGGAGGAGGAAACGGACGTGGGGACGTGGGGGGCAGGAAAGAGGGGAGCAGCGTGCCGTGCAGGAGCGCGGAGGGGAGGGGAGGAGGGAAGGAGGGGGTTGGAAGGGGCCGGCCACAGAGTGGGGGTGCTGGGAGCGTGTGGGGGAGGGGAGGGAGCGCGCCGGGAAGGAACGAGACAGTGGCGGGGGGCGGGGGGGGGGGGCGGGGGGAGGCCGTGAAGGTGCCGGGAGGCGCCGAGATGCGGGGAGAGGGTTGGGGAAGGCGGGGAGGAGGGCGGGCGGGCGTCCTCAGGTGAATCCCGGGGAAGGGCGGGCAGAGCACGGCAGGAAGGTGCTGGGACCGGGGAGCCGAGGAGGACGGGACGGGTCTCCGCGCCCCCTGCCGGGCAGCGCAGTCTGAGAGGAGGCGGCGCCGGGGAGGTGCAGCCAAGCGGGGAGGCGGCCGCGCAGAAAACCGGGACTGGAGGCGGAACCCGGTAGGCGACGAGGGGCTGCGGACGGTGGGGGCGGGGGAGGACCCGGATCCCGTCCCGGCAAAAGCCGCCGGCCGCGGGTGGGGGGCGGGGTGGGCGCGTGGGGTTTCCTCTCACCTGAGTGCGGCGCTCGGGTCACTGGCAGCGGGAGAGACGGGATCAGAGAAGAGTTACCACGGGCGCCCGGCTTCCCCGGCCTCACCCCCAGCCCCCCACACCTGTCCGGGCCGGGGGCGGGGAGCGGGAGCCCGCCTCTCAGGGGAGGTGCCTGGGGAGGAGAGCGAGGCGGACTGTGGGTCAGGACTTGGGCTTTTTTAATTTTTCGTAGGACGACAGAATTAGAGACAGAACTGCCTACAGCTAAGACATGGGCAGATCCTGATTGGTGGAGCCTAAATATTATAAATTGTGGGGGTCTCTCTTTAAGAGAAGACAATTACAAATACAGTTGCTTTTAAGCTATTGCTGTTAAAATATCCTATACATTTTACAAAACACCTATGGCCATGCGGACACATTGTTAGAGCACAAGGATCCCGAAGCTTGCCTCATTCGCTTCGTGGTTAATCCAGCCTCGGGGACTCCTACTTGCCAGAATGGAATGACAAACTGCAAGCAGAATAATGGAGTGAGAACCTGAGAATCCGAAAAGAGTCGAAAGTGTAGGGGAAGCGAAGGTGTGCCTGCCCGCCAGGGAGGAGGCTGCGGGGGAGGTGGGATGCCGGGGAGGCCTGCAGGCCTGGGCGGGGAAGGGCTAGGAGGGTGCCCGGAGCGAGGGCGGGAGGCTGTCTGGGCCGGGCAGAGGCTCCTTGTGCTCTGACAGTTCTGCCCCCAGTTTTAAGCCTTTTTAATTTTATCCTGATAACTTTCCACCCAGATATTCTTCCCAATCTTACCAACTTCTCTAAGTATGACATGATTTATTTCTGAGTCTGTACAATAATCCAGTTATGCAATAAATGGGGAGGGGTTGGTTCTAGAGAGGTTTATGCATAGAAAGTTCAAAGTTTAGAAAAAGGGACTGGAGCTAGGAAAACTGGGGTATTTAAACCTTAAGGAGGGTGATGGAGGGTGAGGTTCACAATGGAGAAGAGAAAAGGTGAGGCCAAGCACTGGGAGCAGGAGACAGAAGAGGAAGGTGCATAAAGGAAGCTCCACCCAACTCCGGCTCCCGGAGCGGCTGCTGCGGGAGGGGCCGGGACCGTGGGTGAGGAAGAAGCTGGGCCTCGGCCTCGGCCTCCCCAGAGCCCTCCTTCCCCCCCACCCACCCCCAGCTCAGGCGGCAGGCAGGCAGCGGCCCCCTCACCCTGGCAGTGGGGCTTGGGGCTGCTCCACTGGCCCTGACTACACGTGCTGCGGGACACCCCCGCCAGGTGGAAGTCAGGGTCACACCGAAAATCCACCCGGGCTCCGTCCAGGGCTGGGAGGTCCCCGCCCGTCAGGAACACCTTCCCATTTTCCAGCATCAAATAAGACTTGGAGCAGATTCGGACTGTGGAGAGACATGAACAGAGGCGGGTGAAGAAGGCGCCTGCCCGTAGAGAGCAGGCGGTTGGGCTGTGGGTTGGGGCCCACAGGCATCGCACAGGGCAGGAAATCAGCGCAAAAGGGATCGGTCTCCGGCTTCCAGGCCCCCCTAGCCCTGAAGCATCCCCACATTCCCGGGGAGAAAAGGAAGCAGCACTGCCACGTAGGGACCCAAGGTGGAGCCATAAGCACGGAAAATGCGCTCTTCAGTGGGCGGTTCTGGCTGCGATGGGAGGAGGCAGGTGACTTTAGAAGCAATCACATTTGCCTTTCGTGTTTTACCTGCTTGCATGCATGCTAGACGGGACTCTGTTTCTTGGGGTGCAGTCTCTGCATTAGAGACAGGTATTCGGAAATGTGATAAGTCATTTTAGAATGTTTTTGCATAATCTGCCACTAATAGTCCTTGAAGAGAATAAACTCACAAGATGAGTAATCAGGTTATGGGATCAATGTGCGGTGGCCTGGGGGAGGAAAGGTGACCGGCACGGCGCAGGCTGCTAGCCGCTGCCTCTCACTGCGCACGGCAAGTCCCTCCTGCAGCGCAAGTGTTTGTGAACTGGTTGCACGAGTCCAGGTGCCGGCTCACCCACGGTAACGCTAGAGTCGGAGGCAGTAAGAGGAATGGTCTTGACCAATGAGGGGCACTGGGAGGCTACTCACCACAGCGGCTGGGGGTGTCCATCTCTGTCCAGGAGCCGTTGGCCAGGCACTTGCGGACCTTGGGCCCCACCACCTCGCGCTCTCCGCGGCACACGTACTCAATCTCGTAGTCCACGGGCAGGAAGCTGATAGCCTTCACCTGGTCCCGAGTCAGGCCCCGGTACCTGATGCCCCCTTCCCAGGGCGGGTGTATGATCTGGCAACCTGAGGGGAGTGGAGGGTTGGGGGGGGGGGGGGGGCGGCGAGTCAGCCGCGGGGCGGAGAGGCTAGGGCGCGGTCCCCGGGCCGGGAGGACGGGGGTGGGGGTGGAGGCGGGAGGGAGAGGGTACCCCGCAGAACTCTGCTCATAGAACCCAGAAGTGGGGAGGGAAGGAGCCGGTCGGTAAGGAGAAAAGTAACGGAGAGATCATGGGGGTGTGATGTGCGAGTGAGCCGGGAGGACATCTAGTTGAATCAGGATGTGAGAAGCTCTCACGAGGCCACCTGGGAGGGCTTGGAGGACCAGGAAAGGGCAGGGCTGGGTGGCGACGGGGCCGGAGCGGGCGGAGCTGAGGCCTCGCGCGGGTCGCAGGGAGGGGCCCAGCGGGCGACCGGGTGGCCGAAGGGCAGCGGGAGTACAGGGGGGCAGGCTGGCGGGGCCGGAACGAAGACCCCGAGGGCTGGGGGTGGGGTGCACCTTCCGCGCTGGCGTTGGGGGTCTGCGCCCCGCCCGCGTCCTGCGGGCCGAGGAAGAGCGGCGCCAGCAGCAGCAGCAGCAGCGGCGGCGGCAGCATCTGAGCGAGAGGCGGCGGCGTGAGCCCCGCGGGGCCGGCACTGCGCGCCGGGCCGGCCTCCCCGTAGCCTCCGGGCTCCGACCCGCTGCGCCGGGAACAAGAGGCTCCCCGCGAGGAGGCGGGGGCGGAGCTGGTGGCCAGGGGCGAGGGGAGGACGCCGTCCCACCGCCCGCAGCCCCCCCCCCCCCGGCCTCCGCCCTCGCGGGGCTCCACCTCCCCGCCCCCGCCCCGCCCCGCGCGCCCGGCCCCGGCGGCCTCCCCGCCCCGGCCCGGCTCTTACCTCGGCGGCGGCCCAGCTCCCCCGCGGTCCCCGCCTCAAGGCTCCAGCCCGGCCGCTCCTCCCCGCTCCCCTCGTCTGTCCCCCACCTTCCTCTTCTCCACCTTCCCCTCCTCCCGACCCTCCGGCCCTGGAACCCGGGCGCCGCCGGCCTGGCTCTCGGCCTCTTCTCGTTCCCGACCCCACCCCCGTCTCTCCTTCCCCGCGGCGGCGGCCGTGGGAGCGGGGAGCCCGGAGCGAAGGAGGCGGCGCCGGGGACCGGGAAAGCTCGGGCGGAGGGAAGAGGGAGGGCTCGGAGGGAGGCCGGGCGGAGGGAAGAGAGGGGAGAGCGGCGAGGGCCCTCCCACTGCCCGACCGGGACCGGCGCCCCGCCCCGCCCCGCCCCCACCCCCCGCGGGGAGGCGCGCGCCTGGCGGGCCCTGCGCGCGGGAGCGGGGCTGGCGCGGAGCCGGGGAGCCGGGCCGCGGAGAAGGTGGTGCACAAAGGGAGGCAGCTCGGAGCTGGGTGAGGAGAGAGCCAAGGGCCTGCAGGCGCCGGGCGGAGGGGAGGGAACGGAGACGTCTGGGTCCGGCGGCGGGAGCGGGCGCGAGGGGGCGGGGACTGAGAGCCGGGGCCATTCGGGCCGCATTGCTGCTCGGACTGGAAGCCAAAGACGGGAGGGGGCTACCAGGGGAGGAAGGAGGCAGTAGGAGGTTTTTAAAAAGCAAAGACAAGAGTCTGCGGAGGAGGGCCGCAGCCCGAATCATTTCTGGGTCCCGCGGGGCCATCGGTGCTTCCCGGCGGAGGAACCGCCGGGCCTCGGGGGCCCTGGGGCCCTGCGCGGGGCTGGGGAGAGGAGCCGGCGTCGGATGGGCCCGCGAGGGGCGGGAACCAAGCACTGTGCGGCCCATCAGCGCCCAGGGCTCAAGCTTCACGTTTTTCATAACCAACATTTCATGATGACCACGTCCCTGTGCGGCTCTGCAACCATCGGTAATGTCGCCTAACTCCATACGTACCACTGTCAGAGCCACCCGCGGCCCTGCTGTAACAGGAAGGGAGATGGAAAAACGTAATTTGCAGTAAAATAACATGCACAGTATTCTGCTGTGTGAGTGCTGAGGCCTGACTGGAAGCGGCGGGAGCTCCGTGGAGTGGGGGTGGCGCTGCTGCCCGCCCACGGTTGCCGCCGCCTGCACCCTCGGTGCCCAGATGTGAGAGGTGGTGAGCACTCCTAGCGGCCTCCTCCCCTACATTCACACGCAGCTGTAATTGCATTCCTAGAAAGTTCACTGTATATTAAAACCGGTTTTTTAACCGTATTAAATTTTAGACTCAGATAATTAAACAGTTTTCACCTACATGAATGTCCCAGGGGACGTTTGAGGACCTGGGCAGGCAGTGCTTCCCTGTGCAGGCTGCTCGGGAACATCTTACCCCACCATAGCCAGGGGCTGGTGCACCCCTCCGTGGCTGCAATTACAAAAAGAAAGCCCACACAGTTACAAAACGCTCCCTAGGGGCTGGGTGAGGACCACTCAGCTAGAAAATGGGCAGAAGAGAAGTGGAGTCCACATATGGCTCAGTGGTTGAGCATGCACCTATGAACCAGGAGGCCACGGTTCAGTTCCCAGTCAGGGCACATGCCCAGAATGTGAGCTCCATCCCCAGTGGGGGACACACAGGAAGCAGTGCATCCATGATTCTCTCATCATTGATGTTTCTATCCCTCTCTCCCTCTCCCTTCCTCTCTGAAATCAGTAAAAAATATTTTTTAAAAAAGGAGTAGACAGTGGGGCGGGGTTTCTAACCACTCAAAAGGACAGCCACCTTGTCACTGAGTGGCCTGCCTCCTGGCAGGGCAGAACCAAATTGCACCAGGAGAATGTCCTATGGATGGGAGGTTTCCTAGACTGTGGCCTCTGTGCCCCGTCCACAGGCGAGCTCAGTTGCCTGGCCAGTGGACACCCTCCTTCAGGGCCCTGGCATGGCTGAGTGCCAGGGGACACCTTCCCAGACCAGAGGGCCTCCCTGTGGGGGAGATCTGAGTGGGGCTCTCCAGGGAGCCTACAAACAAGTTCCCAAGGTGCTTCGTTCTGGCAACTCATCTGGCTTCCCTGCATTCCCGCCTGAAATGAGGGGAGGGGATGATGGAAGCCCCCGGAAAAGAGGGATCTATATTCGAGGAAATTGAAAATTACGTTGGTGATATTCATTACCACCAGAAAAGGAAACAACCTGAATTGTCAAATCACAGACACTGGTTCAGTACACTGGAATGTATCTATTCAAAGGAATAGTTATGAAAATACTAGAGGCCCGGTGCACAAAAATTTGTGCACTCGGGGATGGGTGGGGGGGGTCCCCTCAGCCCGGCCTATGCCCTCTTGCAGTCTGGGACCCCTCGGAGGATGTCCACCTGCTGGCTTAGGCCCGCTCCCTGGGGGATCGGCCCAAGCTGGCAGACATCCCCTGGCAGCCCTCAGGGGATGTCCACTTGCCAGCAGGGAGCAGACCTAAGCTGCAGTCGGACATCCTTAGCGCTGCTGAGGAGGCAGAGGAGGCTCCCGCCACCACTGCTGTGCTGGCAGCCATCAGCCTGGCTTGTGGCTGAGCAGAGCTCCCCATGTGAAAGCGCACTGACCACCAGAGGGCAGCTCCTGCATTGAGCATCTGCCCCCTGGTGGTCAGTGTGTGTCATAGTGACCAGTCATTCCCAGTCATTCTGCTGTTAGGGTCAGTTTGCATATTACCCTTTTATTATATAGAATAGAGGCCTGGTGCACGGGTGAGGGCCGACTGGTTTGCCCTGAAGGGTGTCCCGGATCAGGGTGGGGGCCCTGCTGGGGTGCCTGGCCAGCCTGGGTGAGGGTCTGATGGCTGTTTGCAGGCTGGTCAAGCCCCCCACTGGGGACCCTCACCCCATGGGGGTTTGGCCAGCCTGGGTGAGGGGCTGATGGCTGTTTTCAGGCTGCCCACACCCCCTTCAGGGTGGGGGTCCCCACTGGGGTGCCTGGCAAGCCTGGGTGAGGGCCTGAGGGCTGTTTTCAGGCTGGCCACAGCCCCTTCAGGGTAGGGGTCCCCGCTGGGGTGCCTGGCCAGCCTGGGTGAGGGGCTGAGGGCCATTTTCAGGCTGACCAAGCCCGTGGGGACCGAAGCTCCCAGCCTTTCCTTTTTTTGTTTTGTTTTTTTATTCGCTCCAGCTCTGTGGCCATGGTGACTGAAAGCAGGTATCTGGGGTTTATTTACCTTCTATAATTGAAAATTTGTTGCCTTGAGAGGAGGAAGCAGCCGGCCAGGAAGCTTGACTTCTTCCCCTGCTTGCCCCAACTCTGTGGCTGCTGGCCGCCATCTTGGTTCAGTTAATTTGCATACAGTCACTCTGGCTGGTGGGCGTGGCTTGGGAATGCAGCAAAGGTACAGTCAATTAGCATGTTTGTCTATTATTAGGTAAGATGTTTAAAAGAGTATCTTCCTGCCCTGGCTGAGGTGCTCAGTGGTTAGAGTGTCAGCCAGCGCACCAAAGGGTCATGGGTTTGATTCCCAGTCAAGGGCAAGTACTTGGGTTGCAGGTTCCTTCCCCAGCCGGGGGTTGGGGGGGAGCAACAAATCAATGTGTCTCATATCGATGTATCTTTCTCCTCCTCTCCCTCTCTCTCCCCCCTACTCCTTGCCACCATCCACTCTATTGAAAAGCAATGGGAAAATATCCTTGGGCGAGGAGTAACAAAAATAAATTTTTTAAAAAGTATCTTCCGCCGAAACCAGTTTGGCTCAGTGGATAGAGCGTCGGCCTGCGGACTGAAAGGTCCCGGGTTCGATTCCGGTCAAGGGCATGTACCTGGGTTGCGGGCACATCCCCAGTGGGAGATGTGCAGGAGGCAACTGATCGATGTTTCTCTCTATCTCTCTCCCTTCCTCTCTGTAAAAAATCAATAAAATATATTTTTTTAAAAAAAGTATCTTCCAATGATATTAACATTTAAATAAAGAGAATTTGAGAATAAAAAAATTCAAGATTCATACAGCTGTGGCATACATAAGTTAAAAAGCTGGAAGAAAATACATCAAAATGTTAGTAGGATTGCCTCTGCAGCCTGAATTATTGTGCAACTTCTTTTGTCATATTGGTTCAATTTTTGTTCAAATGTTTTATGAGTTTTACCTTTACAACTATTTATTTTTTATTTTTTTTTTAGTTTTTAGTTTGGGGTTCCGAAACCCTGAAGGACGTTGAGATAGTATGCCAGCCGCTGTCACTGGGCAGAAGCTCGAATCATATTTACCTCACAAATGTTCAGCTTCTCCACCAGTCGCTGCAGCTCCCTCTTTCACCTCTTAATCCTCCAATGTCACTTTCCAGATACCTGGCCGATATATTCCTCCGGGATATTTAATGAGGTCCTTCCCCCAAAACTGTTACAGTATCATCACCCCACCTTTCCCTCCCTTACATACAAGGTCCTCTCCCCCCTACACACAGATCCTCTCCCCCTTACACACAAGGCCTCTCCCCCCTACATACACAAGTCCTCTCCCCCTTACACACAGGTACTCTCCCCCCTACACACACGGGTCCTTTCCATCCTTACACACAGGTCCTCTCCCCCCTACACACAGGTCCTCACCCACTTAAAAACAGATCCTCTCCCTCCTACACACAGGTCCTCTCCCCTTACACACACAGGTCCTCTCCCCACTACACTCAGGTCCTCTCCCCCTTACACACAGGTCCTCACCCTCTTACACACACACACGTCCTCTCCCCCCCTTACACACACACAGGTCCTCTCCCCCCTACACACAAAGGTCCTCTCCCCCCTTACACACAGGTCCTCTCCCCCCTACACACAGGTCCTCTCCCCCTTACACACAGATCCTCTCCCCCCTTACACACAGATCCTCTCCCCCCTACACACACAGATCCTCTCCCCCCTACACACACAGGTCCTCTCCCCCCTTACACACAGGTCCTCTCCCCCCTTACACACAGGTCCTCTCCCCCCTACACACAGGTCCTCTCCCCCCTACACACAGGTCCTCTCCCCCTTACACACAGATCCTCTCCCCCCTTACACACAGATCCTCTCCCCCCTACACACAGGTCCTCTCCCCCTTACACACAGGTCCTCTCCCCCCTACACACTGATCCTCTTCTTCTTACACACAGGTCCTCTCCCCTTACACACAGGTCCTCTCCCCCTTACACAGAGCTCCTCTCCCCCTTACACACAGCTCCTCTCCCCCTTACACACAGGTCCTCTCCCCGAAGGACTCTGAGAGAACAGTGTGCTGGACCCCATGCCTCTCGCCCACCCACGTAACCTTTGTGCCTTTGGAGATACTACCTCCTTTTGCAGTTTTTGACTGTTTTCACAGAGATTTGGACTTCCTACTCAGATTACTAAGAATTACCAGTCTGCCCTGGCCGGCGTGGCTCAGTGGATAGAGCGCCGGCCTGCGGACTGAAGGGTCCCGGGTTCGATTATAGTCCAGAGCACATGCTCAGGTTGCAGACTCAGTCCCCATTTGGGGGCATGCAAGAGGCAGCGGATCAATGGTTCTCTCATCATTGATGTTTCTCTCTCTTCCTTTCACTTCCTGTCTAAAATCAATAGAAATATATTTTACCAGTAATTAAAAAAAAGAATTACTAATCTTCTTGTTCATTTTATTTCCCATACTTCCACTTTCTTTCCTCTCGTCTTCAACTTCTATCCAACCCTGAGACCCTATAGCCCAGAACCGAACATCACACATTAACCAAAGTACATCAACTGAATGATGACCTGCTAGATGCTAGTGTTTTCAGGGCCTCCCTATGTTAATTCTCACACAGACAAGAAAAGGGCACATTACTGTCCTTATTTTGGAGCTGAATAAACTGTGATGTAGAGCAAGTAAGAAGCACATCAGAGGTCACCCAGCTGTAAAACTGATGCGCCGATGTTTGACCTCTGGCCTGTGAGCCCCAGTTCTTTCTACTGCAGTCAGACCTCATGTCAGGGTGCCCCTCTCAGCCACCGAGTGCGTCCCCTACCCATGTCCTGCCCTGTCTGATGTAGTCGACAGTATGTGGGGGTTGTGCATGTTTTTTATGTTGGGATAAAAGTCTTGTCCTCATGGAGGACTTTGTCCTGCGTAGCTCTTGCTGTTTAGAAACATGTTTGCCCGGCCTTGATCATGGGGAACCCAGGTTTCTTCTCCAGAGAGGGCCCAGCTTATGCCATTGGGCAAGAAACAGATCATGGTACCAGCTTTTCATGATCTCAGCTTGAACAGAGAGCTCAGATAACAGCTGTAGACAATTGGAATCCTCTTGGCAAAAAAAAGGTCAAGAGAGGTCAATACAGAATGCTTAAGTGCCTTCCCAGCGGGCCTTCCACACAGTGGAAGGGAATAAATCCTTTCATGTCCTTAAGTTGCTGCCAAACATTCAAAGAATTAATTTATAAGTTTGTTTGGAATAAAGCATCAAAAAATATTAATGAAACTTGTAGAATAATACCATGTAAGAATATCATGACAACTGAATTTTATCATACTTCACTTTAGAAATTGGATTACTGCTATCAGTCCCTTTTAAAGACTTTGACATAAGCTACTCAACTTTTGTTTAGGGAGGGAACATATAACCTTTAATTGTCCTTAGTTTAAGGAAAGCAGAGTTTTCTAGATTTAAGAGATTAGCTTAAAAATAGTATTAAATAAACCCGAGAGGCAGGCACACTTCCTGCCCATCCGCATTTCCGCGGTAAAACTCCACCCCTGAAATCCCACCCTGCCTCAGTGAGCAGGCACTCCTTCTGTGATTGGCTAAGTCAGAGCTCGGGGGCCCCCAGGGGCGCGGCAGGCCCTGCGGCCAACATGGCGGCTGCCAAGTCACGCAGCCCAACATTGTGGCAGTCTACACTGTTCTCTGACAGAAAAGACGATTTCCTTATTTTCACAATAAACAAGGGAAGAGCAAACCAAAACCCCTAAAAGATAGATGGCCGACATTATACTGCAGACAAACAGAAATCCCATTCGCTGTTTATACCTTTTATAATTATCTTAAAGAATATCAATTAAATTTAAACTGGGTTTGCATTAAAAATTTCAGTTGAGATCACAAAATTAATCCTAAAAAAAAAAAAGAAACATGGAACAAAGGTTTAAAATTAAAACGTGAAATCACTTACATGCTGGGCTTCACTCTGGCTTTTTTTTTTTTTTTAATATATTTTATTGATTTTTTACACAGAGGAAGGGAGAGAGATAGAGAGCTAGAAACATCGATGAGAGAGAAACATCGATCAGCTGCCTCCTGCACACCTCCTACCGGGGATGTGCCCACAACCCAGGCACACGCCCTTGACCAGAATCGAACCTGGGACCCTTCAGTCCGCAGGCCGACGCTCTATCCACTGAGCCAAACCGGTTTCGGCCACTCTGGCTTTTTAATGACGGCTTGAACCCTTTCTGTCTTACTTTTTTTTAAATATGTATTTTCCTTTTTTATATATTCTTATTGATTTCAGAGTGGAACAGAGCGGTAGAAAGAGATAGAAACATCAATGATGAGAGAGAATCTTTGATTGGCTGTCTCCTGCATGCCCTCTACTGGGGATCGAGCCCACAACCTGGGCATGTGCCCTTGACTGGAATCGAACCCGGGACCCTTCAGTCCGCAGGCCGTCACTATTCACTGAGATGCTAAACCATCTAGGGCAGGAGGATCTCTTTAACAAATCCTCTCAATTGTTTCACAAACACAATTCTAATTCAGCTGTACGTTCTCGACACTTCTGGCCTTGATTCTTTGTGCCAGGAAAAGGAAACAGGAAAGTTGCAAAGCTATTTCTGTTTTGCCTCCACATTGGACCCAACCTGGAACTCCCAGAATTCCAATGAAATAAAAGGTCACAGTGTCAATGCCTGCTCCACGGCTTACCTCCTCCCCACAGGGACGCTCAGGGTGCTCAGGCCAAGGACTGGTTACAAATGGCTCTGTGAGTTGCCTCCATAATTAAAGTTGCCCTTCTACAATAAATGACGAGCACAGTGTACTAAAATGCTAGGCTAACCAGGCAACAAAAGGAAAATAGTAAGCTTGTTTGTCCCTTCTTCTAGAACAGCAGTTCTCAACCTGTGGGTCGCGAACAATGAAAATACATCCTGCATATCAGATATTTACATTACGATTCATAACAGTAGCAACATTACAGTTACAAAGTAGCAACGAAAATAATTTTATGGTTGGGGGTCACCACAACATGAGGAACTGTATTAAAGGGTTGCGGCATTAGGAAGGTTGAGAACCAATCATTGCTACTTCATAACTGTAATGTTGCTACTGTCATGAATCCTAATGTAAGTATCTGATATGCAGGATGTATTTTCGTTGTTACAAATTGAACATAATTAAAGCATAGTGATTAATCACAAAAACAATATGTAATTATATATGTGTTTTCCTATAGTCTTAGGCGACCCCTGTGAAAGGGTCGTTCGACCCCCAGGTTGAGAACCGCTGCTCTAGAGGGTATGTGAGGTCAGGATAACAGACTTAGGAAAGACTCAGTTCTCACAAACAAATTTAGTGAGCATTTCTGCTCCTGCAACTACAGGGGAGTTATATTCTAAAGGGTTTCAAATATAAAGTATTAGGTTTAAGGAAATAGATAACTATATTTAGATGGAATTTGAATATCTATACACAATTATTCATACCAATGTGAAAAGCATATGCATCATAACATGTGTATGCAATGGTTGGTAGGGATTTAGTCTGTTTATTAGCTGCAATAGAATTGCTCTGCCACTATGTCAAATTCAGGTACCTGTAATGATTGTACATTTATTCGAAGCACATAGCACACTGCCCAAATAATACATCTCCCAGAGTTTTGTATTAGGAAGTACAGGAAGCTTGAAGACTCCAATACTTCATATGTATATGCAGGTCTAATGCCCATAATGAGCACAGTTGTGTTTCTCCAGAAAAATGCATGATTATTAACATCAGGTGGAGTAAACAAAGACTATAGCTTCACATCTGATTTTGCCACAAAATGAATGCAAATCAGGGCAGGTTTTCCACCAAATGAGTTGGAAACGAAATTTTTGATTTCCAGAGCATTGTGGATTTTGGAGTTACAGAGAAGGGTGTGTGGAACTGAAAGTATAAACATGAGAAAATATTTACAAATAGATGTTCTAGAAGTCAAATGAACAAATATGAGGCAACAGAATAGAAATTCTACTCAGAAATAGCATAGAAACCCCAGCGAGAACCCCCATAAAGGCTGCTATGGAAACCATGCCCCTATCACAGTGGGTCAGCTGATCCAGGGGCCCCAACATCCGATTCTGCTGCTGCAGAAGGGTCAGTCGGGCTGACGGGAAGCAAGCTCCTTAGCATATAGAGTCCACAAGTGTCTCCTAACTCCTGCCCTGTCTTCCCCAGCAGCCACTCTGAAATGCTAGGAGCCAACATGACAAGCAGAGCCCTTCAGATGCTTTCAGTATTAGCACACTTCGGTCAGCACAGAACATAAGAACTTATTGGTGCGTAACTACAAAAAAGCTAACATCGCTCCTAACGCTTTCATTTATTTCTGTGGTAATGACTCCATCATGAGGAAACTGCAGCTCAGGAGGCTTAAAGCAGCTGCCTGAGGCCACACAACCAACAAAGAGAACGGGCAAGTCTCACTCAATGTCCAGCCGTGCTGGCTGGATGGCATTCCTTTAACTTGCTCACATACTCTCAAGTCCCATTCCAATAACACCAGGCTCTTTGTGCCAGCAAGTGTCTCCCTCAGCCTCCTCACCCCATGCCATCTTTACCTCATTAACAGCTTAAGTGTCACCTCCTGAGGGAGGCCCTCCCTGAATTCCTCAGCCTAGACCCCACACCTCACCCTGCTGGTGACTCTCATAGCACCTTGTATTCATCACTCAGTGGCAGTTAAAATAATTATGGAATTATTTATTTAATATCTGCCTTCCTGACCAGAACTTAAACCTCGCAAAGACAGGGCCCCTATTGTGGTGCTCATTGCATTCCCTGTGTAAGAGCTGAACAGTGCCTGCTACCTAGTGAGAAGTTTAATAAAAGGTCACCAAAGAGCGGGAGGGGCCACGGTGGTGGTGTAGGTAAATTGATACTCCCATCCTCCCACAACATCAAAATTACAACTAGACCCCAGAACAGCCATCATTCAGAATCACCTGAAATCCAGTTGAATGGAAGCCCTACAACTAGAGAAGTAAAGAAGAAGCACATTGAGACTGGTAGGAGGGGCAGAGGTGAGGAACAGGCTGGTCCGACACCCACATGTGGCATGTGTTTAATCGGGAGGGATATCTTGGCTGCCGAGGCCCCCTGTGAAGAGCAAGGGGTCCCAGCCCCACATTGAACCCCTCAGCCCAGGGTTCCAGAGCCGGGAAGAGACGTCCCCATAACTTTGGGCTGTACAAACCAGTGGGGATTGTGGCTGAATGACAGGCTGCTGGAGACCCAGGCAGTTCCTCTTAAAGAACCAGTGCACAGATTTACTCAGACTCACTCCCTCTGAGCTCCAGCACTGGGGCAGTAGCTTGGAAGGATCCAGGGACATATGGGGAGGAACTAAATGGTCTGGAATCAGGGCAAGAACTGGGGGCAGCTTTCTCCCAGACAAAAGTGTTGACAGAGGCCATTGTTCCTTGCTAAGATCTCCCTGCCACAGTGCTGACAGGGAGTCGCTATATCGCGGTCTCCACCAACCTGTCCCACACTGTTCACCCATCCCTGGTGATTCCCTGAGACCCCACCCCACCCAATTTGCAGCCCCACCCAAGCTGTTTGCAATGGCTTTTCCATGTGAATAGCCTGTTCTGGCTCAGGCTTCAGACTTTTCTAAAATCTCTTAAACAAGCAGCAGCTAGCCTCAGTGTGTCCCATACCTCTTACTAAGTAGTCCCAGGCCCTGCACTAGCAGCAACCTGCCTTGGTTCATAGCTTGTCCTCTCCTGGGCACCTCCAAACCCAACACAAGTAGCAGCAAGCTGCAGATTGCTCTGTAGCTTGTGCCGGCCCTAACCCTAACCCTACCATGTACATGAATGACGTTCTCAAGGAGCAGACTCAGTAAGCACCAAAGCCCCACAGAAGCAAGTCCTCCTCGGGGGGAGTGGGGTCCCCTGCACAACAGCTCTTCCACTGTAGTCACAGCTGGTCTGCACAGCCAGTTCGCCTGATGGTCAAACCTTCCCAATTATGCCAACAGCAATCAAGGCTCAACTGCAACAGGACAGTGCACACAACCTACACCTAAAGTGCCCAGCTCAGGTGACTGGGGAGGCTCAGCTGCTGAGCCCTACTGGACACCTACTACGCAAGGCCACTCTGCCAAGACTGGAAGACATAGCAGCTCTACCTAATACATAGAAACAAACACAGTGAAGCAACCAATATGTGAAGACAAACATGTCACAAATGAAAGAACAGAAGAAAAGAACTAATGAAATGGAAGCAAACAAGCTATCAGATACACAATTCAAAACAATGGTTATAAGGATGCTTAAGGAACTTAAAGAGAACTTCAAGGAATTTAGTGAGGACTTCAAGAACCTTAGTGAGAATGTCAATGACATAAAAAAAGAGCAGTTAGAAATGATGGATACACTAACTGAAATGAAGAATAATATACAGGAATCAACATTAGAGTAGAGGATGCCAAAAATCAAATCAGCGATTTGGAATTTAAAGAAACAAAACGCACCCAATCAGAAATGCAAGAAGAAAAAAGAATCCAAAAATATGAAGATAGTATAAGGAGCCTCTGGGACAACCTCAAGTGTACCAACATTTGCATAGTGGTGGTGCTGGAAGGAGAAGATAAATTAAAAACCTACTTGAAAAAATAATGACAGAAAACGTCCCCTACCTGGTGAAAGAAATAGACATGCAAGTCCGAGGAAGCACAGAGAGTCCCAAACAAGAGGAACCCAAAGAGGCCTACACCAAGACACATCATAATTAAAATGCCAAAAGGTTAAAGACAAAGAGAGAATCTTAAAAGCAGCAAGAGAAAAGCCTCCTGTTACTTATAAGGGAGCACCCATAACACTGTCAGCTGATTTCTCAACAGAAACTTTGCAGGCCAGAAGGGATTGGCAAGAAATAGTCAAAGTGATGAAAAGCAAGGATCTACAACCAAGATTACTCTACCCAGCAAAGCTATTATTTAGAATTGAAGGTCAGATAAAGAGCTTCCCAGACAAGAAAAAGCTAAAGGAGTTTATCACCACCAAACTAGTATTACATGACATGTTGAAGGGTATTCTTTAAGAAGAGAAGGAGGAGGAGGAGGAGGAGGAGGAGGAGGAGGAGGAGGAGGAGGAGGAGGAGGAGGAGGAGGAGAAAGATCAAAATATGAACACTAAAATGGCAATAAATACATATCAACAATTGAATCTAAAGATTGTGGGAAGCTGCCTATTGTCTTCTCTAGCAGAGAGATGTGGACAAGGAGCCCAGAATGCTGGTGAACCTTGAGCCCTGGCATAGGTCAGAGCTATGCACCCACTATTTAGTCCAGACCATGGTAACTGAAGCAACTTCCCCACCAGATAGTCATGTAAATAAATCCTTACTGATAAGATAGTCTGTCTGTTACTGGAAATTGCCTGTCTAAGGGCTATAGGTGTATCCCAAACTAAATAAAACTATGGCAAGGCCTGAGCAAAAGTGGAGTCCATCCTCTTGGGATGGGCTCTCACCTGGCCCACCAGTTTCCAAATTATTATTTCTTGTCTCATCTCTTTCATTTGTGTGCGGCCCCTCTTCCAGAGCCTGAACCCTGAACCACACGGGACATGGGACATTCACAAAAAAATCAATGTAAACAAACAAGGAATCTAATAAACAAATAAAACCAGAGGCATTGAAACATGAAACAGACTGACAAATCTCAGAAGGAAGGGGGTAGAGGGAAAGGAAAGAGATTAAGCAAAGAACTTATATGCATACTAGAGGCCTGGTGCATGAAATTTGTGCATGGGTAGGGTCCCTAGGCCTGGCTGGCGATCAGGGACAATCTGTGGGCCAACTAGCAGGGCGATCAGGGACCCCCGCTGGCACTCGCCTTGGAGGTGACTGGCGGGGAGATTGGGGCAGCGGAGCCGCCCACTCACTGGCTGGCCCCAGTCCCAATTGCCCTGCTGCTACCGCTGGTTGCCTCCCTTTGTGAGGCGACTGGCAAGGTGATGGGGGAGGGCGCTGGCCTGGGGCCTGTTGGCTGGGGGCAGCTCCTGCGTTGACCGTCTTCCCCCTGGTGGTCAGTGCGTGTCATAGCGACCGGTTGTTGTACCATTTGGTTGATTTGCATATTAGGCTTTTATTATAAAGGATATGCATTACCCATGGACCCAGACAATAAATAGGGTGTTGAAGGTCTGGGGTGGTGCAGGATTCTGTTGGAGGAGGGCAATGGTGTGGGGGGAGAGGACATCTGTAATACTCTCAACAATAAAGTTAAAAATGAAAGGAAGAAAGAAAGAAAGAAAGAAAGAAAGAAAGAAAGAAAGAAAGAAGGAAGGAAGGAAGGAAGGAAGGAAGGAAGGAAGGAAGGAAGGAAGGAAGGAAGGAAGGAAGGAAGGAAGGAAAGGAAAGGAAGGAAGGAAGGAAGGAAGGAAGGAAGGAAGGAAGGAAGAAAGAGAAGGAAGGAAGGAAGGAAGGAAGGAAGGAGGAAGGAAGAAAGAAGGAAAGAAAGAAAGGGAATTTTTGTACCTTGAGAAAAAAAAGATAAACAGGAACATCTGACAGGAAGGTGAGTTGTCACTGCTGTACAGAATTATCACATGGCTTCCCGAGCCCATTCACTGCTGGGTGGTCTCTGTTGTTTGTTGAAGACCTGGGTGTTGCTGAAATGGGAGGCTCTCTTCCACGGCCCTAATCATGACACACTCTCCACAGCGTGAACCCTCTGTCCTGTGAAGCACAGGGCCGTGGGAATAGCGTTTGCTTTACTGCCACCAGTTTGGGGAAGTATGATTTGCTTAATTGTCTCGTCCACTCCTTATTACATTCTCTGATGTAGATATTTTTATTTCCATTTTGCAAATGGAGAAGCTGAAACTCAAATGAATGTAATAATTTGCCAATGTCTCCCACATAATAAGCCAAGATGAGAACATTTGTCTCTCTGATGCCAAGCCCCTGCTCAGCCTGGTGGCCAGCTGTAGGGAGCACCCGTGGAGAGTGCTCTGAGGGTCGGCATTGCTGCTGCGGGTAAAACCACAGGGGTGGCCACTACATGGTAAGGCCCCTGTGGGGCCGGCTCCCCTGGCATGGAGCAGCCCCAGGGCCGCGCTCCTTTGTTCAGCATCTACGCTCACTGGCTTCGCTGGCGGTGCTGATGCTTCGCCATCCACCGTGCCGGGTGCCCAGAGCCCTTTCCTCCCGGCAAACGCTCCGTGACCGTTTCTGGTATTGCATTTTCCGTCATTACGAGAGACTGTGGTAGCGAGAAAATCATCACTGCTCCACTAGAGAAACTACCGGAGTGTGTGAGCACCAGGGCCGAGTGTGGCCGTAGCAGTGGAGGGGGAGCAGACGCCGCCTCAGGACGATCTTCACAAACGGACATCTTCGAGCCTTTGGGCCTTTGTATTCAAGTCCCTTGAACATTTTTAAATAGAAATATAAATTCTGGCTTTTTTTTTTTTTTTTTAAGTAGCTGTTAGGGTTGCAAAGTTGAAGCTTCAGCTTCCTCTCCAGCATTAGGCCTGGCAGGCCCTCTGCCCACACTCCAGGTACCGTCTCCAGTGCCTGCACCAGTGCTCCCCACGGGACAGCACACTGCCAAGCCTACAGCAGATGTCACCAGGAAGGCGGTCGCTATTCTCCCGCAAGAAAGCGATGCCCCTCCAAGCATCAGCCTCCGTGGTCTTGCCCCACAATCCTGTTATGAAACTGAGACAAGAGTGGAGAATTTCCAACTGTGCCTGGAACAGACTTTCATTTTGTCTGGATAATTATAAGTAGGATGGGCGAGGGGGCGGGAAAAAAGGAGACCCAGACCAGATGGACAGGCTTTAAGAAAGGATTGGGGACTCCATGGTCCCTGGTTGCTGTGTAGCAGGCGGCAGGCAGAACGGGTGTCTTCCTTCATCTTCCTCCTGTGCTTTCTCTCCGGAAGCCAGGGCCCGGTGGGCGTCCCCGTCCCTACGCCAGCTCACGTGAAGCCATCGTGGGGGAAAGATAAAATAGCAGGAGATGGAAGAAAGAAGAAAGGAAATAGCAGGGGGAATGTACCAAGCAGGTGCCCTTGAATCTTTTAGCCCCTCACTCACATTTTACCAAGGCGGTTTGAGGTCATGTGGCCTCCAACTCCAGGAGCCCAGGAGGGATGCGTATAAAGTAAACTGGCAGCTTACGTGGAGGGATTGAGGGTGGGCGACCTGGTCGGGGGGGGGGGGGGGGGGGGAGAAAAGGCTCTGGATAGAGGCACAGCTAGAACAGGCTGCACGCCACCGCCATCCTCTGGACTGTAACTGCCTCTGGGTCACGCACACTCCAAACTCTGTCTTGTAGTTACTTCAACCTCAGTGAATAAGAAGGCTGGGATTTTTTTCAGGATGTTGGCTTCCTTTTATTTGGGGGGCAGAGGGGATGGATATATATTTCTTAGCTTGAGCTCAGTAAATATAAATTAGACATAGAATCACCTTATTTCAAAAGGATTTAGAATAGAATCAATTTAGACCAAATTTAATTCATGAAACACAGTTTATAAGAACATCTTAATTTTATATTGCGAGGTACACGTACAGGCTGTTGTGTTTATTTAGAAGCAGTCTTTTTCACATGTGTGTTTTGGTGGAGAAGAGCAAAAAGACAGTGGAACATTATGTTTTCTTGCTTGGAGGCGACACAGACACATGAGGACACATGAACAATAGGGTGTCGTCATGTGGACTCTCTCAGCTATGAGATGGCTGTTATTTCTCAGCAATAAGCCCCCTTTGATAGAGCTTAAGATGTTTATAATCTTTTGCAATTACAAACCATGCTACATTGAATAACTTTATACATATGTCCTTTCCCACATGTAGGGATTTATGTGAAGAAGGATTTCCTAGAAGAATTGGGTAAATCCTGTGTGAATTTGTTATTTTGCCAGAAATTACCAAACTATAGGCAAATGGGGACCCGTGCCCGAAAAAAAAGAACATCATCAAGAAGTCTGCTCAGAAAGAGAAAACAAAAGATTTCAGCATGTTTTTCTGCCTTGTATTGACATTGTCATAAAGGGCTCATAAAAAATACTAGTATTGGTTTATTTCACCTTCTACAACTGCCACTGGAAGTATCACCAGGGTATAGAGAAAACTCATTGGGCCACAGGTTTTCTTTTTTCATTCAGTCAGTAAGTCTGTGTGTAGTAAGGCACAAGCCAGGCACTTGGGGGTCACACTCATGACCGAGACATGGTGTCAGTCTTCCCAGTCCTTAGGCCTGGTCAGGTGATTTAAGAACTGGAATCCAGAAATAAGCCCATGCTCTGGCTTTATTACCCTATATAATAAAAGCCTACTATGCTAAGCGTCCGACCATTCGACCAATCACTGTGACACGCACTGACCACCAGGAGGCAGATGCTCCAACCGGTAAGTTAGCTTGCTGCTAGGCCAATGGGGACTGGGTGAGACGGGCCGGACATGCCCTGGAGCCCTCCCACAGTCCCTCCCTGGCCGTGATTGTGCACTGGTGGGGGTCCCTCAGCCTGGCCAGCACCCTCTCAAAATCTGGGACCCCTCAGGGGTTGTCAGAGAGCCGGTTTTGGCCCATCCCCACAGGCCAGGCCGAGGGACCCCACCGGTGCACAATCCGTGCACCAGGCCTCTAGTCCTATCTAATAAAGAGGTAATATGCAGATTGACCATCACTACAACACACAAGATGGTGCCCCCATGTGGACACAAGATGGCCACCACAAGATGGCCGGCAGGGGAGGGCAGTTGGGGGGAACCAGGCCTGCAGGGGAGGGCAGTTGGGGGGGACCAGGCCAGCAGGGGAGGGCAGTTAGGGGCAATCGGGCTGGCAGGGGAGTGGTTAGGGGTGATCAGGCTGGCAGGCAGGCAAGTGGTTGGGAGCCAGCAGTCCTGGATTGTGAGAGGGATGTCCAAGTGCCCGTTAATGCCCGATCCCACTGGCAGTCAGACATTTCTCTAGGGGTCCCAGATGGGAGAGGGTGCAGGCTGGGCTAAGGGACACACACCCCCATGCACGAATTTTAATAGTTTAAAATATAAAAACAGATACATATATTTGTTATGAGCACTCATTTAAAAATATCAAGTTTCCTTACTCTGGGGTAGAATTATTCAACATGTACACATGGTGGCGACTAGGAGACTGGAAGAAGTTAAAATGTGTTTGATTAATACGAAAAAAAGAAATGATACATACATTTAGCTCTGATGCTAAAAATCAGCTCTCCAAACAGAGTTATGGTAGGGCAAATAATAAAAAGGGCTAGGAAACAAAACACAAGCTACAGAAATGGTAGAGCAACCTTAGAGAGCCCTAGGTCATGGTTTCTAATAAAATAGCTAAATGTGAAATCAAGCTTGCATTCCCTCGCACCCAGCTGCAGCGGGAACGGAATGCCAGTCACTCCAGTCCAGGGTTCCAGGTCTCGCCCGGGCAATGCTCATCGGGCTGACCGTGGGCTGTTCACACCCCCCGGCCTTGCCTTTGTCATCTGAAAAAGAAACTAAAGCTATTTGATCTTCTTATGCCACTTACTATTGTGATGAACAAATACAATGGTAGAAAGCACTCTGAAGAGGTTAAGAACTCCACGTGACCGAAAATTCGTGTTTCCTCCATTGACTGGCATTCAGTGTTGGTATGTACACACCACCCTGCCTGAATGAATTCAGCGATGAATTACTAGTTCAGCAAGTGTGAACTCTGTGCAGCTTTGGCAAGTGCCTGTGGCATGCCCACCACGCGCTCTGACCATCCTGCTGACTCCAGCCCGGTCCTCCCGGCCCTTGCTTTGTGCTCAGCGGCGGAACGGTGACTTAGTTTGACCACTAGATGGCACTAATGACAAGGCGAGCTTAGGTCCCTTCAGAAATTGAGCACTTTTCCCGACCAAGGAACTTTTCCAGGTTTGTTTGTTTTGTAACTTTTTAAGACATCATTATTTTAAAGGCCATATGCTCCCTGTGAAAACATAGCAAACAGTACATGACATTAAAAGGGAATCCCGTGTCGGGGAAGCCTGCCGGTGGTTTCCTAGCCCTGATTGGAAGGCAATAGCGTGTAG
The DNA here is from genome assembly GCF_963259705.1 of Myotis daubentonii. Classification (NCBI taxonomy): domain Eukaryota; kingdom Metazoa; phylum Chordata; class Mammalia; order Chiroptera; family Vespertilionidae; genus Myotis; species Myotis daubentonii. The sequence goes on along the minus strand of NC_081845.1, from coordinate 98,605,536 downwards.
CCCGTTTAAGGTGCAGGCGCACAGCTGCTGGGCTGGCTGAAATCACTACAGTGTCTCAGGGCCACCCTGGAGGGGTAGCCGCAAAGCCGCTGTGCCCACGCCGCCCTCACCCTGAATGTGCACAGCTCCGCAGTGCCGTCGGGGTATAGCTTACTGGCTCCTCCCAAAATCCTGGTTTTCTCTGAGGAAATCGCGTTAACCCACTACTGGAGCTGGTATTGGTGAGTCAGTAACCGAATTAACCGTTTCAAGAAGCATATTAAGAAGCTTACAGTCAAATGTATTAATATAATAGTTTTTCTTCCTCACGATTTTTCTGGGATGGAACCGATACTGCTGTCATTTGATGGTTATGAGTAATGGACGGCGGCGGGGGTGAGGGTGGGGGGGTGGGGGTAGGCCCCGACAGCAGGGCAGCCATCTGAGCAGCTTCCCAGGAGGCTGCAGGGTGACCCCCAGGATGGTCCCCACAGGCACTGGGGAAGGGACCCGTGGGGAGCATAGATGCAGTCCCCGGCCCACCCGTAGTCGGGTGACAAGGAAGGTACTTGTAAGTCAGTCACCGGGAACAGGCCACGGGCCAGACGACAGGCCACGGGCCAGGGGACAGGCCATGGGCCAGGGGACAGGCCATGGGCCAGGCAATAGGCCATGGGCCAGGGGACAGGCCATGGGCCAGGGGACAGGCCATGGGCCAGGCAATAGGCCATGGGCCAGGCAACAGGCCATGGGCCAGAGCAGGTGCGGCCACTGGAAGGGCGGGAAGATCTGCCGGTCAATCTCCCCCATGAATGAGCGGGCTGCTGGTGGCTCTCAGCTCTCGCACCCTTGGGGCTCTCTCTGCAGGGGCGCTCTTGGGCCCACGCAAGGGCCTGATGGGCTCAACTATGTCCACCATGCCGCCCAGTGCCAAGGTGGACAGAAGCTCTGGGCGCTGGCGCGGCTCCGAGCTCTGCTGCAGCCCCAGCCTCTCAGCTGCCAGGTGGGACTGAGGGAAACGGGACCTTGGAAACCGAGGATATAATTCGGTGAAAACAAAGCTTCTACCGCATCTCATCCTCCCGTGGAAGTGCTCATTCCAGCAGCACCCCAGGAGCAACAGAGAAAGACCACCCATGCACCTCTCTGATAACAAAACTATACATACATACAAGAGGCCGGGTGCACAAAATTCGTGCCCTGGGGAGGGGCCCCTCAGCCCAGCCTGTGCCCTCTGGCAGTCCAGGACCCCTCCGGGGATGTCTGACTGATGGCTTAGGCCCGCCTGAGCCTGGCTCAGGGCTTCTGGCTGAGCAGAGCTCCCCCTGTTGGAGCACACTGACCACCAGGGGGCAGCTCCTGCATTGGTCAGTGCGCATATAGTGACCAGTCATTCCACCCGTCAGTCAATTTGCATATTACCCTTTATTATTATATAGGATATGGTGACGTGGCCACACCAACCATTCATAATGCTGCTGACAACCAAGGGCAAATGGGAACCAAACACTCTGGTCAAAGAATATATTCAACAAGAAAAACTGAGTTTGATTCAACTTGATTTGGCTCATTATTTTTTTTTATTCATTCATTCACTCATTTTATGTTTACTTTTTTTTTTTTTAATAATTTTATTGATTTTTTTTACAGAGAGGAAGGGAGAGGGATAGAGAGTTAGAAACATTGATGAGAGAGAAGCATCGATCAGCTGCCTCCTGCACATCTCCTACTGGGGATGTGCCTGCAACCAAGGTACATGCCCTTGACCAGAATCGAACCTGGGACCCTTCAGTCCCCAGGCCGACGCTCTATCCAGTGAGCCAAACCGGCTAGGGCTTATGTTTACTTTTTAAAAATACTTTTAATTGATTTCAGAGATGAAGGAAGAGGGAGGAAGAGATAGCAATGCTAATGATGAGAGAGAAGCATTGCATCCTAGTCTAAGCGGCTGCCTCCTGCACACCACCTACTAGGGATCAAGACCGCAACCACCCCATGACCGCCTGGTTCCTAGCTGATGCTCCGTGACAGCCACACTGGCGAGGCTGGGCTCATTATTCTAAAATCTGGACCTCGGTTTCCTCATCTGGCACCGGAGGGTCCTTGGGCAGCCGGGCGGGGGCTGTGGGTCAGGAGCACCAATGTCCCTTGGCAGGTCCAGGAAGGTGAACTGCCCCTGGGCAAAGCTTCACGGGGTAAGAGGGAGGCTGGCCCGACACAGGGAGAAGGGCTGGGGCCTGTGTTGTGAGCCTCGTGGAAGCTCAGAAGTGGCTGTGGGAATGACATTAAGAGAAGTGAAAGGTGAGGGGACAGGAGAGAAGACCCTGGCTGCAGGTAATCCACCAGTGGCCCTGAAACACAACCAGAGCAGTGATCAACACTATTTATCATAGGCCGTCCCCACTCCCCAAGCAGCCCCCTCCCGGCCAGCAGGCACCCGAAGGTCCCCATCAGGACAAAAGTCCTTAACACAGAATTTCAACCCAAAAGTCCAAACTTCTCACCCTGAGTTAACATGGTTGAGCCAGGCTGGTTGGAGCACCCTCCTGTGCACCAAGGGGCGGTGGGTTGGATCCCAGGGTGGGACCCTTACAGGAGGCAATGGGTGGCCATCTCTCTCTCATCGAGGTTTCCTCTCTAAAATCAATAAAAATAAACAAACAAGTGCATTTGGTTGATCAAGTGAAAGTGTAAATATTACCTAGGGAGACTAAAATGCAAGAAAGCGCTTGATAGGGGACCCAAGAGCCTGAAAGAGAGGGCTGTATAAAGGCTGGGGGTCTAAAGATGGGGTACCACTTTGTCCCCCATTCTTTTAACAAAGTGATACTATCATGTAGCCCTTGCTTTTGCACACCGAGGAGGATACTGGGAGAGCAGCACAAAGTCCTGCCCTCAGGGCCTGACCTCCTATGCACAGGCCCTGCACAGTAGGTATTATTATGGATTTTGAGAGAAAGCCAGAAACAGGCCTAAGCATTTTAGGTACCTTGTTTCATGTAACTCTCTGTCAACCCCATGACGTGGGTGGTATAACTCCCAGTTTACAGTTGGAGAAGCTGAAGCTGTCTGCCCAAGGTCACAGGTCTCCCCAGGACAGTAAGCCGGAGGCTGTGGGCAGCAGGCAGTGGTGCAGCTGAAATTTGCATCTGAGCTTCCTTTATATGTGAAGATGCAGGGTCCTCCATATTTTGGAATAGGGATATTAGGAGTCCTGAAAGAGCCCCAGTAATTCTGGACTCATCATTATCCCTCCATGCAGAGTTCTCTGCTAGGGAAAGAGAAGGAAGGAGGGAGGGAAGGCAGGAAGGAAGGAAGGAAGGAAGGAAGGAAGGAAGGAAGGAAGGAAGGAAGGAAGGAAGAAGGGATGAAGGAAGGAAAGAAGGGAGGGAGGGAGGGAGGAAGGAAGGAAGGAAGGAAGGAAGGAAGGAAGGAAGGAAGGAAGGAAGAAAGGAAGGAAGGAGGAAGGGAGGAAGGAAGGAGGAAGGGAGGAAGGAAGGAAAGAAGGGAGGGAGGGAGGGAGGGAGGAAGGAAGGAAGGAAGGAAGGAAGGAAGGAAGGAAGGAAGGAAGGAAGGAGAAAAGGAAGAAGGAAGGAAAGAAGGGAGGGAGGGAGGGAGGGATGGAGGAAGGAAGGAAGGAAGGGGAGGGAGGAAGGAAGGAAGGAAGGAAGGAAGGAAGGAAGACTTTAATTGCCAGGCTCACAAATGGTGTGTCAAAAGACAGCTGCTGGTTCCAAAATGGCCACCACCGTGTTTTCCTGCGGTCTGAGCAGTTACTTAGTTACCGGCCCCCAGCAGTGCCGCCCGGACTGCACCGGGGCAGAATAGTGCCTGGGCCTCCTTCTCCCAGTGATAGTTCTGGCAAACAGTGGAGGAAAGAAGTAACCAGGGCATGAGCATGCAGTGAGCGCAGCAGTGAGTGTGCACTGAGTGTGCGGTGAACATGGCAGAAAGTGTGTAGCTAGCACAACAGTGAGTGTGCAATGAGCGTGGTAGTGAGTGTGCAGTGAACACAGCAGTGAGCACGGCAGTGAGTGCAGCAGAGAGTGTGCACTGAGTGTGGAAAAAAATCCTTTCTCCATTGGTGCCCACCTCCAAATTGCCATAGCACAAGTCTTCTTACCCCGACCACTCGGTCCGCACCAGGACCAGGACGGCCTGGCTTAAGGCAGATGTTAGAGGCCGTTTGACTATCTTACTTCCCATTAGACTCGGGACCGGGGGTGGTGTTTGCATGTCTCCTGCTATATCCCCGAGTCTCACATAATGCCTAGCACGGAGTAAGGAGCTCAATAAATATTTGCTAAAACAATGAGTGAATGAATGAACAAAGGAATCCATAGAAAGGAGAGAAGAGGAGAAAAACAGGTGGGAGAGGAATGCGCCGAAGCAGGAAACAGTGGACACAAAGTCGCATTCCATGGGCATCTGCAGGAGGAACTGGGCTCTGCGGATGGGGGACCCAGGGCTGGCGTGAGGGCACACAAAAGACGCAGAGCTTAAAGAGGGGCTTGAAATGCCATCACAAACAACACAACCTCGAAAGGTACAATTCATCTGTGCCAACCAAGCCCAAAGTGTCAAGGGATAAAAATTAAATAAGTAAAAATATTCAGTAATAATAGAAATGGCAATGTGTTAGGTTGGCCGACAGCTGTGACCACAACCCCAGCATCTCCCTGATGCATCGCAATAAACGTTTCTAGTTTATTCCCCTCCCAAGAGGGTTTTTCTGGTTGAGTGGCTCAGTCCTACACAGTGTTGCAGGGATTCAGGAACCTTCCGCCTCTGGGTCCACTATCACTCCCAGCTGTGCAGGCAAGGAAGCTGACAGAAAGGCAGGCCTGGAAATGTGCTCATCACTCCTGTCCACATTCCATTGGCCAGAACTCAGTCTTGTGTCCCTGCCTAGCTGATGGGGAGGCTGGGAATTGTAGTCCAGCGGTGTGCCCTGGAGGAAAAGGAGGCGGGGGTTGCTGAATGCAGCCACAGCCCTTATCTAATGACCCCCATGTGCAGTGAACATGGCAGTGAGCGCAGCAGTGAGTGTGGCTGAGAGTGTGCACTGAGTGCAATGAATACGGCAGAGTGTGCACTGAGTGTGCAATGAATACGGCAGAGAGTGTGCACTGAGTGTGCAATGAATATGGCAGAGAGTGTGCACTGAGTGTGCAATGAATACGGCAGAGTGTGCACTGAGTGTGCAATGAATACGGCAGAGAGTGTGCACTGAGTGTGCAATGAATACGGCAGAGTGTACACTGAGTGTGCAATGAATACGGCAGAGAGTGTGCACTGAGTGTGCAATGAATATGGCAGAGTGTGCACTGAGTGTGCAATGAATACGGCAGAGAGTGTGCACTGAGTGCGCAATGAATACGGCAGAGTGTGCACTGAGTGTGCAATGAATACGGCAGAGTGTGCACTGAGGGTGCAATGAACATGGCAGTGAGCGCAGCACTGAGTGTGCAGTGCACAGAGTAGTGAGCATAGCAGTGAGTTCGGCAGTGAACACGGCAGAGTGTGCATTGAGTGCAGTGAATACAGCAGTGAGCAGTGAGTGTACAGAGTGTGCAGTGAGCACAGCAGTGAGCAGTGAGTGTGCAGTGAGCATGGCAAGAGAGGATTTGTCTGCAGGACCAGCGATCGGGGGTGCCCGCTTTTGCGTACTTGTTGCCTCGGCCTTTTTCTCCACCTGGAAAGGCTCTTGGTAACCAATTCTCAGTGGGGAAGCAGAGGACAGCCAGCGGCTGCTGGCAGACCAGGAGCACCTCCTGGCCCTGGCACGGGGGGGCTGGGTGCCCTCAGTGGTTAGAGCATCAGACCCACCAAAGGGTCTCAGGTTTGATTTCCAGTCAAGGGCACGTACCTGGGTTACGCGTTTGCTCCCCTCCCCTGCCCCCTGCCATCTCTCTCCCTCCATCCCTCCCTCCCACAAGCAATGGAAAAATATCCTCATGTGAGGATAAACAACAAAAAGATCCTGTGGGGATGCTGGCGAGAAGTGAAAGTGCCAGGGCCATGGACAGGGGTGGGGGGGAGCGGGAAGATGGGGAAGGAGACTGTATTCCGGCACCGTCCTAGTGAGCGGGGAGCCACGTCCAGCCTGAGCTGCTTCCAAAGCCAGTGGGCAGCCCTGATGGAGGAAGACTTCTTGTGCTGAGCTGACCTTGGCCTCTGAGGCTGCACTAACTGCACTCCCCACCACCAGCATTTCGTCCAAATCTGAGTAGTTCATTCCTGTTTCGAGAAGAAGAGAAAAGGAAAAACGCCTAAGTGCCCGATTCACAACAAGCTGAGTGCTTTTGTTTAATATACAAACCAGATGTGCCACTACAATCGAAGGCAGCTGGAGCCCTACGTGCTGACACAGACCATCTGATGCACACCCAGGGGCGGGAGCGGGGCAGAGGCCAGCGGGTTAGGCCAGAGCCTTTCAGTGGGCTGCTGGGTGGGCTGCATCTGCTGCTCAGCGGGGAGCCTTCTTTGATGGTGACAGAGCAGGTGAGGACAGGCCTGGGGCCCCCACAGGCCGCCCCAGCGCCGGCTTGGAGCGCACCAACACGTAGAGCACGTTCTTGTCTTCACGCGGCAGCGGGAGGGGCAGGGTCCGGGGCTCTGCGTGGGCAGCCATCACAAGGAACGCAGAGGTGCCTCTGAGGGTTTTGGCGGCCTCGTTGGCTCCTTTCCGAAGCCGCTTGTGGTTACACGCCTGCCGAAGGAGGCTGATCTTTTCGATGAGGGGGGCATTGCGAGAGGGAGGCCTTCAGATTTACATCGGCCTCAGTCCAGGCTGTGGTCCCGGGGCCTCGGCTCTCCTCAAGACCCTGAGAACTTTTCTTTTCTTTTTTTAAATTTAATTTTGTTTTATTTCTTAAAGTATTACAAAGAGTATTACACATGTCTCCTTTTCCCCCCCCTTGACATTCCCCTGGCTTCCCCCACCCCCCAGTGTCTTGTGTCCATTAGTTATTTTCATATGCATGCATGTAAGTCCTTCGGTTGATCTCCTACCCCCCCCCCCCATCCCTCCCCAGGGTTCCCACTGTAGTTTGACAGTCTGCTCAATGCTGCTCTGCCTCTGTATCCATTTTTGTTCATCAGTCTATAATGGTCCTTATTATCCATAAATGAGTGAGATCATGTGGTATTTTTCTCGGCTTCCCAGGGGCCGTCCCAGCCTCATCAGGGCTGTCTCAGCCTCACCAGCGGCCGTCTCAGCAACACAAAGTTTGGCATTCTGTCTTTTGTTGGGCAGCTCCTTGCTGGACAAAATCTCCAGGCGTTCCTGGTGGCTGAATATCTGGTATGCCTGCTTGGATTTCGTTTTCTACTCAGTGCACAGACTGCTTGTCTGCCATCTCCCAGCGACCCATGTGAGACTGGATCTGGTGGGCCTGCTTGTGCGTTTACTGGTACAGCAGTTCCATGTCACCAGCCCAGCTGTGTCTGGCTCTGGCTTCCTCCGAACCTGATTCTGCTTCTTGAGTGTGTCCCTTATGGATGCGAGGAGTTGAAATCTGCAGTTTGTTGGGTTGGGCTGCAAAAGCGCAGGTGGTTCCTTTTTTGCCACTGGCACAGCTTGGGTGGGGATGTAAATTGAGTAGGGCGGGGCCTCCAGGAATCACCAGGGTGGATCAAGGGGCAATGGTGTCTCTGCGCCTCCTCACCTCCTTGCCTCTCCGCTACTTCAAGTCTCTGCATCCCAGCGTGCCGGTGCACAGCTCCACGAGACAGCCACCCTCGCTTTCTGACCCGTTGCAAGGCCGTCCCGCCTCTCCCCGTAGGGGTCTGGGACCTCAGAATCCCGCCCCAAAAAGCTCAGTGCATTCGAGAGTTTGTAGCCCCTTCCGATTGAAAAAAACCGCGCATCCAGTTGCAGCCCACCTGGCACGCGGCTCCGTACCTCCATTCTTGGCGCCTCTGCACATCCTACTCAGTCTCACTGAGCTTCTTTCTTTCCTTCCAGTTGTAGAGCCTCCACTGGGCCAGCTTTCCCATGGTTCCGTATGATAGCTGTTTGCCCTATATTTGGTAGTCTCGATGTTGTTGTGGGAGGCAGCACGCACAGGTCTGTACCTTACGCCACCATCTTGGTTCCCTGAGCGCTTTTCTTTATGAAAGATGAAAATATCGGTAAGTTTTAGGATAGTAACAAGGAAGGTACAAAAATGACAGGAAAACTTCACCCTCCGGCAGACGTCATTGGCTGCTGTGTTCCTCGGTGTCTGCACTGTCACTGACATGAGGACAGCGGCCTGAAGAGCCGCCTGGCTCTCCTGGCTCGGCCCACGAGTGCACAGCCCAGCCCATCGATGCCACATTGGCCACGTGGATATAAACTAGAACATCTTTCAGTCTGTCAGTCACTGCGTCTTCATGGGATATGCAGACACATTTAAACACACAGCTGCTGTGAAAACAGGGCCACAAGGTGGAAAAGATAATGTCCAACTCCTCGTGAATGTGTCGCTAGAGGGAGTCCCAGGAGACAGCCCTGCGTGGAGGAGATGACAGCATCTCTGAGTGGCCACTGCACAGGGAGCCTCCGCACTCCCTCAGGAGACTCTCGCCCAATGCGCCGGCCCCTCCCTTCAGAGAGGAGCTGCGGCCCAGCGCCCCAGCGCCCCAGCGCCCCAGCGGGGTGAGCGCCTCCTTACAAGTGCCCGCTCTGGGGCTAGAAAGCCTGGCTCCCTAGAGCCTGTCTTTGCACAAAGTGTCCAACTGTATGTAGGGCGATCTATCAGAACTTGTTAAAAGCACATGCTCTTTGTGACCCTTCCTCCTGGGTAGAGGCGGGGTGAGCTTTGCGGGCGCACCAGGCGGGCGCACAGGGCCCACACGTAGAAGGAGACAGGTATTGGGGTCCTCAATCACCTTTGTCACAGCCTTGAAATTCTTAGTAACATTATTTTCCCATGAGTGCTTTGTAAGTGAAGTCCAGTGGCGTAGCAGCACAGGTGCAGGGCCTGGAGCCAGGGCGGGAGAGGTCTTGCCTCCCACACCTCTGAGGCCCCCTGGACTGGCTCCAGGCTGCCCCCCCCCCCCCCCCCCGCCCTTTACAAGGGAAGCAATGCCACCTTCTCTGCTGGTGCCTTTCAGCAGGGACGTGGGCCCCGTGGGGACCGGAGCAGTCAGGCATGCGCACTTGTCTTGCCCTGTGGACAAGCGTGCACCCCTAAGTATGGCTGTGCCTACAGAAGTGCAACATGAATAGCAACAGCAAAGTCGCCATGACGCACCGCGAGTGGCGCTGCCGCGGGGAGGAGGGCTGTTTCCGGCGCTCGGCGCAGCGTTTCGTTTTGTGCTGGGTCCTGGGATTAGGCAGCCACCAGGAGCCCGATGCTCACTGCCAAGTTCCACATGAGGCAGAAGGTGGGAAAGGGTGTCCTGAGACCCCCCCCCTTGTGCTCTCGGTGCACGGACGGCTGAGACTGGAATTAACTTCATCAAGGCAGGGGCTTGGTCTGTCTTGCTGCAGGTTTTATAATCAAGGCCTAATGTAGAGCTTGATACATGGCATCTGCTGTTAAGTATTTATTAATATAAATTAATTGAATACATTTGTATTTCAACCTAATAAGTTGATACTTAAAAATTTAAACAACCTAGCCCTGACCGGTTTGGCTCAGTGGATAGAGCATTGGCCTGCCGAACGAAGGGTCCCGGGTTCGATTCCAGTCAAGGGCATGTACCTTGGTTGCAGGCATATCCCCAGTGGGGGGTGTGCAGGAGGCAGCTGATCGATGTTCCTCTCTCATCGATGTTTTTAACTCTCTATCCCTCTCCCTTCCTCTCTGTAAAAAATCAATAAAATATATTTTAAAAACACACACAAGAGAAACCAAGATGGCGGCATAAGTAAAACCGGAAATTGCTGCCTCGCACAACAACTTCAAAAATACAACTAAAAGACAAAACAGACATCATCCAGAACCACAAGAAGGCTGGCTGAGTGGAAATTCTACAACTAGAAGGAAAGAGAAAAGCACACTGAGACTCAGAGGAGGTGTGGAAGTAAAGTGCAGAGGTACGGAGGCACACGTGGAAAGGGCTGGCAACTGAGGACGTGGTTGTCTTTTTCAATCGGGAGGGAGTCTCAAGCTCCTGACTGCTCTGATCTCCAGTTCTGGGAAGTCTCTGGGGACCCAGACTCATATGGGGAGAAACTGGACTGTCTGGCATCGGGCGGAACTCGAGGGCGGTTTTCTCTCAGAGGTGCTTGCAGTGATTACTGGGATACTGAGACCCGGGGCCCCTTAGGGTAGGACTGAGGAACAGCCATAGCTGCTTGCTCCGCCCTGTTGATCCCCTGAGACCCCACCCAACCCAAGCTGTGAGCAGAGGCTTTTGCATATGAAAAGCCTGGCCCTTTGCAATGTGAAAATTACCTAACAAACTGCAGCTGGGTCAGAGAGACCCAGAACTTCCAAAAGGAGGCCCAAGGCCCCACATCAGCTTGCATTGCTTCACAGCTGGGCCTCATCTGGGCACCTCCAAATCCCAAACAAAGAAGAGGAATCTGCAGATATCTCCGTAGCTCCTGCTAGGTAGCCTCAGGCAGAGGCTAAATTAGCACCTCCTTAGAGATCCAAGAGCCAGTGTACCCAGTGGTCAGAGTGGGACCATCCATAAGGGACACACACAGGAGGCAGACTCAGTGAGGACCAAAGCCCCACTGAAGCAAGTCTTGCCCCAGAAGGGTGTCTCCAGCACAGAAGTTCTCCCACTGCAGACACAGCTGATTCTCATAGCCGATTGGCCTGGAGGTCAATTCCTCCCAGTGATACCTACAACAATCAAGGATTAACTGCAACAAGACTGTGCACAAAGCCCACAAAGTGGTGCACCAAGAGTGTCCACCTCAGGTGATTGGGGAGGCTGAGCCACTGGGCCCTATAGGACACCTAGTACACAGAGCCACTCTATCAACACAGGGAAGCATAAAAAATGCGGAGACAAAGAAACAGGTCACAAATGACAGAAATGGAGGAAAGCAAAGTACTGGATATAGAGTTCAAAACCACACTTATAAGGGTGTTTTTTTTTAATATTTTATTGATTTTTCACAGAGAAGAAGGGAGAGGGACAGAGAGTTAGAAACATCGATGAGAGAGATCGATCAGCTGCCTCCTGCATACCCCCCACTGGGGATGTGCCCGCAACCAAGGTACATGCCCTTGACCGGAATCGAACCTGGGACCCTTCAGTCCGCAGGCTGACGCTTTATCCACTGAGCCAAACCGGTTAGGCCACTTATAAGGTTTTTCAAGAATTTTCTAGAAACCACCGATAAATTTAGTAACTCCCTCAATAAGTCTAGTCAGACCGCCAATAAGTTTAGTAAGACTCTCAAGAAATCTAGTGAGACCCTTGAGGTTATGAACAAGGACCAACTAGAAATTAAGCATACACTGACTGAAATAAAGAATGTTATACAGAGTCCCAACAGCAGACTAGAGGATAGCAAGAATCAAGTCAAAGATTTGAAATACAAAGAAGCAAAAATCACCCAACCGGAAAAACAAAATGAAAAAAAGAATCCAAAAATATGAAGATAGTGTAAGGAGCCTCTGGGACAACTTCAAGCGTATCTGAATTATGGGGGTGCCAGAAGAAGAGAGAGAGCAAGATATTGAAAACCTATTTGAAGAAATAATGACAGAAAACTTCCCCCACCTGGTGAAAGAAATAGACTTACAAGTCCAGGAAGCACAGAGAACCCCAAACAAAAGGAATCCAAAGAGGACCATACCAAGACACACCATAATTAAAATGCCAAGAGCAAAAGACACAGAGAGAATCTTAAGAGCAGCAAGAGAAAATCAGTCAGTTACCTACAAGGGAGTACCCATATGACTGTCAGCTGATTTCTCAACAGAAACTATGCAGGCCAGAAGGGAGTGGCAAGAAATATTCAAAGTGATGAATACCAAGAACCTACAACCAAGACTTCTTTATCCAGCAAAGCTATCATTCAGAATTGACGATCAGATAAAGAGCTTCACAGATAAGGAAAAGCTAAAGGAGTTCATCACCACCAAACCAGTATTATATGAAATGCTGAAAGGTATCCTTTAAGAAGAGGAAGAAGAAAAAGGTAAAGATACAAATTATGAACAACAAATACACATCTATCAACAAGTGAATATAAATATCAAGTGAATAAATAATCTGATGAACAGAATAAACTGGTGAATATAATAGAATCAGGGGCATAAAAAGGGAGTGGTCTGACTATTCTCGGGGGGGAGGGGTAAGGGGCTTGGGGGTGCGGGAAGAGACTAGACAAAAATCGTACACCTATGGATGAGGACAGTGGGGGGTGGGTAAGGGCAGAGGGTGGGGTGGGAACCAGGTGGGTGGGAGCTATGGGGGGAAAAAAGAGGAACAACTGTAATAATCTGAACAATAAAGATTTAATTAAAAACACACACACACACACACACAAAAAACCTCTAAAAAAATTTAAACCACCTAAATAGCTTGAAAAACTAGTTAAATAAGTATGATACATTCATGCAATAAAAGATTGTGTAGCTGTATAAAATATGTTCTCGAGACACTGATACGTGAAGATATCCAACATGCATGTTGTTACCATGTTTTTACAGAAAAGGAGGGGTGGGGTGCAGTCCCAATCCTCACCCCAGGACGGCCTCCTGTCGCCCCTCCAGTGCACACACGTGCAGGGTTCAGAGGAAACCGAAATTGCTCCACATGGCTGGGAGGGAAATGTTTCAAAGTATATTATTCTATACCTTCAGATTTTGAAACAAGAAAATGTGCAAAGAAATAAAAAAGGACCAATTTTTAAGAGTACAACGGAGCTCTCTCATTTGTGTGCGATATATTTCACATAGCATCGGGAGCACTTATGCACCACTGATCCCAGGCAGCCACCCGCGCAAGCGACCGTTTACTGCGTGCTCGCAGCTTCACCAGGGGCACATGTTAACTCGTGTGCACAGCCCTGTGGTTGCAGGGTGCCACCGATATGCTGACACTCATCTTGGCTGATCTCAGGGGGTAAGGGAAACACTCCCATCCCACATCTCTTTCCCTGTGACACTGAGGACTGAGAGAGGGAGCCAGGCTGTGGGACATGAGGGAGCCAGGCTGTGGGACACTGAGGGGGCCAGGCTGTGGGACACTGAGGGGACCAGGCTGTGGGACATGTCTGTTCTGGCTTGGCTATGCTGACACCTACTAACCTTGCTAACCTCCCATGCTTGCCTCTCTGAGCATAGGTGGCTATCAACTCCTGACATTCAACTTGCATGGGATCAGAAAGAGGCACCTCAAGTGGTGTGTGGATTGTTTTGACCTAAAGGCAACCAAGATCCTGTGGTCTCGTGAAACTTCTGTCCTCATTACCTGCCTAGAAGGTTTTAAATTAGGGGCCATGTCTATGCTAACAGATTATCAAAGATAACCCTTTCACCTTCCTATAGGGCAGGGCAAGCTTCTAGTTACTGACCCCTGCCACACCCCTTGACGCCCCGGCCTCCCTAGCCCTAGCCGGAGTTCGGAATGTCAGCAGCATCTCATTTTACCTTTCTGTCCTGAGCCCCTCCGGCCTGGGGGCCTCTGGCTCTCATGTGTCGGGGTTCCCGTGCACACATATGTAATTAAGTTGGCCATGTTCTCTTGCTGTCTTTTCATGTCTGTGTGACCATCGGGCCAGTGGGAAGAACCGTGGGGTAGAGGAAGTCCCCTCCCTGCAAGACCACCGCTGTCCCGACCTTCCTGACCGTCCTTCGGGGGCAGGAAGCTAACTAAGCGGAGGGGCTGCTCTACGTGGGACACGAGGCCTGGACCTGGGTTTGCAGAGGAGGAAAGGACGTTAGCCGGGAGGAGGACGGCGGCAGTTAGTCATGAGGCATCAGAACGAGGGAACGAAGGCTCAAGGTTCCTTCCTTTTTAAAAGGCCAACAATGATCCCGCCCCCTTGGCTAATACTGGGAGGACAGGGGGTAGGAGAGACATGGTAAGGCGCTCCCTGAGGTCCAGGGAGTGAGCGGTCCGACCCCAGCTGGTCAGATCCTAGGAGCCCCTTCAAAGGCTGGGTCAATGGGAGGGAGGCTGGTGCCAGGCAGCCTCCTCTCTGTAGCTCAGGGGGTGGGCAGGCCAACCCTGTCATCGCCTGGGTCTGTGGCCCTTTGTGTGAGTGCCTGGCAAGGATGACGTGGGGCACAGCTGCAGGAGGAGCGGAGGCGGAGCGCTGCCCTCCTGTCCCAGGCGTCTTCAGTGGTGGGACAGGCCAGGGCCTCTGCTGGGCCGTCCCTGCTGGGGCTCTGTGTCCCCCAAGAGTGAAGATGGCAAGTTTCTGGAGCTCCTCTCTGCCCAGCCGCCTCCCCTTCTTCCTGCTGCTCCTCCAGTCACCTTCTAGCCAGGCAGGTAAGGCTGATCTTGATCCCTGCCGGAGAGAAAGGCTGGTTTCCTAGGCTAGCCTCCTTTCACTCAACCTCCAGTTACTACGCAGTAACTATTATCTTTCTGAAACACAGATGTCCGACATCCGTCCCCTCCTCAGAAAACATCTGTGCTTTGCTGCAGTTTTCGGAATAGAGCCCCGCCTCCTGGCCATGAACTTCACCCTGACTCTCTGGCCTCACGCTTACCAGCTGCTTAGCTTTGGTTTCTCACCCAACAAACAGGGACCTGATAGTAACAGCCTCTTGGAGTGGCTGTCAGGGTCCGTGCGTGAGACAAGGTCCATGACAGCTTCGTAGTCCCGATCCCAAAACACCACCGTCAGTCAGTGCGGGTGGGAGTAGCATCGCGGGGTCCGTGCGGGTGGGAGTAGCATCGCGGGGTCAGTGCGGGTGGGAGTAGCATCGCGGGGTCCGTGCGGGTGGGAGTAGCATCGCGGGGTCAGTGCGGGTGGGAGTAGCATCGCGGGGTCAGTGCGGGTGGGAGTAGCATCGCGGGGTCAGTGCGGGTGGGAGTAGCATCGCGGGGTCAGTGCGGGTGGGAGTAGCATCGCGGGGTCCGTGCGGGTGGGAGTAGCATCGCGGGGTCCGTGCGGGTGGGAGTAGCATCGCGGGGTCCGTGCGGGTGGGTGTAGCATCGCGGGGTCAGTGCGGGTGGGAGTAGCATCGCGGGGTCAGTGCGGGTGGGAGTAGCATCGCGGGGTCAGTGCGGGTGGGAGTAGCATCGCGGGGTCAGTGCGGGTGGGAGTAGCATCGCGGGGTCAGTGCGGGTGGGAGTAGCATCGCGGGGTCCGTGCGGGTGGGAGTAGCATCGCGGGGTCCGTGCGGGTGGGAGTAGCATCGCGGGGTCCGTGCGGGTGGGAGTAGCATCGCGGGGTCCGTGCGGGTGGGTGTAGCATCGCGGGGTCCGTGCGGGTGGGAGTAGCATCGCGGGGTCCGTGCGGGTGGGTGTAGCATCGCGGGGTCCGTGCGGGTGGGAGTAGCATCGCGGGGTCCGTGCGGGTGGGGTCAGTGCGGGTGGGAGTAGCATCGCGGGGTCAGTGCGGGTGGGAGTAGCATCGCGGGGTCCGTGCGGGTGGGTGTAGCATCGCGGGGTCCGTGCGGGTGGGAGTAGCATCGCGGGGTCAGTGCGGGTGGGAGTAGCATCGCGGGGTCAGTGCGGGTGGGAGTAGCATCGCGGGGTCAGTGCGGGTGGGTGTAGCATCGCGGGGTCCGTGCGGGTGGTGCCCTGTGCTCACGTCCTGGGGAGAAAGAAAAGAAACAGGAGACCCCACTCCTTGTCCTCCCGGGAACCTTGCAGTGAACAGGGCTCCCACCTCCCAGCGGCTCCGATTCCAACGGGGAGACGCGCTTCCTGTGGGAACAGGCCAGGCGCCCGCACCCCCCCCCCCCCCCCCCCCACCGCCACACACACACCCGTTGGGATCCGAGGAGACTGGAAGCAGCACCTGCGGTGCCAGGTCTGTGGGGGCTGCGGGCAGCGGCAGCAGCGGGGAGGGCGGGCAGGGCCTCCCGCGGGGAGCCTGGCCAAGTCCGAGCGGGAGGCCCACGGAGAGCTGGAGTGCGGTGCTGACGGCGGGGCTGAGGACCGGGACACAGCCGCCCTGAGGCCGCAGGCTGGGCCGTTCACTCCCAGGATGTCCAAGAAGGGAGCGCGTGCCTGTTTCAGACGCCATCAAACGCCCGTCCAACCCCCTGTGAGCGCCGGTCCTGCCGGGCTCACCGCCCTGACGCGCTGGTGTCCCGCACAGGACCGTTCCGCGTGGAGGGCCCGGGGCGCCCCGTGCGCGCCCTGGTGGGGCACCCCGTGGAGCTGCCGTGCCGCCTGGTTCCCGCGAGGAACGCCAGCGCCATGGAGGTGGGCTGGTACCGGCCCCCCTTCTCCCGGGTGGTGCACCTCTACCGCGGCGGCCAGGACCAGGCGGAGGAGCAGGCGCCCGAGTACCGCGGCCGCACCGAGCTGCTGCGGGGCGCCGTGGCCGAGGGCAAGGTGGCGCTGCGCATCCACCGCGTGCGCTTCTCCGACGAGGGCGGCTTCACCTGCTTCTTCCGAGACCACGGGCAGCAGGAGGAGGCGGCGCTGGAGCTGAAGGTGGAAGGTGGGTGCCCCCGCCACGCACCTGCCCGGCAGGCCCTCCGACTTTTCTTTCTTTCTTTCTTTCTTCCTTTCTTTCTTTCTTTCTTTCTTCCTTCCTTTCTTTTCTTTCTTCCTTTCTTTCTTTCTTTCTTTCTTTCTTTCTTTCTTTCTTTCTTTCTTTCTTTCTTTCTTTCTTTCTTTCCTTTCTTTCTTCTTTCTTTCTTTCCTTTCTTCTTTCTTTCTTTCTTTCTTTCTTTCTTTCTTCTTTCTTTCTTTCTTTCTTTTCTTTCTTTCTTCTTTCTTTCTCTTTCTTTCTTTCTTTCTTTCTTTCTTTCTCTCCTTTCTTTCTCTTTCTTTCTTCTTTCTTTCTTTCTTTCTTTCTTTCTTTCTTTCTTTCCTTTCTTTCTTCTTTCTTTCTCTTTCTTTCTTTCTTTCTTTCTTTCTTTCTTTCTTTCTTTCTTTCTTTCTTTCTTTCTTTCTTTTAAATCTTTATTGTTCAGATTATTACAGTTGTTCCTCTCCCCCCCCCCATAACTCCCCTTTATCCGGTTCCCACCCCACCGTCTGCCCTTACCCCGCCCCCCACTGTCCTCATCCATAGGTGCACGATTTTTGTCCAGTCTCTTCCCGCATCTCCCACACCCCTTTCCCCCCCAAGAATAGTCAGTCCATTCCCTTTCTATTATAATCACCAGTTCATTCTGTTCAGCAGATTATTCATTCACTTGATTCTTAGATTCACTTGTTGATAGATGCATATTTGTTGTTCATAATTTGTATCTTTACCTTTTTCTTCTTCTTCCTCTTCTTAAAGGATACCTTTCAGCATTTCATATAATACTGGTTTGGTGGTGATGAACTCCTTTAGCTTTTCCTTATCTGTGAAGCTCTTTATCTGACCGTCAATTCTGAATGATAGCTTTGCTGGATAAAGAAGTCTTGGTTGTAGGTTCACTTTGAATATTTCTTGCCACTCCCTTCTGGCCTGCATAGTTTCTGTTGAGAAATCAGCTGACAGTCATATGGTTACTCCCTTGTAGGTAACTGACTGATTTTCTCTTGCTGCTTTTAAGATTCTCTCTGTGTCTTTTGCTCTTGGCATTTTAATTATGGTGTGTCTTGGTATGGTCCTCTTTGGATTCCTTTTGTTTGGGGTTCTCTGTGCTTCCTGGACTTGTAAGTCTATTTCTTTCACCAGGTAGGGGAAGTTTTCTGTCATTATTTCTTCAAATAGGTTTTCAATATCTTGCTCTCTCTCTTCTTCTGGCACCCTCATAATTCGGATACGCTTGAAGTTGTCCCAGAGGCTCCTTACACTATCTTCATATTTTTGGATTCTTTTTTCATTTTGTTTTTCCGGTTGGGTGATTTTTGCTTCTTTGTATTTCAAATCTTTGACTTGATTCTTGCTATCCTCTAGTCTGCTGTTGGAACTCTGTATAACATTCTTTATTTCAGTCAGTGTATGCTTAATTTCTAGTTGGTCCTTGTTCATAACCTCAAGGGTCTCACTAGATTTCTTGAGAGTCTTACTAAACTTATCGGTGGTCTGACTAGACCTATTGAGGGAGTTACTAAATTTATCAGCGGTTTCTAGAAAATTCTTGACAAACCTTATAAGTGTGGTTTTGAACTCTATATCCAGTACTTTGCTTTCCTCCATTTCTGTCATTTGTGACCTGTTTCTTTGTCTCCGCATTTTTTATGCTTCCCTGTGTTGATAGAGTGGCTCTGTATGCTAGGTGTCCTATAGGGCCCAGTGGCTCAGCCTCCCCAATTACCTGAGGTGGACACTCTCGGTGCACCACTTTGTGGGCTTTGTGCACAGTCTTGTTGTAGTTAAGCCTTGATTGTTGTAGGTATCACTGGGAGGAATTGACCTCCAGGCCAATTGGCTGTGAGTATCAGCTGTGTCTACGGTGGGAGAACTTCTGTGCTGGAGACACCCTTCTGGGGAAAGACTTGCTTCAGTGGGGCTTTGGTGCTCACTGAGTCTGCCTCCTGTGTGTGTCCCTTATGGATCTGAGGAGTTGTAATCTGGATGGTCCCACTCTGACCACTGGGTACACTGGCTCTTGGATCTCTAAGAAGGTGCTAATTTAGCCTCTGCCTGAGGCTACCCAGTAGGAGCTATGGAGATATCTGCAGATTCCTCTTCTTTGTTTGGGATTTGGAGGTGCCCAGATGAGGCCCAGCTGTGAAGCAATGCAAGCTGATGTGGGGCCTTGGGCCTCCTTTTGGAAGTTCTGGGTCTCTCTGACCCAGCTGCAGTTTGTTAGGTAATTTTCACATTGCAAAGGGCCAGGCCTTTCATATGCAAAAGCTTCTGCTCACAGCTTGGGTTGGGTGGGGTCTCAGGGGATCAAAAGGGCAGAGCAAGCAGCTATGGCTGTTCCTCAGTCCTACCCTAAGAGGCCCCACATCCCAGTGTCCCGGTAATGGCTGCAATCACCTCTGAGAGAAAGCCGCCCTCGAGTTCCGCCCGATGCCAGACAATCCAGTTTCTCCCTGTATGACTCTGGGTTCCCAGAGACTCACTTGGAACTGGAGTCAGGGCCATCGGGAACTTGTGACTCCCTCCCAATTGAAAAAGACAACCACGTCCTCAGTTACCAGCCCTTTCCACGTGCGCCTCCGTACCTCTGCACTTTACTTCCGCACCTCCTCTGAGTCTCAGTGTGCTTTTCTCTTTCCTTCTAGTTGTAGAATTTCCACTCAGCCAGCCTTCCTGTGGTTCTGGATGATGTCCATTTTGTCTTTTAGTTGTATTTTTGAAGCTGTTGTGCAAGGCAGCAATTTCCGGTGTTTACCTATGCTGCCATCTTGGTTTCTCCTCCGGCTTTTCTTTCTTTTTAAAATATATTTGTATTGATGTCAGAGAGGAAGGGAGAGGGAGAGAGAGAGAAACATCCGTGATGAGACAATCGTGGATCGGCTGCCTCCTGCGTGCCCGCACTGGCCGAACTGACTTGTGCCCTGACCGGAATCAAACCCTGACCCTTGGTCCAGGCTCAGCCGCTGAGCCCGGGACCTGTGGCTTTCATCATCCTCGGGCCATAGGTGAGTGCCTTCAACCCCACATCGCCCTCCCAGGCGTCGCTTCCACAGGCGCATCTGGTCCTCAGGGCCTGCTGCTCGTTCAGACCGGAGCACCCAGAGCAGCCAGCCCACAGCATGCAAGTGCCTGGCTCAGTGGTGCTCCTCCTCCGGGAGCACCTGCGGCCAGTGAAGGGCTGTTTGGGCGATGGCAGATGGCTTGGAGGCATTCCGCAAGTACTGCTGAGTGATGAAAGCAAGCTACACTTGCCTGGCCGGGCGCACAGTGGTTAGAGCGTTGGCCTGCAGACCAGAGGCTCTCCGGTTCCACCCCAGGTCAAGGGCATGTACCTCCCTGCAGGTTCCGAGCCTAGGCAGGGGCACATGTGGGCGGCAACCAATTCATGAGTCTCTCTCATACAATGTTTCTCTCTCTCTCCCCTTCCTTCCTCCCTCCCACTCTCTCTAGAAATCAATGGAAAAAATACCCTCAGGTGAGGGTGTTTTTTAAAAAAAGCAAGCTACACAATGACACAATGTAGAGAACAAAAACTAAACCTTATGTTTGTGAATATATTATGTATATCTCAGAAAAATATGAAAAGGGATCCGTAAGAAAGTTAGTGTGGTTCACTGTGGGGGCGCGGAGAGGAGAATGGGGTGTGACCCACCACAGAGCATGAAAGAAAAGATCATAATTACCCATGTGACCTTCCTGTAAAAGCACATGTACGTGTACATTTGTGTACATATAAAGAACAGATGTGTAAGAAACAAAAATCAAAATAGAAAAAAAGAGATCAATGGAAGCAATAAAATCTGAAATAATCAATTTCTGATTAGTTTGTGCTACTAGAACAGCGGTTCTCAACCTGTGGGTCGCGACCCCTTTGGGGGTCAAATGACCCTTTTACAGGGGTCGCCTAAGACCATCGGAAAACACATATATAATTACATATTGTTTTTGTGATTAATCACTATGCTTTAATTATGTTCAATTTGTAACAATGAAATTGGGGGTCACCACAACATGAGGAACTGTATTAAAGGGTCGCAGCATTAGGAAAGTTGAGAACCACTGTACTAGAAGATAATATGAATAACCTGAAAGTTAATCAAAGTGTGCAAGGGGACTCTTTTCCTTCTTGTTGCTTTGGGGTTATCTTCTGTTTGTTTGTTATAAACAAGGGGATCATTCCTAAAAGAGTCAAATTGACCAAATCCTATTACAATGAAAAGTTGATGTGTTTGTGGTGTTTTATTAGGTGAGAAACGTTATTGAAAAATATATTCCAGCCCTGGCCGGTTTGACTCAGTAGATAGAGCATCAACCTGCGGACTGAGGGGTCCTGGGTTTGATTCCAGTCAAGGGCACATGGCCAGGTTGCGGGCTCGATCCCCAGTGGGAGCGTGCAGGAGGCAGCTGATCAATGATTCTCTCGCATCATTGATGTTTCTATCTTTCTCTCCCCTCTTCCTTCCTCCTGAAATCAATAAAAATATGTTAAAATATATATTTCAACATAGTTGAAGTGAGTAAACCGACAAAACAAATGTCTGAATATGTCACCTAGAGTGTTTACTTCCCTACTCCCTTCTCCAGAATTTCATTTTCAGTATGTTTTATGTGATGAATGACAAGTCATTCATTTTTTTTTTTAAATCCCAGGATGGTTAGATGTGGGCAAGATGAAGTGGATGAGAGGGAAGCTTTGAAAATTATTTTTTTTAATTGATTGATCTTTAGAGAGAGAGAGGAAGGGAGAGAGAAACATTGATTTGTTGTTCTACTTATTTCGGCATTTATTGGTTGCTTCTTGTATGTTTCCTGACTAAGGATCAAATCTGCAACCTTAGGGTAGCTGGACAATGCTCTAACCACTGAGCTGCTGGCCAGGGAGAAAATTAATTGCTATTTAATCGAAGGACAAAAATGTTGTGAGGGTGGGAGCCTCCTTTCTCCCCTCCTCCTCCCCACCTGTGGTGAAACACCAGCCAACCCGCCAGACAATAGCCCACTGCAGGCCGGGACCAGGGGTGGCATTGTGTGCGGGATAACAAAGCGCTATTCTAGGGGTGGCTGCAGGAGGTGGAAATAGCTGTGTGTCACAGGATGGTCTTCAGACAGCATTTGTTGTACAAAAAAAGTAACCTCAAAATGAAAACTGCCAGGGAAGGAAGCTTCCCTCTGGATTGGTTTCCACATTCCAACCTCTTCCTCCTGCCGAGTCTGCACAGCTGAGCCAGCGCCCGCCTAATCCGGGAGCCAGGAAGCTGGGCGAGGTTAGGGCTCCAGGCAGCGCTATGCCAGTGCAGGTCTCAGATGCCCTCGCCTCCTCCAGTTTGTTGTCTCTCTGACCTTATTCTTTCCTTGTCATTTCTGTGATTTTAGTAATAGTTGTCTCTAATCCTTTCTTTAAACTCATCATTATGAAACCTTAAAATGTATGCAGAGGTAGAGAGGATAACGGTAATGAGCCTCCAAGGACCCAGCACTACCTGCAATAGTTATGGCCAAAGGCAAATTGCTTCACCTGACCCCTCGTTACCCCCTTCCGACTGAGTGACTGAGGCAAGTCCTAGGGTGCAGTGTCATTTCGTTGCTAAATCCTTAAGGATGTGTCATTCAAGTGTAAGAATGCTTGAGGAGGTGGCGGAGGTAGAAGAGGGTAAAGGCGGGACAAACGGTTCTGGGAGGAGCCTGACTCGGTAGCTCAGCTGGTTGGAGCATCGTCCAGATGTGCCAAGGCTAAGGGCTTGGTCCCCAGTCAGAGCACATACAAGAAGCAACCAGTGATGCATGGACAAGTGCAACAGCAAACCAGTACTTCTCTCCTCCCTTCCTTTCTCTCTAAAATCAATCAGTACATTTTAACATGGTGATGGAAGGAGACTTGACTTTGGATGGTGAAGCCACAATGCAGTATACACATGATGTACTAGAGAGCTGTACACTTGAAAACCTATATTTTATTGACCAATGTCACCCCAATAATTCAATGATCACATTTTTAAAAATTAACAAAAATTCCTTAAAGTCATCAATGTCCAGTCTGTGTTCAGATTTTCCTGGTTGCTTCGTAAGTGTATTGTACAGCTGGTTTGTGTGGCTTGAACCCAAACAAGGTCCACACATGGGTCTGTGCTGTAGTGTTTCCCTCGATCCAGATCTTGCCGATTTCGTCCCTTGCTGTGTAGCAGGGTGCTCTGTCCCCTGCACTTCCTGTTGGCGGACGGGTTAGATGCGCAGTCGCCTTGTCAGGCACACTCCTGGGGGCGTCGTCCCTGCTGCTTCCATCAGAAGGTCCATAGGCCTCCTGTTCTCTCTCTTGGTTACAAAGAAAACGCTGAACTGTGAGCTTGACAACCATGCTCTGTCGGTACCCAGATAAGAACTTCAAAGTAGACTTTGCTGTATTTTCTTCTACGGTCGTATTTATACCTACGAATCCCTCCTGACCCATTTATTTATTTTTTAGATGAACTTCTTTATTATTGATTTGAGAGAGAGGAAGAGAAAGAGAAACATCGATTTGTTGCTCCACTGCGTCATGCATTCATTGATTGTTTCTTGTATATGCCCTGACCGGATCTCGAACCCGCAACCTTGGTGTATGTGGATGGGCTAGTGGGCCAGGGCCCTCCTGACCAGTTTAGTGTTGCTTGTTGTGACTTAATTCCTAAGGAGAATGGCAGTGTCTTTATCCAGCCCTCTAAAGCAGAGAGCAAGGTACGGGCTGGCGGAAGCATGGCACATGGAGCCTGGACAGGCGGCGCGTGGGCACTGCCCAGCAGACTCTAGAATGGGAAAGCGGTGGAACCGGAGTGCTGAGTCCCTCCCTCACTCCGCTCCCCTCCACACGCTCAGGCACAAGTCCTGTGGGTCCTCCTGTCTCCAAGCTCCAGAAAAGGGATTCCTAAGCGGCGTGCGCATGGAGCCCTCCGGCAGCCTGGGCAGGTGATGGCCCTTCTCGGAGGACGACGTAAATGCATAAAATAAAACACATCAGCCCGAGACAGTGAACAGCATAACAAGATATGGGATGTGCCGGGGTCCAACCCCAGCAGGTCCAGGGGTCCCCAAAGGTGTGGACGGAGTCGGCGAAGAAGGAATGGCATGGAGGCAGCGTTCAGTTGATCAGCAGCCTAGCCAGGATCTCCAGCCACGATCTCCAGCCAAGTTCTGGTCTGGATCTCCAGAGAGGTTCTGTGTCCATGTTGTCTTGCTAGGTTCTCCAGCCAGGTTCAGTCACCAGGTTCTAGTCAGGCTCTCTTGCCAACCTCTGCAGTCAGGTTCAGTCCAGGATCCCTTGCCATGTTCTCTCCAGCGAAGCTCCTCCATCTCCAGGTCCCGCGTAGGTTCTGTCTTCTGAATTCTGTGTTCTAAGTTCTGTCTTTTGCTGTCTTGTTGAAACTGTATTTATACCAGTTGATTCAATCCTATCAATCTCTATTACAAAGGTTAGGGCGTTTCTTATCTCCATTCCAGGGAGAAAAGATTATGTAGTTTAAGCATGATTGTTCATAGTTAAAGTGATTAATTACCCGCCTGGCACTTAGTTGAGGGGTTTTATTCCCTCCCTAACTTCAGGGGAAAATCCCTACCTGGGGATTCAACCTTTCTCGGAGAGGTGACCTTGGTTAAAACACAGCGCCAAGAAGGTGAGCAAACATATTAAGAACCGTATGCCATATATGCCAGGTCCCTTGAAACAGCAAGGATGGACCGGCTCCCGGCAGGGATGGCCCTGATAATGAGTGTAATTTCAAACTAATGAGGGACATAAGTGATACTTTGAGATTTCTGCAACAACTCCATATGACATGAAGGTATTTGTGGTTTTTATTGATGACAAAGTCACAGGTTCTGCGTGTATTGCTTACAAACATAATAGAAAGAAACACTACATTTGGTTTCAGTGTTACTGAAAATACATACATATCCTTTTCCCTATGTGAGTTCACAGCCCTTTGAACTTCTCCACCTCCATCATGTCCCAGTGCCGGCTCCTGTCCTTTTCATTGTCCCCGCTACCATGACCTCTGAACTGCCCACCCGACTCGCCTCTGCTCTATGGTCTCAGCTCAGGCCTGTCTCTGAGGGGCGGGCCCTCCGCCACCCTGGCGGCCTCAGCATCCCTTAGCTGGTTCTCAAAACTCCCCAAGATTTGCCCAACCTGCAGCCTTGAGTGCTGCTGTTCCAAGCTCTAGCCTCTCCTTCAAGACTAAGCTCAGGTGTCAATTCTGTGCTGCCTTCTCTAAGCTTCAGTTATGTTCATTGCCTCACTCACCTCACTGTGGAGCGGGCAGTCTGGTGCGGGGGTGTCAGCTGGCTGGCCTGTGCTCCCTCCAGATCCTCCCTCTGGGTGGGCCTGTGCTCCCTGCAGATCCTCCCTCTGGGTGGGCCTGTGCTCCCTGCAGATCCTCCCTCTGGGTGGGCCTGTGCTCCCTGCAGATCCTCCCTCTGAGTGGGCCTGTGCTCCCTGCAGATCCTCCCTCTGGGTGGGCCTGTGCTCCCTGCAGATCCTCCCTCTGGGTGGGCCTGTGCTCCCTGCAGATCCTCCCTCTGGGTGGGCCTGTGCTCCCTCCAGATCCTCCCACTGAGTGGGCCTGTGCTCCCTGCAGATCCTCCCTCTGGGTGGGCCTGTGCTCCCTGCAGATCCTCCCACTGAGTGGGCCTGTGCTCCCTGCAGATCCTCCCACTGAGTGGGCCTGTGCTCCCTGCAGATCCTCCCTCTGGGTGGGCCTGTGCTCCCTGCAGATCCTCCCTCTGGGTGGGCCTGTACTCCCTGCAGATCCTCCCTCTGGGTGGGCCTGTGCTCCCTGCAGATCCTCCCTCTGGGTGGGCCTGTGCTCCCTCCAGATCCTCCCACTGAGTGGGCCTGTGCTCCCTGCAGATCCTCCCACTGAGTGGGCCTGTGCTCCCTGCAGATCCTCCCACTGAGTGGGCCTGTGCTCCCTGCAGATCCTCCCTCTGGGTGGGCCTGTGCTCCCTGCAGATCCTCCCTCTGGGTGGGCCTGTACTCCCTGCAGATCCTCCCTCTGGGTGGGCCTGTGCTCCCTGCAGATCCTCCCTCTGGGTGGGCCTGTGCTCCCTCCAGATCCTCCCACTGAGTGGGCCTGTGCTCCCTGCAGATCCTCCCACTGAGTGGGCCTGTGCTCTCTTCCAGATCCCTTCCACTGGGTGGGGCCCGGCGCACTGGCCGGCCTGGCGGTGCTGCCCCTGCTCCTGCTGCAGCTGGTGGCCGGCCTGCTCTTCCTGGGCCTGCAGCGCAGGCTGAGAGGTACGCCTCGCGGCACAGTGCCTTCCCAGCATGAGCCATGAGCGGCTCCCAGCCCTTCCTTCCAATGCTCCTGGGTTCAGAACCCCGTGCCAGGCTCACGCAGCAGAGCGCTTGTCAGGCCGCAGACCCTTGCACCCTGAGGTGGGCTTGCAGATGAGGCAGCTGAGGCAGGAGCGGGTCCACATGCCTGGAAGCCTGTGCGGGGAGCTCAACCCGAGCCGTGCTGGGCCCCGGCCCAGGGAGCATTCACACGCAGGGAATGAGCTTGGGTCGCGCAAGGCTGGGCTCTTGAGGGGAATACAAACACACGCAGTAGGTATTCAAAAACCCCGTCCTCCATCTCCATTCAACGCCAAGGACTGGGTTTTGCCGGAAATGGAGCTCCGCATTTGCGCCCACACTGTCCATCCCTGCCCCCCCCCCCCCCGTTCTCAGAGGCAAAGACGCAGGACCTGCTTCTTCCACACCCGCTCCCAAGAGGATGGCAGCGAGAAGGGCTTTGCGGGGAGTGGGTGTTGGTGGCATAAAAAATGGGGGCTTTTTCTCTCCTTGAATTCATCCCCCATTAGCAAGGCCTTAAGTCCACAGGCTGAGCAGAAAGAACCTGATGGCTCTGCGGGCCTGCGTCCCGCTCCGCTGACCCTCCCGGCTCAGGGCCCCACCTGTCAGGCAGCGCCAACGCCCTCCCCTCAGTTGTAAGGAGGGACTAAGGGGTACCGTTATGTGACGTGCCTGGTGCGCAGCAGCTGCTCCGTTAAGCGTTCAGTCCCTCCCTTCCGGTCAGATGGGACGCGGCCTGACATTCACACAGCGGCCCCAGCGGGTGGGGAGGCCTGTGAACTGACAAGAGGCCTGCTCTTCCTGGGCGGAGCAGGCGACGGTGATCAAATCTTGTTGGCCTGGGGCTTTGCTGTCCACCGAGGTTCCCCACATTCTTTATCCCAGTTTTTTAATTGTTTTATTGCTTAAAGTATTACACAGAGTATTCTATACGTCTCCTTTTTTTTCTCCCCTTGACCCTCCCCTAGCCTCCCATGCGCCCCAGTGTCTTGTGTCCATTGGTTATGCTCGTATGCGTGCATACAAGTCCTTCGGTTGATCTCTTACCCCCCCTCCCACCCCCCAACCCTCCCCAGCCTTCCCGCTGTAGTTTGACAGTTTTTAATCCAGACAATAGCCAAGTAAAGAGCCCGGCTCTCCGCTCCAAGCCCAGCGGCTCTTCCCACCAAAGCAGGCCGGTGTGCGCCAGCCCAGGGACTGATTGTGTTGCCTTTTTCCATTTTAGGAAAACTTCGAGCAGAGATAGGTGAGTTTCAGTTACCTGCCCTCCTCCTCCCCACCCTTCTGGTTTTGGCCTCACCAAAATGGCCGCTCTCTCAGAACATCTGTGCCAATCCCTGAGTTCCCTTTAAAACGCCCGAAGCAGCCCAGACTGACAGAACATTCCTTCCTCTTGCTGCTGTGAGCCAGGACAGGCACCGACCCGCAGCTTCCCTCCCTCCGTCCGTCTGTCTGTCGGGTGTCCCTGTCAGGCAGAAAGAACTTTAGGTGATTTAAAAACACAGGCCCAGAGGAGGCAGTGTGGCCTCGCAGGCCTTCTAAGCGCCTCTCCCTCTGTTCTTTTCAGAGAGCCTTCACAGGACCTTTGGTAAGTGCTGGGGTACAGGCCCTGGGTCAGCTATGTCCCTCGGGCCCGGGCACCTGGCCAGGGCAGGACCCTGGCTCCTAAGGGGTTCCTCTTGCCTTTTCTTTGAATAAGCACCTGCACCCAGGACGGGTGAGATGGCTGCGAGTGCGGGCACTTGCGCTGAGGCACTGCTGCTCGCTCCGCAGGGCTCACACCACACGCTCGTCATCCTCTTCTCAGGAAGCAGAGGGGGGCAAACGGGACCTTTGCACAAATACTCGCTGTCTAGCGGGGAAGTGCCACCCATACATGGAGAACCAAGGACACGTGTCACCAGCTGAACCCACGCGGTGGCGTGTTCCTGAGTACAGGAGTACAACTACATGACTAACCCCGGGGGGCTTCTTGGAGGAAGAGTGAAGATACCATGCCCCACTAAAATGCTGTTCAGGTCTAATGATGTCATTTTAAAATATTGATAAAAATAAGTCGTATTTTGAGACTTCTGCAACATGTTAAGAAACCCCATACAATATGGGGGGGGGGTGCGTGGGCATGGGGAGCCCCATTAACCCTATTTGTTCTTGGTGGACAATTCAGATCCTCACTTTCTGAGGGTGCCCTGCTGGAAGGTGACCCTGTTTGTCATTGTGCCGGTGCTCGGACCCCTGGCCGCCTTGGTCATCTGCTACAACTGGCTGCACCGAAGACTAGCAGGTGCAGGCTGCAAATAGGGCACGGAGCCGGGGGCGGAAAGATGACCGGGCTCCAGATGCTGGGGTCTCCCTCTCTGTCCCCAGGGCCAGCCGGGCTCCTCAGGGAATCCGTGGGTCCCATAGTGGAAAGGGGGTGCGTCCCTGCAGAGCTTCACAGGGAGGCGCGGGCGGGAGCTGGTCACCTCCCACCAGTCACCTACTTCTCTTTGTTTTCAGGGCAATTTCTTGAAGAACTAAGTAAGTTCTTTCCTCCTTCTTATAAGCTGAAAACAAAAAAATAGGAAAGCAGCAAAAGAGTGGGGCCATGAGGCATGGAAAGGCCAGAGGAGAGGGGGCTGGGCTGCACGGGTGAGGGCACTCTGTGAGGTAGCAGCCGTCTTGCCAGCTGGCCAGGTGGCAGGGGAGGAAGTGGGGGCACCACCTCGGAGGCACAGACCCCACTCCTTCCCCTTCCGAGGGCAGCTGCCTGCCTCAGCCCAAGGCCCTCAGAGACAGGCCCAGGCGGGCGGCCCAGGCCTTTCCTCTCCCGGGTTAGACGGTTTCATGGCAGAAACTACTGACAGATTTTTCAAGTTGTTTTCTTCTCCTAGGAAACCCCTTCTGAGTGGAGGTGCGCGTTGGCAGACGTGGAGGAGAGCCTGGCTGGGCCAAGGGTCGGTCCTGGGGGTTGCGTCCATCAAGGCCTCTTGGCTGTGGGCACCTTCCAACTTGCACTTCCAGGAGCGCTCTAAACTCCACATAGGATTGATTTCTTTTTTTGTTTGTTTGTTAATTTTTTTTTAAGGAAAGGAGAAACGTCGTTTGTTGTTCCACCTTATCTACACACCCATTTGTTTCTCTTGTCATCTACTTTTTCCCAGCTCTGTCTTTCCTGTTTTTGTACCTACGTCTTTCTTTTTTAAAAAAATATATATATTTTATTGATTTCAGAGAGGAAGGGAGAGGGAGAGATGGAAACATCAATGATGAGAGAGGATCATTGATTGGCTCCCTCCTGCACAACCTCTACTGGGGATCGAGCCCACAACCTGGGCATGTGCCCTTGACCGGAATTGAATCCGGGACCCTTCAGTCTGCAGGCCGACGCTCTATCCACTGAGCCAAACCAGCCAGGGCTGTACCTACATCTTTCCACCTCCTGCCTCCCACCCGGAAGTCCGCAGGCACTGGGCCTCAGAGGGCGCCTGTGCTGCACCAGCGCCCCGCGGCCTCTGACCCTCTCCCGCCCCGCAGCATGCCGACCTGCAATGACCTGTCCCAACGGAGGGTCGAAGGGAAGGAACATGAGTCCCAAACAGCAAAGAGCAGAGGGCGCTGCAGAGTGAGGACGCAGGGAGAGAGCCAGCGCCTGGCGGAGCTCCGCCCAGCGGGGCGCCCTGAGGATCGGGGACAAAGGTGCGGATGGCCGCCCTGCTTTGAGGCCCCCCTGTACTTCCTCGGCCAGCAGAGGGGTCCCTCAGGCTCCCCTCCCGTCCCTTTCCTCCCATGTCCATGCCTATCAGAGTACCCCCGTTTCGCTCAACAATTCCTGCTTTATGGTGCGAATAACGCCAAGTTCCCAGGCCACGCCCTGTGCCTCTTCCTCCCGCCCCAGCCTCCGCCCCAGTCCGTCCCCAGGAAAACCGAACAGACGAACAGACGACGTCTGGATCGGAAAGGCCTTTACTCTTGTTCCAGGCCCTCGCCGCCCCGTCTGCTGCTTTTCCTCCGCGTCCCTCCTCCCTTCCTCCCGGGCCACCTCCTGGGGGCCCGGCTCCTCGGAGACCCGCTGCCTTCCCTGCCACCGGGCGGGCGCGGCGAGAGGCCCAGCCACTGGCCCAGGGCCGCCCGGCACAGCCCCTCGCCCTGGTAGCTGCCCCAGTGCCCCACGAGGGCCTCCCGCTCCCCGAAGCAGAGGTCGCAGACGGGGCAGCGGTAGACCTGCTCCCAGCGGGCGCGCTGGTGCCGGCGCAGCGCCGAGGGCGAGCCGAAGGCCTGGCCGCAGCAGAAGCAGCGGCGCGACTGCTCCGCGCGGTGGGCCTCCTGGTGCCTGGACAGCGAAGCCTTGGCCCCGAGGGTCAGGGGGCAGCGCGGGCAGGGGGAGCCCCTGCGCCCCGGAGGCTTCGGCCGGGCAGCCTGGGGCCGGGCGCTCGGGCCGTGGGGCCCCGGCGCTGGGGCTGTGGCCACGGGGGCCTGAGCTCTCACCACGAGCACCGGGGTCCTGCCTGCGGGCGGCCGCGGCCCGGCGGCGGCGGCGGCGGGGCCCTCGGCTCTCCGCGTGGCTCCTTGGACCCCGGCCGCTGGCACGGGGCTCCCCGCCGCCGGCCCCGGGGCCAGGTGTGTCCGCTGGTGGCGCTTGAGCTCAGACCGGTCCCGGAAGCACTTGCCACAGCAGGGGCAGGAGTGGGGCCGGTAGCCCAGGTGCACGCGGCGGTGGCGGCTCAGGCCCGAGGCGTCGCAGTAGGTCTTGTCGCAGAGGGAGCAGCGGAAGGGCCGCTCCCCGAGGTGGGTGCGCCGGTGGCAGCTGAGGGCCTTGGGGCTCCGGAAGGACTTCCCGCACTGGCCGCAGCTGTGCGTCCCCTTCAGATTGTGGACGAACTGGTGGTAACGGAGGTTGGAGCGCTGACTGAAGCACCTGCCGCAGACGGGGCAGGGGAAGGGGGGCCCAGCCGCGGGTGCGGGTGCCGGGAGCGCTGGGGGCCCGCCCAGGGGCTGCTCCTCGCCTCCTGCCAGGACCGAGGAAGAACAACACAGCAAGACTCACCCTGAGAGCCCGGCCCCGGCCCCCTCCCCCGCTTCCTGCCTGGCTCTGCACCCTCCACCCTCCACCCTCAGCAGCACCCAGGGTTTTTCTAATTAACAGCAAGTAAAACCTGAACTGGAATCTTTCAACAATATCAGATTAAAATATTAACTGATAACATCTTTTGAAACCCAATTCCTCTCTTTTTCCTACTGTCATGCCGGCTGGGACACGAGGGAGAGGGGTGCTGCTGGAAATGAAGCTCAGATAGGAGTGCCAGCCGGGCACTGGGTGCCGGGCCTGGCCGCAGCCTCTCTCACGTCCTCTCACCTCCCAGGAACCAGTCTCCCCCACCCCCTGGGCGTTAAGCCCATCCCTTCCTTTCTTTCCTCCTGCAAGGACTTCAGCAAAGGAGTGCCCCTGACCAGCAGCCACATGCAGTCCCTCAGCCCCTAGAAACTGGAGGCGCTCTGGCCCTGGCGGCTCACGGCCAACTTCCCGACGCCAAGGCCCCGGAGGGCGCACCTGCAGGGCGGCCTCCCCCCCGCGGCGGGAGGAGGGCTGCTCTCCACCGCTTCACTTCTTGTTCCAGCTCCGCGACCCGATCCGGATTAGTCAGAGCGGTTCTAGCTGCAGAGCGGGGAGGAAGAGGAGCTGAGGTCCCGGTGCGGCCCCTGCACCCAAAGGGAACAACAGGCTGCTTTTGTGTCCTTGGTTTAAGAACCAGAATCTGGGAAACACAGACGCAGGGGGAGACACTCAAAAGACCAGCCCCTAAGCGCGGGCCCTCGCCCAGCGGCCTGGGAAGCTGGCAGGATGAGGGGACTCTGCTCGCCCTGGGAGCTGTCAGCACGCCACTTTGTGCAGGCTCAGTCCTCTCCTCTCCCTGAGCTTGTGACCCAGATCTCACACCCGAGAACCAAGGGCCAGTCGACCTGCCCAGGGAAGCCAAATGCCCAGGGCCGTGGGACCCGCCTCTTACCCACAGACACCAGGGTTTTGAAGGTCTCGGACATGACGTTCTGGTAGAGGGCCCTCTGACGGGCGTCCAGACACGCCCACTCCTCCGGGGTGAAGCGCACGGCCACGTCCTCCAAGGTGACTGGCTTCTGGAAGAGAGGGGCTCAGGGAGTCTGGACCCAGAGCAGACCCTGGCCTCGTCCAGAAAGCAAAGGGAAAACTAAAACCACAGAAGCAGGGGAAACAGAAAACTCAGGCACAGAGCCAGCAACAGGTACGTACAGACAAGAAAGGAAGGTTGGAGAGGAGGAAGAGAAATATAGGAGCGGACGGAGGGTTTACACAGAAAAGAACCAGAGGGAAGCAAGCAGAAAGGCTGCGGCTCTGCCGGCCCTGGAAGCACTCGTGAGGGCTGGGTGCTGCCGGCCCTGGAAGCACTCGTGAGGGCTGGGTGCTGCCGGCGAAGGCCCTCGGCTCCTCCTGGTGCGGCAGCCTGAGGTCCCATCTGACCTGCAGACGGGAATGGGCGAAAGCTGCCGGCCCGGGACGCCCGCCCCAGCTCGTCTCCTCACCTCCGCCCAGGCCTGCCACCAGCATTCCCTCTTCACCGCTGTCCGCGGGGCCTCCTGGTCGGGCGTGGGGCCGGGGCCGGTGCCGGGGAACAGCTTCTGCACTTCCATGGTACCTCTTCCCAGCTTTATCCACTCCCGGACTTGCCCTCGGGGCTACCTACCGCCCTGAGGTGGCAGAGCCCGAGGGAGCGGCCCGCAAGGCCCTGGTCGGCTTGGCTTCCTGTGACAGACCATCGGCTCAAGGGCCTTCCTTCGGATCCCACAGCCTCGGCTTCAGAGCTCAGGGACCTGGCCCCCTGGGGGCGGCTGCCACTGTCCAGGAATGCCAGGCTGGGGCTGGGAAGGCGCCTGCCCCTTTCCCCTGCGTCTCACCACCGGCTCGTGCCCACCTCTGGGAGCCTGAGGTCAGAGAGAAACAAACCCATCAGCCAGAGGGGAGTGAGAAGCAACAGAGAGAAACAAACATATGAGCGAGGGGGGCTGGGGGGAGTGAGTAGCAACAGCTTCCTTATTAGACCACAGGTTACCCACTCCTGCTCTGCGCCGGGGTGACAGCTAACTCACAATTTTAACCCAAAGGCAGAGGTGCTAGTCACTCAAGGACACTCCAGGTCCAAGCCGAGACTGCGGCTCCGACGGTGGGATGCCCGGTCCCAGAGCTCTCAGAGCAGCACAGCCTGCCGAGGGAGCCAGAATGGCCGCGGCAGCACCCGCACCATTCTCCTGATTTTGACCCCGTTTCATTAGAAAATGGGATTAAAGGAGACACTCTCTAAGATCCCCTCTAGGAGAAAAAGATGGTTCTTTGGGTTTTAACATATACAGATCTTTGTTAAGAATACAGGGAGCTGGCCAGGTGGCGGAGCATCATCCTGTGCACTGAAGGGCCACTGGTTTCATTCCGGCTCAGGGACATACTGGGTTTCGGGCTGGATCCCTGGTCGGGGCGTGCATGGAAGACAACCAATTGATGTTCCTCTCTCACATCAATGTTTCTCCCTCTCCCCTTTCTCTCTCTCTGGGCATGTCTTCTGGTGAGGATTTTTAAAAAACGAAGCCCTGCTGGTTTGGTTCAGTGGATAAAGCGTCGGCCTGCAGACTGAAGGGTCCCGGTTTCGATTCCTGTCAAGGGAACGTGCCTGGGTTTCGGGCTTGATCCCCAGTAGGGGGCGTGCAGGAGGCAGCTGATCAATGATTCTCATCATTGATGTTTCTGTCTCCCTCTCCCTTCCTCTCTGAGACATATATAGAAGAACAGTGATAGCAACCCAACATCAAGCGGGTATCCCGGCTCCGCTGAGGCAGACCTGGCTGCACTCCCAGGCCTGCTGACAGCAGCACACCCTGTCTCCCCTTGAGATGCGATGAAAAGAATAAAGGCATAAAAATCTGTTACTTCTTTCACTTTTTTGAACAAGTGATGGAAGGAAAACGCCAGCAAGAAAAGGAGCATTTGACAATAGAAGGGAAGAGGTCAGGAAAGGTGCGGTGCTGGGATGGAACTGGAGTCCCTCCCTCTGTGGCTTCCTTTCCTCCGACGCTGGCGTTTCTAGCAGACGCGCAGCCCTGCTCGTTCTCTCCGGGCTGTGCCAGGGTTGCCAAACAGGCAATACCGACGCCTTAGTCAGGGGCACTGACCTCTTTTCCTTCAGGTCGTCAAATTTAAAAACCGACAACAGCCAACACAAAGCTGTGCGGTGCGAATGAATTAAAAAATATATATATATATATATTTTGTCAAATCAGAAAAAAAAAAAAAAAAAGGTTTGGTGTGCCACAGAATGAAAAATCGCTGTCCGCTCTCCTGCCCAACCACACAGGCAGCTTCCCGCAGCAGCACCAGTGACAGCACCGCAAGGCCTGCCTCCGGCCCCAAGGCGACACCCACTCCCGCCGCGGGTCCTCCACCCGCCTTCGCCGGTTCCGGGGCTCGGAGCGGACTGTGGGCTCGGAGCGGACTGCGGGGCTCGGGGCGGACTGCGGGGCTCGGAGCGGACTGTGGGGCTCGGGGCGGACTGTGGGGCTCGGGGCGGACTGTGGGCTCCGCGCGGACTGTGGGCTCGGAGCGGACTGTGGGCTCGGGGCGGACTGTGGGCTCGGAGCGGACTGCGGGGCTCGGAGCGGACTGTGGGGCTCGGGGCGGACTGCGGGGCTCGGGGCGGACTGCGGGGCTCCGCGCGGACTGCGGGGCGCGGGGCGGACTGTGGGCTCGGGGCGGACTGTGGGCTCGGGGCGGACTGTGGGGCTCGGAGCGGACTGTGGGGCTCGGGGCGGACTGTGGGCTCGGGGCGGACTGCGGGGCTCGGAGCGGACTGTGGGGCTCGGGGC
Source organism: Myotis daubentonii (assembly GCF_963259705.1). NCBI lineage: Eukaryota > Metazoa > Chordata > Mammalia > Chiroptera > Vespertilionidae > Myotis > Myotis daubentonii. Next base: position 98,570,800 of record NC_081845.1, on the reverse strand, counting down.
GGACTGTGGGGCTCGGGGCGGACTGTGGGCTCGGGGCGGACTGCGGGGCTCCGCGCGGACTGCGGGGCGCGGGGCGGACTGCGGGGCTCGGGGCGGACTGTGGGCTCGGAGCGGACTGTGGGCTCGGAGCGGACTGTGGGCTCGGAGCGGACTGCGGGGCGCGGGGCGGACTGTGGGGCTCGGGGCGGACTGTGGGCTCGGGGCGGACTGTGGGCTCGGGGCGGACTGCGGGGCTCGGAGCGGACTGTGGGGCTCGGAGCGGACTGTGGGGCTCGGGGCGGACTGTGGGCTCGGGGCGGACTGCGGGGCTCCGCGCGGATTGCGGGGCGCGGGGCGGACTGTGGGCTCGGAGCGGACTGTGGGCTCGGAGCGGACTGCGGGGCGCGGGGCGGACTGTGGGGCTCGGGGCGGACTGTGGGCTCGGGGCGGACTGCGGGGCTCCGCGCGGACTGCGGGGCGCGGGGCGGACTGCGGGGCTCGGGGCGGACTGTGGGCTCGGAGCGGACTGTGGGCTCGGGGCGGACTGTGGGCTCGGAGCGGACTGTGGGCTCGGGGCGGACTGCGGGGCTCCGCGCGGACTGCGGGGCGCGGGGCGGACTGCGGGGCTCGGGGCGGACTGTGGGCTCGGAGCGGACTGTGGGGCTCGGAGCGGACTGTGGGGCTCGGGGCGGACTGTGGGCTCGGGGCGGACTGCGGGGCTCCGCGCGGACTGCGGGGCGCGGGGCGGACTGTGGGGCTCCGCGCGGACTGCGGGGCTCGGAGCGGACTGCGGGGCTCGGGGCGGACTGTGGGCTCGGAGCGGACTGCGGGGCTCGGGGCGGACTGTGGGCTCCGCGCGGACTGTGGGCTCGGAGCGGACTGTGGGCTCGGGGCGGACTGTGGGCTCGGAGCGGACTGTGGGATCGGGGCGGACTGCGGGGCTCCGCGCGGACTGCGGGGCGCGGGGCGGACTGCGGGGCTCGGGGCGGACTGTGGGCTCGGAGCGGACTGTGGGGCTCGGAGCGGACTGTGGGGCTCGGGGCGGACTGTGGGCTCGGGGCGGACTGTGGGGCTCGGAGCGGACTGTGGGGCTCGGAGCGGACTGTGGGCTCGGAGCGGACTGTGGGGCTCGGAGCGGACTGTGGGGCTCGGAGCGGACTGTGGGCTCGGGGCGGACTGTGGGCTCGGAGCGGACTGCGGGGCGCGGGGCGGACTGCGGGGCTCGGGGCGGACTGTGGGCTCGGGGCGGACTGCGGGGCTCCGCGCGGACTGCGGGGCGCGGGGCGGACTGTGGGGCTCCGCGCGGACTGCGGGGCTCGGAGCGGACTGCGGGGCTCGGGGCGGACTGTGGGCTCGGAGCGGACTGCGGGGCTCGGGGCGGACTGTGGGCTCCGCGCGGACTGTGGGCTCGGAGCGGACTGTGGGGCTCGGGGCGGACTGTGGGCTCGGAGCGGACTGTGGGGCTTGGGGCGGACTGCGGGGCTCGGAGCGGACTGTGGGCTCGGAGCCGATTGCGGGGCTCGGGGCGGACTGTGGGCTCGGGGCGGACTGCGGGGCTCGGAGCGGACTGTGGGGCTCGGAGCGGACTGCGGGGCTCCGCGCGGACTGCGGGGCGCGGGGCGGACTGTGGGGCTCCGCGCGGACTGCGGGGCTCGGGGCGGATTGCGGGGCTCGGGGCGGACTGTGGGGCTCGGGGCGGACTGTGGGCTCCGCGCGGACTGTGGGCTCGGAGCGGACTGTGGGCTCGGGGCGGACTGTGGGCTCGGAGCGGACTGCGGGGCTCGGAGCGGACTGTGGGGCTCGGGGCGGACTGCGGGGCTCGGGGCGGACTGCGGGGCTCCGCGCGGACTGCGGGGCGCGGGGCGGACTGTGGGCTCGGGGCGGACTGTGGGCTCGGGGCGGACTGTGGGCTCGGAGCGGACTGTGGGGCTCGGAGCGGACTGTGGGGCTCGGGGCGGACTGCGGGGCTCGGGGCGGACTGCGGGGCTCGGAGCGGACTGTGGGGCTCGGGGCGGACTGTGGGGCTCGGGGCGGACTGTGGGCTCGGGGCGGACTGCGGGGCTCCGCGCGGACTGCGGGGCGCGGGGCGGACTGCGGGGCTCGGGGCGGACTGTGGGCTCGGAGCGGACTGTGGGCTCGGAGCGGACTGTGGGCTCGGAGCGGACTGCGGGGCGCGGGGCGGACTGTGGGGCTCGGGGCGGACTGTGGGCTCGGGGCGGACTGTGGGCTCGGAGCGGACTGTGGGGCTCGGGGCGGACTGCGGGGCTCCGCGCGGATTGCGGGGCGCGGGGCGGACTGTGGGCTCGGAGCGGACTGTGGGCTCGGAGCGGACTGCGGGGCGCGGGGCGGACTGTGGGGCTCGGGGCGGACTGTGGGCTCGGGGCGGACTGCGGGGCGCGGGGCGGACTGTGGGCTCGGAGCGGACTGCGGGGCGCGGGGCGGACTGTGGGGCTCGGGGCGGACTGTGGGCTCGGGGCGGACTGCGGGGCGCGGGGCGGACTGTGGGCTCGGAGCGGACTGCGGGGCGCGGGGCGGACTGTGGGGCTCGGGGCGGACTGTGGGCTCGGGGCGGACTGCGGGGCTCCGCGCGGACTGCGGGGCGCGGGGCGGACTGTGGGGCTCCGCGCGGACTGCGGGGCTCGGAGCGGACTGCGGGGCTCGGGGCGGACTGTGGGCTCGGAGCGGACTGCGGGGCTCGGGGCGGACTGTGGGCTCCGCGCGGACTGTGGGCTCGGAGCGGACTGTGGGCTCGGGGCGGACTGTGGGCTCGGAGCGGACTGTGGGCTCGGGGCGGACTGCGGGGCTCCGCGCGGACTGCGGGGCGCGGGGCGGACTGCGGGGCTCGGGGCGGACTGTGGGCTCGGAGCGGACTGTGGGGCTCGGAGCGGACTGTGGGGCTCGGGGCGGACTGTGGGGCTCGGGGCGGACTGTGGGCTCGGGGCGGACTGCGGGGCTCCGCGCGGACTGCGGGGCGCGGGGCGGACTGTGGGGCTCCGCGCGGACTGCGGGGCTCGGAGCGGACTGCGGGGCTCGGGGCGGACTGTGGGCTCGGAGCGGACTGCGGGGCTCGGGGCGGACTGTGGGCTCGGAGCGGACTGCGGGGCTCGGGGCGGACTGCGGGGCTCCGCGCGGACTGTGGGCTCGGAGCGGACTGTGGGCTCGGAGCGGACTGTGGGCTCGGGGCGGACTGCGGGGCTCCGCGCGGACTGTGGGCTCGGAGCGGACTGTGGGCTCGGAGCGGACTGTGGGCTCGGGGCGGACTGCGGGGCTCCGCGCGGACTGCGGGGCGCGGGGCGGACTGCGGGGCTCGGGGCGGACTGTGGGCTCGGAGCGGACTGTGTGGCTCGGAGCGGACTGTGGGGCTCGGGGCGGACTGTGGGCTCGGGGCGGACTGCGGGGCTCCGCGCGGACTGCGGGGCTCGGAGCGGACTGTGGGGCTCGGAGCGGACTGCGGGGCTCGGAGCGGACTGTGGGGCTCGGAGCGGACTGTGGGGCTCGGAGCGGACTGTGGGGCTCGGAGCGGACTGCGGGGCTCCGCGCGGACTGCGGGGCGCGGGGCGGACTGTGGGGCTCCGCGCGGACTGCGGGGCTCGGAGCGGACTGTGGGCTCGGGGCGGACTGCGGGGCTCCGCGCGGACTGCGGGGCGCGGGGCGGACTGTGGGGCTCCGCGCGGACTGCGGGGCTCGGGGCGGACTGTGGGGCTCGGGGCGGACTGTGGGGCTCGGGGCGGACTGCGGGGCTCGGGGCGGGAGCGAGGCTGCGGAGCCGCACGCACGGTCTGCACCGGGCTCCCGGGCGGGGAGGGCGGGGAGACCGAAGGTGCAGGCAGAAGGGCCGTCTGGCGCCTGTCCCGCCTGTCCCGCCCTCCAGAACTCCATGCCCGGGTGGAGGAGTCGCCATTTTCCAGGCCTGAGCGCCCCCTCCCCCTCCCCGGTCTCCCTCTAACCCCAAACCGGCCAACGGCTCCCCACGGCACGTGGACTGCCCCCGGCCCGCACCCAGGGCTCCAACCACTTGACTTTCCTGTCCCTCGGCCGAACCAGCCCTCGGGTCTGCTCAAGCCCTCAAGGGCCCTTTCCAGCCCCTGCCCAGCCCGGCCTTGGCCCCGGCCCCTGCGGGTGCGGGCCCGCCCCCAGCACCCCGCGCGCCCAGCGCCCCACCCCCGCCACCCCAGCCCGCGCTCCCCGCCTGCCGGGGGCCCCGCAGGGCAGGTGCCTGGACCTCCTGGCTGGCCTTCTGTGCTCTCAGCCCCCGAGACGCCCTTCCCGGGACCACGCTTTCCCGGCACGTGCCAGGAGGTCCGGGCGCCCGCTCCGCACGGCGGCCACTCCCCCGACCCAGCTGACCGGTCGGAAGCTCCCCCGCCGGCCGCGCTCCGGGGCGGAGCCAGCGGGACAGACCCCTCCGTCGGCCCAGATCGCGGCGAGCCCACCGCCCCGCGTCCTACTCACCGCCGGGAAGAGCGCCCGGGCCTGCGCGAGCCGCTGCAGCAGTGCTCGCCCCGGAAGGCGGCGACCGGCTCCGCTCCCTGCCCGCCCGCCGCCGAGCCGCGGCCCGCCCCGGAGGCTGTGGGCCCGCAGGCGGCGCGCGTCAGTCTAAGAGCCTCAGGGAGACCCGCCCCCAGCCCACCCCTCCCCCAGCTTACCCGGGTGCCACCCAGCGCCGGGATCTTCCTTATTCCAACCTTAATTTACTCTTAAAATCTCTGATTAAAGCAACCAGCATCGCCTAGAGCCCAGAGAAGGAAAACGAGACCGTCACAGCCCCAGGAGGGACGTGGAGGCGCACGGCTGCCTAGACAAGCAGGGGCCGCGAACGCACGCTGGTCACTGCGGAGCCAGGGGGCGGGGCGGGCCGCCGGCCAGTGGGGAGCCAAGGGTCCCCCTCCGCAGCGCGCAGACTGGGGCGGGGCTGAGGGCTGCAGCATCTCCCGCCTTCCCGACAGGGGTCCCCGCCCATGGGGGCTTCTTACACTGAGGCGCCAAGGCTAGAAAGTTGAATGCATGGGGCCTGAGCCACCAAAAGCTAAGAGGATAATTAGAGGGGAAAAGCCCCCCTCCCCTCCCTGTGAGAGCCCTGGGTTCGAGCAGGTAGATCGGTCTTTGAGAGGGGAGTCTGCCATTCTCCCAAGTGTCAGCACCTGAACCAGCACCTTTCCTGTTGCCCCAGCACCTGCCTCGGGAATTGGGCTTCCGTTTCAGCAGGCAGCTGAGCCTGCCTTCCAATTACATGATGAGAGATGGCAGGCGCGGTAGAGAGGACCATGACCAGGTAAAATTCTACTTACCCGGTACCTTACCACTGAGCTGAACCCAATTCAACCTTTCTCAGTGACATCTTATTTAAATCCTCACCCCAGGACATGTTTTCATTGATTTTATACAGAGAGGAAGGGGGGGAGAGAGAGATCAATGTGAAATAGAAACATCTATTGGTTGTCTCCCGTTCTCCACCAGACTGAGATCCAACTGCAACCTAGGTATGTGCCCAGACCGAGAATTGAACCTGCAACTTTTTTTAGTGTACGGGAGGATGCTCCAACCAACTGAACCACCTGGCCAGGGCATCTTTTTATTTTTTTAATCAGCCCAATGAAAATATTTCACATTGGCATTGGATTTTACAGTTTACAAAACACTTTTGTAAAGAGAGCCTCCACTAAATCCTCACAAACACCATGGGAGGTAGGAATTGTTATTCCATCTCTATGTTACTGACAAGTTTAGGTTCTTGTCTCCTGATAGAAAAGAATTTAGACCAGGGACACTGATAAAAGCAAAGGCAGATTTATTGAGGCTCCGCAGAGGGCCGGAACACTGAGATAGGGCCTCAGGTTGTTACCGGAAAGGGATCCTGGGCCTGGCTGGGTCTGCCTGGGGTCAGCTGGTAGTGTGTAAGTTCTTGAATTTGTGCAGGAAAAATTTCACAGCGTGAGTCCAGATGACTGCGAGGGAACATTTATTAAAGCAGGGACAGTGGAACAAGGAAGGGCTTAGCACAGTGGTTCTCAACCTCCCTAATGCCGCGACCCTTTAATACAGTTCCTCATGTTGTGGTGACCCCCAAATTCATTGTTACAAATTGAACATAATTAAAGCATAGTGATTAATCACAAAAACAATATGTAATTATAGATGTGTTTTCTGGTGGTCTTAGGCGACTCCTGTGAAAGGGTCGTTCGACCTCCCAAGGGGTCGCGACCCACAGGTTGAGAACCGCTGGCTTAGCATAAAAGAAGCAATAGGAGAGCCCAGGCTGGGCTGCCCTTAGCTCTCTGGGAAGTCAGAGTAAAGGGGCCTTGGGGTCAGGTTCAGGGGTTAGCCTGGGACGAGATGCTGCTGCCCATTGCTCCCTGGTTGCAAGTCCCATGGGGTCCCTTAGAGTTTAGGAGATGCGCGCCTCGAGGGAAGGTGGGAAAGAAGAGGGGAAAGGGACTGGTGGGGCTGCTCCCCAGAGGGCAGGCAGGCTCTGGGCCCTTCGTCTTGAGGGTCTCTCTCTCTCTCTCTCTCTCTCTCTCTCTCTCTCTCTCTCTCTCTCGCAGGCGGGAGCCTTAGGGGGGCTTCAGGGGAGGATTCCAGCATAACATGCATCCATTTCCAGGTGGGCTCCTCCAGGGTGTGGTCTCCACCGATTGGTCAGGGCCAGGACAGGGTGTCGTCAGTCACCACAGCTGGTCCTGGTGTTGTCCACCTGGTTTTGCTGCTTTTCTGGGCCTGGAGCTGGACTACAACTGAGGCCTCAATGCTGTCTTAGGGAGGGGACCTTCTGCATCTACTATAAGTTGCTTTGCAGTTTGTGCAGCTCTCTGCCTCAGTTTCCCTGTTCCACTTGTCCTAGCTCACGGCCTGTCTCAAGGTTCTGTGCTCGGGTTTTTATGGCTTGAGGACATGGAAGTTGCTGGAGTTAAACAATCAGAGAGTAGGTTAGCAGGTTTGTTTTGGAACACTGATGTCTGGGTATACCTCAGCAAAGCAACGTGTTCTCAGATTGTGCAGCACTTACTATGGGGTGCAGGAAGGGACTTTCCCAACTAGGTATTTGTTGGGTCTGATCAAATAATTGAATTGATACCCCCACTCCTGGGAACTGATCTTTAGGTCACTGCACAATGGACATTCCCTTTTGCTTAGACCACATTCCATTTTGCTAAGACCATTATCTTTCCCCTCAGGACCTTCCTAGGATCCAGACCTGCCCAGAGAATTCTCTGCCCAGAATCCTTAAAAACCTCTGATTCCCCACCCTAAGCGGTTTGGCTCAGTGGATAGAGCGTTGGCCTGCAGACTGAAGGGTCCCAGGTTCGATTCCGGCCAAGGGCATGTACCTTGGTTGCGGGCACATCCCCAGTGGGGGGTGTGCAGGAGGCAGCTGATGGATGTTTCTCTCTCATCGATGTTTCTAGCTCTCTATTCCTCTCCCTTCCTCTCTGTAAAAAGTCAATAAAATATATTAAAAACAAACACAACAACAAAAAACCCTCTGACTCCCTGTCACTGGGTGCTGGCGCCATTTTGAGGCTCAGCCATCTGGTCTCCAGAGGCCTAACCACTGCTATTTCCTATTTTGAAACCCTGTCTCAGGACCTACAAGAAACCTATGGGTGCCCAGCAAGGGGCAAAACTGGGAAAACAAGAACCTCGCCCCCTGGGTAACCTGTTCTCCCCTTTCATATCCCTAGTGAGGCAACTGAGACCCCTGATCTTTCCTCCCTAAAGATAGCATCTAGGCCTCAGTTGTATTTCAGCTCCAGGCCCAGAAAAGTAGCAAAACTAGATAAGGGACGCTGTGGCAGCCTCAGGGCCAGCGCTTACCTCCCAAGTCTCTGGACAGGACCACAGGACGCTCGAGCCTTCACCAGCCGGTCTCCCGGGGAAACGATGCAGCTGCACCGCTCGCTCCCCCAGGAGGAATCCACAGTGTTCCAGCGCCTCTCAAAGTCCATCCGTGATCTCCGCGTCCCTCTCAGCAGGAAGCAACTATGGAAGCTATGACCTTCGTCCCTGTGCCACACAACAGAAAGGCTGGCTAGGCCACTTCACAAAGGCATTCCCTTTCGCTCAGGCCGCATTCCACTTGCTAAGACCATTATCCTTCCCCTCTGGACCTTCCCAGGATCCGGACCTGCCCAGAGAATTGTCCGCCCAGAAAAGCCCGCCCAGAGTCCCTTAAAACCTCTGACTCCCCGTCCCTGGGGGCTGGCGCCATTTGGGGGCTCAGCCCATCTGGTCTCCTGGGGACCTAATAAATTCGTAATTCTTCATCCCTTTCGGCCTCGTGCGTTCCTCTTTTGGCGACCCTAACAGTATTGAGTTTGTCTCTGGGTTTGTGACTTGGTTTTCAATCTGAAAAACAAACTTAAAAGAAGTCAGAGTGGTTCCTGGACCGCGGCTTACGCCACCTAGTGATAACTGCCACAGCTGTGACAGGGCTTGACTCAATGGAGCATGTTTTGGGAACATGTGATTCTACCTGTTTTATTCACAGGTGAGGAAACAGGCCTGAGAGCTGGCGCCTTACCGAACCGGCCCCTCTGCTTTCACGTCACCACACTGTGTCTGGGCTGCATGCACGGTGCTGGAGGCTGGCTGGTGTGGGTTTCCCACCTCGCAAGCGGCCTGCTCAGCTTTACAGACAGACAGTGCATGCTGTGGACTGAGGGCTGGTGGGAAGGTGGCAGGAAAAGCATGAGGTGTAGCAGTGATGTACATTACCACAATCTTCAAACAGGCTGAGGGAGGGGGTGCCAACTATGCATCCCATTTACAGTGAAGAAACTAAATTTGCCCTTTAAAAAAGACAGGATCTGCCCTGGCTGGTGTGGCTCAGTGGATAGAGCATCAGCTGCAGACCAAAAGGGTCCAGGGTGCGATTCTGGTCAAGGGCACATACCTTGGTTGCAGGCTCCTCCCTGGTGGGGGCATGTGCAGGAGGCAACCAATCGATGTGCGTCTCTCACATGGATGTTTCTCTCTGTCTTTCCCTCTCTTTTCCACTCTCCCTAAAAGATCAGTGGAGCCCTAGCTGGTTTGGCTCTGTGGAGATAAGAGCATTGGCCTGTGGACTGAAGGGTCCCTGGTTCGATTCCAGTCAAGGGCACATGCCCAGGTTCTGGGCTTGATCCCAGTAGGGAGCGTGCAGGAGGCAGCTGATCAATGATTCTCTCTCATTATTGATGGTTCTCTCTCTCTCCCTCTCCCTTCTTTTTTGAAATCAATAAAAATATATTTAAAAAAGATAAATGGAAAAATATCCTTGGGTGAGGATTAAAAAATAATAAATAAATAATAAATAATAAAGTGACTTCCTAAAAAAAAAAAAAAAAAAAAAAAGACAGGACCTTGTAGGGCAGTGGAAAATTACCAGCCCTGCACGGAGGGGAGTGCAGACCTTGAAGCTGTCCCCGGAGATAGATGGCCGGCACCAAGAACCAGCTGAAGAAGTTAGCCTCCGATTAATTGTCAAGATAAGCGGGAGGTGAGAATACAGGCAGGAGTGATAAACTCCCATGCCGTTAGGACACAGCACAGACCCCTCTGGAATTTCTTTGTTCCCTTTACTCCCTCCTACATGAAAGATTTTAGTTTCCTTGATTGGCCATTTGGCCCGGGGTCTTGGCCAACAGGTCAAGCTGACCTAGCAGACAGGATGTCTTGTTAGAAAATAACAAATGTTCCAGGAGGCCTCTGGCTGATGCATGAATCCACTTTGTCCCCGTTACACCCCACCCCTATTTTGAATTGTGTATAAAAAGCTGTAACTGTAACCGCTCGGGGCTGCTGCTTCCTGTGCGCGTCCTGCCGTGGCGGCGGCCCGGATTCGAATCTGCTAATAAAGAAACCCCCTCTCCAGATTGGCTTGGGAGAGGATCTGTTTCACCAAATTCTTGGCTTGCCGTGGTTACCTGTCTCGCGGGTAATTTCTCCTCATAACAGACCTGACCTGGACTGGCAGGAATTGGCCTCATTGTTTCCTGTCCATGTAAGAAACACTGACACTGGTAGAGGATTTTTATGAGTTTATTTGAGCCAAACTGACAACAACTGCAAGGAAGTAAAATCTCAATAGATGAGAAAATGCTCCAGAGAATGGCAGTTTTGTACAGTACAAAGAAAGAGGTGTAAGTGGGTTACATGGGCTCCATTGGTGCTGGGTTAGAGAGAGAAAGCAAGCGGGAAGTCCCCGGGATTGGGTGAAGAGTAAAAGGAATAGCACCTACTTCTTAGCAATTAACATGATAACAGTAACAACGGAGGAGTTTTGAGGTCTCTGCCTCCTGCGGCGAGGGGTGTGGTGGGGTGGGGTGGGGGGAGGAAATCACCCTGCTTTGTTATTGTAGATGCAGAAAGACCACAGACAAGCTTAGTGAAGGCAAAGCCTGGACGCTGTGGGAGAAGATACTACTGCCCTAGGACATGACTGCCTGCCCCGACTTGCTTTTAGTTAGAAAGTTTTAATTTCGGACCATCCTCTGTGGCTACGTTCGTCTCTGAGTTTGTAAGGCTGCCCTTCAGGCCTTCCCCTCAGCTTGCCAGGTTTAGGATGCGGCCCTTTCTGTCCACAACCCTAATCCCAGTTCTGGTTCCAAATCACTTTTTAAAAAATATATATATTTTTGTTGATTTCAGAGAGGAAGGGAGAGGGCAAGATAGAAATGTCAATGATGAGAGAGAATCATTGATAGGCTGCCTCCTGCATGGCCCCCACCAGGGATCAAGCCCACAACCCATGAATGTCCCCTGACCTGGAATCAAACAGTGACCTCCTGGTTCCTAGGTCAGTGCTCAACCACTGGGCCACGCCGGCTGGGCCAAATCACCTTATTTACAAAACTAGGCAGTCGGCACCTGGACTATTTGATTTGATTTGATCCTCAAATCTTGAATGTCAGCAAAGAGATATGGGGTGAACAGGGCATTTATTTGCTCCCTCAAAAAGCATTACAGCATAGGAGAGAGACGGATTGGGATGGGCCCGTTTATTTGTCTCTGCGGCACCGGCTCATCAGCACTCAGCAGAGGGTTTGTAGACTCTCAGCCACTTACAGTTCCTACAAGACAGGAGAGCAGCAGACACAGGCTGAGGCCAAGGCAGTGTGAAGTCCTGAAGCAGAGCAGCAGGCTAGGGCCTCGCAGCTCTGAGCACAGGCTGAGGAGCACTGTGCAGCGAGTGGGGATGGTGGCACGGGGACTCTGAGCGTTGGAACAGGATATGAGATAGGTATTGGGTTTGAGTGTGAAGACAATGAGCGGGAGGAGGGCTGTGGGAGAGTGGGAAACTCTATATAATGGAGCCTGAGGTTGATGGAACCAGCCCTCCTGGTTGTGACCTACATGGTTCCAAATACTGAGACAAGCCCTTGAGCTCACCACCAGATTGGTGACAAAGACCCTGGTCTGAAGTATAGCAACAGCCGGGCACCATTTGGGCAACTGTCTTTGAATCAACTTCCTGGTTCTCGGTCTTTAACCATTGCCCCAATTCTTTCTCATTAATAGGCAATAAAATGGAAGACCCCTTGTCACAATCTAGCAAGCTGTGGCGAGTTTTCTACGCCTGAAGCTCCACAAACCTGTGAGCTACTGTTGGAGGTGGTCACCGAGAGGCCATGACAGCGGCTGCCCCACCGCTGCCCAGGCGGTCAGAGGCTCCGCATGCCCTCCCGTCCTTGGAATGCATGCTCCGCTCACCATTCCCGCACCAGGAGCTGCTGTAAGGCCGCAGCCTTGAGAATAAGATGCTGTCTGGACTGAATATGTGACTGAAGCCAGTGAAGACCTCTAGACATGCCTTTGAGGTTCTGATGGGCAGGTGTGGAGACCTACTTGCTGTGCAGCCACCCAAGACAAGCTTTAGAGATAAGGTCCTTTGCTTATTAAACTCTCCGCCTGCCAATCTGGAGTGGCCCGCCACTCCACCTCAGTGCCAGTATGCAGAACCAAAAATGGGTGCTGTCACCCCACTTGGTGGGCAGAAGTCAGGTCCTTTTCACAGCTCTCATCAATACTCCCTCCTCAATCAATCTTCCTGTTTTATTGACTCTTGGGCTGCTGGCCAATGGTCTAGCTATTTGGGCTGACACCTGAAAAACTAGACTCATCAGACATCTCTCTTTGGAGCTTCAAGCTGTGAAAATAAACCACGGCTGCTGACCTGCCCATCGAGGCGCTCAGGGGGTGCCCCAGAAGCGCCTGCTCTCTGCTGAGACGGGCTGGGCTCAGCTGCTGAACGGAACCTGTTTATGCAGCTGCCCCATGTGCCAATCCATCCCAGACCAGATACGGCAGAGCTTCCCTCTCAGACTGGGCAGAGTGAAGGACTCAGCTTGACTTGGACTTGGACTATTGCCAATTTTTGTCCATTTTTACAAGGAAGGCTACGTAGGAAGGGGCATGTCCACACCTGCTCTGGGCAGATAAACCTCAGGGGATCTTTGACCCCCACTCAGGGCTCTCAGTGGTGCCTCACCAATGTTGACACTCTTTAGGGCACAGTGCTGTTATCTGAGTCCAATCAGCCTACCAGTGTGGCCCTTGAAACTGTCATGTTCTCAGCTTCTCAGGCTATTTTCAATCTGAGAGTGGTGTCCCTCTTACTGCAAAGCCTCTTGGCCATGGGCTGACAGGGTATCAGCACCTTCCATGCTTCCTTTCATCATTGAGGCTGAAACAGCCTTCTTAAGAGCTGACTACAAAGGGTAGTTTACTTTCTGTCTCCCCTCCTCAGGGCCCAGCTTGGGCATCAAATTCTGCAGTCCTCCAGAAGGGAGCATGTCCTCATGGCCACTTCCTGGGTAATAATCAGGATGAACAGGACAGGTGGTGAGACAAACCTTGTTTGGAAATTCCTGGACATGATACTCCTTTTTTCCCCCTAAAAGCCTAACAACCCCAAGCTGGCCTGGCTGGCGCATCCTGTGGGTGGGACAGCTCACCACAGGGGGCGGGGGAGCTGAGAGAGTCACACTTCATTCCAGGCCAGCTGCTTGGATTCTTCTGTTAGATTTACACGATCCCAGATGATAAAGTTGAGTACATTGCTAAGTCTGAAACCCCGCACAGACCAAGTGGGGTCTTTGTACTTTTTTATTATTAATTTTAGAGAGGAAGGAAGAGGGAGAGATTTTAGAGAAACATTGATGTGAGAGCAAAACATCTATCAACCACCTCATGACTCCCCATATCAGGGAGGGGGTGGAGCCATAACATTTCCACACACAGAATGACGCCCAACTGAGCCTCCGGGGCCAGGGCCCTTTGTACCTTTTATTAAAATGTTCTTGGAGACAACCAAGGTGGCAGGGGAGACAACCAAGATGGCGGCATAGGTAAACAACTGAACTTGCTGCCACGCACAACCACATTAAAACTACAACTAAAAGACATCCAGAACCACGGGAAGGCTGGCTGAGTGGAAATTCTACAACTAGAAGGAAAGAGAAAAGCGCATTGAGTCCGGTAGGAGGTGCAGAGGTGTGGAAGTGTGGAGGTACAGAGGTGTGCGAAAGGGGCTGGCAGCTGGGTATGCTGTTGTCTTTTTCCATCAGGAGGGAGATACAAGCTCCCGACTGCTCTGAACTCCAGTTCCTGGCAAGAATCTGGGGACTCAGACTCATACGGAAAGAAACTGGACTGACATCAGGCCGGAATGTGAGGGTGGCTTTATCTCAAAGGTGCTTGCAGCGGTCATTGTTCCTGAATGGGGGCACAGGACGCAGAGACCCAGGGACCTATCTGGGGGAGGGCCAAGAGGCAACCATTTCTGTTTGCACCACCTGGTGATTCCCTGAGACCCCTCCCCACCCAATTTACAACCCCACCCAAGCTGTGTGCAGAGGCTTTTGCATATGAAAGGCCTGGACTTTCTCCGCCTAAAAACCTGTCAAACTGCAGCTGGGTCAGAGAACCCATAACTTCCAAAAGAAGGCCTAAGGCTCATCAGCAGCCTGCATTGCTTCACAGCTGCACCTCATCTGGGCACCTCCAAATCCCAAACAAAGAGGAGGAATCTGCAGATCTCTCTGTAGCTCCTGCTGGGTAACCTCAGGCAGTGGCTGACTTTGAACCTCCTTGGAGATCCAAGAGCCAGTGTACCCAGTGGTCAGAGTGGGACAACTCCTCAGCTCCATAACTGACACACAGGGGGCAGACTCAGTGAGTGCCAAATCCCCACTGAAGCAAGTCCTGCCCCATAAGGGTGTCTCCAGCACAGAAATTCTCCCACCGTAGACACAGCTGGTCCACACAGCCAATTGGCCTGGAGGTCAATTCCTCCCAGTGATACCAACAGCAATCAAGGCTTAACTACAACAAGGCTGTGCACACAGCCCACAAAGGGGTGCACCGAGTGTCCACCTCAGGTAATTGGGGAGGCTGAGCCACTGGGCCCTATAGGACACCTAGCACACAGAGCCACTCTATCAACACAGGGAAGCAGCCAAAATGCGGAGACAAAGAAACAGGTCACAAATGAAAGAAATGAAGGAAAGCAAACTATTGGATATAGAGTTCAAAACCACGGTTATAAGGTTACTCAAGAATCTTCTAGAAACCTCCAAGAAATATAGTGAGACCCTCAAGGATATGAAAAAGGACCAATTAGAAATTAAGCATACACTGACTGAAATAAAGGATGTTATACAGAGATCCAACAGCAGACTTAGAGGATCACAAGAATCAAGTCAAAGATTTGAAATATGAAGAAGCAAAAAATACCCAACTGGAAAAAAACAAAAGAAAAAAGAATACAGCCCTAACCGGTTTGGCTCAGTGGATAGAGTGTCAGCCTGTGGACTGAAGGGTCCCAGGTTAGATTCCGATCAAGGGCACGTACCTTGGTTGTGGGCACCTCCCCAGTAGGGAGTGTGCAGGAAGCAGCTGTTCGATGTTTCTCTCTCATCGATGTTTCTAACTCTCTATCCCTCTCCCTTCCTCTCTGTAAAAAATCAATAATATATATTTTTAAAAAGAGAAAAAGGAAAAAGAATACAAAAATATGAAGATAGTGTAAGGAGCCTCTGGGACAACTTCAAGCATACCAACATCCAAATTATGGGGGTGCCAGAAGAGAGAGAGCAAGATATTGAAAACCTATTTGAAGAAATAATGATCAGTCCTAGCAACGACAACAACAACAACAAAACAAAGCACAGACATTCCTGAAAACTGGGATCTTAAGCCAGCCAAAGGAATGACATTTCAATTTTTCATTTTTATTTTTTTTATTATTTTGTTAGCTTTTTAATTTTTTTTTATTTTTTGCTCTTTTCTTTGTTGTTTTTTTGTTTTGTTTTTGTTGTTCCTTTATTTCCTACTTCTTTTCACATTATTTTTTTAACCACGTGAGCAGCAAACACGTGAGCGGCACGCTCTTGTCCAGGGAGCATCAGCCCCGTGAGCAGCCTGCCTCGAGCCTAAGAGCAGCAGCCTCATGTGGCCTGCCCCTGTCCAAGGAGCAGCAGCAGTGTGAGCAGCCCGCTTCCCTGTCTGAGGAACAGCAACCATGTGAGCAGTCCGACCTGTCCAAGGAGCAGCAGCCGCACGAGCAGTCTTCCTACGTCTGAGGAGCGGCAGCCCTGCGCAGCCCCATCCCATCCGAGGAGCAGCAGCTGTGCATACCCTGCACTAGTCCAAGCAGCAGCAGCTGCATGAGCAGCCTGCCCAAACCGAGGAACAGCAGCTGTGTGAGCAGCCCGCCCCCATCCAAGGAGCAGCAGTTCTACAAGCGGCCCGGCCCCATTCGAGGAGCAGCAGCCACACGGGCAGACCACCCACGTCTGAGGAGCGGCAGCCCTGCACAGCACGCACCGGTCCGAGGAGCAGAGCCACAACAGCCTGCAGCCGGGTGAGTGGCAGGTCCCCGTCTGAGGAGGAGCAGCCACACGTGCAGCTCACTCCCGTCCAAAGAGCAGCAGCCTCGCAAGCAGCCCACCCTGTCCGAGGAGCAGCAGACTTGCAATCAACCTGTCCAAGTTCAAGGAGCAGTAGCCCCACAAGCAGCCCACCACATCAGAGGAACAACAGCAACGTGCAGCCAGCCCCCATTCAAGGAACAGCAGCCACATGAGCAGTCCGCCACAGTTCCAGGAGTAGCAGCTGCGTGTGTGTGGCCCGCCCCCATCGAAGGAACTGCAGCATCATGATCAGCACACCCTCTTCTGAGGAACAGCAGGTGTGTGAGAAGCCTCCCCCCACCAGCCAGAGGAGCCACCACAGCTGTGAACAGCACCCACCAGAGGAGCTGCTGCCAACTGAGGAGCAACTGCTACCACAACCGCCTGAGGAGCAACCGCAGCCCAAGGAGCCACTGCCACCCAAGGAGCAGCCCCTGAACGACTCAACATCTAGATCTGTTGGTGAGATCAAACGTGGGTAGACAAAGAAACCCCCAAAGGAAAGAAAAGGAGGACTCGCCAGAAAAGCAGCTAAGTGAAACAGGCATGCAGCATGACAGAAAAAGAATTCAGATTAAGGGTCCTAGACTGCATAAACTGGATGGAGGAAAAAATCAACAACTTATGCAAGAATCAAGAAGAAACAGATGAAAAAATCAACAACTTATGCAAGAATCAAGAAGAAACAGATGAAAAAAATCAACAACTTATGCAAGAATCAAAAAGAAACAGATAAAAAAATCAATAAATTATGTAAGAACCAAGAAGAAATGAAGAGTGACATAGCTGCAATAAAAAACACCATTGAGAGTTTCAACAGTAGACTAGGAGAAGCAGAGGACCGAATTAGCGAATTAGAAGACAGGGAAGCAAAACACACTGAAACTGAACTGCAATTGGAGAAAAAAATTAAAAGATAGGAGGAGAGCTTAAGGGAGCGATGGGACAACATGAAACAAAACAACATATGAATAATAGGGGTGCCAGAACAACAGAAAAAGGAACAAGGGTTAGAAAACCTATTGGAAGAAATAATATCAGAAAACTTCCCTGAGGTGGGGAAGAAAAAAGTCACACAAGCACAGAGAGTCCCAAACAAGGTGAACCCAAAAAGACCCACACCAAGACACATCATAATTACCATGGCAAATGTTCAGGACAAAGAGAATCTTACAGGCTGTAAGAGAGAGACGGAAAGTTACATACAAGGGATATCCCATTAGATTATCAAATGATTTCTCAACAGAAACACATCAGGCCAGAAAGAATGGACGGAAAATTACAAAGTGATGCAAAGCAAAGGACTGAATCCAAGAATACTGTATCCAGCAAGGCTATCATTCAAAATTGAAGGGGAAATAAGAAGCTTCACATGCCGAAACCGGTTTGGCTCAGTGGATAGAGCATTGGCCTGCGGACTGAAGGGTCCCGGGTTCGATTCCGGTCAAGGGCATGTACCTGGGCTGCAGGCACATCCCCAGTAGGAGATGTGCATAAGGCAGCTGATCGATGTTTCTCTCTCATCGATGTTTCTGGCTCTCTATCTCTCTCCCTTCCTCTCTGTAAAAAATCAATAAAATATATTTTAAAAAAAGAAGAAGAAGAAGAAGAAGCTTCAGAGACAAAAAAAGGCTAAGGGAGTTTATCACCACCAAGCCAGCAATGCAAGAAATGCTAAAGGGACTGGTGTAAAAAGAAGAAATAAAAAGCTAAGAAAGAAAACAGCCACAAAAAATAGAAATGGCTGCAAACAAGTACCTTTCAATAATAACTTTAAACGTAAATGGACTAAATGCTCCAATCAAAAGACATCAAGTGGCTGAATGGATAAAAAAACATGACCCATACATTTGCTGTCTACAAGAGATCCACCTCAGAATAAGAGACTCACACAGACTGAAAGTGAAGGGATGGAAAAATATCTTTCAGGCAAATGGAAATGAAAAAAAAGATGGGGTAGCAATACTTATATCGGACAAAATAGACCTCAAAGTGAAGGCCATAACAAGAGATAAGGAAGGCCACTTCATAATACTAAAGGGATCAATACAACAAGAGAATATAACCCTGATAAACATATATGCACCCAAAGCAGGAGCACCCACATACATAAAAAAACTCCTGGAAGATATCAAGGGAGAGATCGACAATAATACAATCATAGTAGGGGACTTTAATACACCACTGACATCACTGGATAAATCCTCTAGACAAAAAATCGGCAAAGAAACAGCAATCCTAAATGACTCACTTGATCAGATGGACTTAATTGATCTTCAGAACATTTCACCCCAAAGCCACGGAATATACGTTCTTCTCAAGTGCTCATGGGGCATTTTCAAAAATAGACCACATATTGGGTCACAAAGAAAGTCTCCCCAAATTCAAGAAGACTGAAATCCTACCAAGCATCTTCTCAGACCACAATGGCATAATATTAGAAATAAACTACAATAAAAACAACCCAAAATACTCAAACACCTGGAAGCTGAATCGCATGTTATTATATATTGATTGGGTTACCAATGAGATCAAAGAAATTTAAAACATCCTGGAAACTAATGACAATGAAAACACAACAATCCAAAACCTATGGGACACAATGAAAGCAGTCCTGAGAGGGAAGTTTATAGCTCTACAGGCCTATCTCAAAAAACAAGAAAAATTGGTAGTAAATCATCTAACTCTACATCTCAAAGAACTAGAAAGAGAGCAACAAGAAAAGCCCAGAGCGAGCAGAAGGAAGGAGATAATAAAGATTAGAGCAGAAATAAATGACATAGAGGCCAAACAAACAATACATAAAATCAATGAAACCAAGAGCTGGTTATTTGAAAGGATAAACAAGATTGATGAACATCTAGCCAGGCTCACCAAGAAGCAAAGAGAGAGGACCCAAATAAACAAAATCAGAAATGATAGAGGCAAAACAACAACAGACCCCATAGAAATACAAATGATTGTTAAAAAATACTATGGACAATTCTACTCCAACAAATTAGACAACCTGGAGGAAATGGACATATTCCTAGAAAAATACAACATTCCAAAACTCAATCAGGAAGAATCTAAAAATCTCAATAGGCCAATAACTATGGAAGAAATTGAAGCAGTCATCAAAAAGCTTCCAGCAAACAAAAGCCCAGGACCGGACAGCTTCACATGGGAGTTTTACCAAACATTCAAGGAAGAACTAAAACCTTTACTCCTCAGACTACTACAAAAAATTCAAGAAGAAGGAACACTTCCAAGCTCATTCTATGAAGCCAGTATCACCCTAATAACAAAACCAGGTAAAGACAACACAATGAAAGAGAATTACAGGCCAATATCCCTCATGAACATAGATGCCAAAATCCTCAACAAAATCTTAGCAAATCGGATCCAGCAGTACATCAGAAAGATCATACACAATGACCAAGTAGGATTTATCCCAGGGATGCAAGGATGGTACAATATCCGCAAATCAATAAACGTGATACATCACATAAACAAATTGAAAGAAAAAAACCACATGGTCATATCAATTGATGCAGAAAAAGCATTTGACAAAATCCAACACCCATTTTTGATAAAAACTCTCAGCAAGGTGGGAATAGAAGGATCATACCTCAGCATAATAAAAACCATGTATGACAAACCCACAGCCAACATCATACTCAATGGACAAAAACTAACACCATTTCCCCTAAGAACAGGAACAAGACAGGGATGCCCACTCTCACCACTCCTGTTCAACATAGTACTGGAAGTATTAGCCATTGCAATTAGACAAGAAGAAGAAATAAAAGGCATCAAAATTGGAAAAGAAGAAGTAAAACTGTCCTTATTCGCAGATGACATGATATTGTACATAAAAAACCCTAAAGGCTCCATCAAAAAACTATTAGACTTAATAAATGAATTTGGCAATGTAGCAGGATACAAAATTAACACCAAGAAATCTATGGCATTTCTATACACCAATAGTGAACTTACAGAAAGAGAGACTAAAAAAACAATCCCATTTACAATCACACCAAAAAAATTAAGATACCTAGGAATAAACTTAACTAAAGAGGTAAAAGACCTCTACTCAGAAAACTACAACACGTTGAAAAATGAGATAGAGGAAGACATAAACAGATGGAAGAACATACCATGTTCTTGGATTGATAGAATCAATATCATCAAAATGTCCATACTACCCAAAGCAATCTATAAATTCAACGCACTTCCCATTAAAATACCAACGGCATATTTCACAGACCTAGAACTAACTCTCCAAAAATTCATCTGGAATAAAAAAAGACCCCGAATAGCTGCAGCGAACCTGAGAAAGAACAAAGTAGGTGGGATCTCAATACCAGATATCAAGCTGTATTACAAAGCCACTGTTCTCAAAACTGCCTGGTATTGGCACAAGAACAGACATATAGATCAATGGAATAGAATATAGAGCCCAGAAATCGACCCGAACCAATATGCTCAATTAATATTTGACAAAGGAGGCAAGAACATACAATGGAGTCAAGATAGTCTCTTCAATAAATGGTGTTGGGAAAATTGGACAGATACATGCAAAAAAATGAAACTAGACCACCAACTTACACCATACACAAAAATAAACTCAAAATGGATAAAGGACTTAAATGTACGACGGGAAACCATAAAAATACTAGAAGAATCCAAAGGCAACAAAATATCAGACATATGCCGAAGCAATTTCTTCACTGATACAGCTCCTAGGGCTTTGGAAACTAAAGAGAAAATAAACAAATGGGACTACATCAAAATAAAAATCATCTGCACAGCAAAAGAAACCATCAACAAAACAACAAGAAAGCCCACTGCATGGGAGAACATATTTGCCAATGTTATCACCGATAAGTGTTTAATCTCCAACATTTATAGGGAACTCATACAATTTAACAAAAGGAAGATAAACAAGCCAATGAAAAAATGGGCAAAGGACCTAAATAGACACTTTTCAAAAGAGGACATTCAGAAAGCCAAGAGACATATGAAAACATGCTCAAAGTCACTAATCATCTGAGAAATGCAAGTCGAAACAACAATGAGGTACCATCTCACACCTGTCAGAATGCTATCATCAACAAATCAACAAACGACAAGTGTTGGAGAGGATGTAGGGAAAAAGGAACCCTTCTGCACTGCTAGTGGGAATGCAGACTGGTGCAGCCACTATGGAAGACAGTATGGAGTTTGCTCAAAAAACTAAAAATGGAAATCCCATTTGAACCCGTGATCCCACTTCTAGGAATATATCCCAAGAAACCAGAAACACCAATCAGAAAGGATATATGCACTCCTATGTTCATAGCAGCACAATTCATCATAGCTAAGATCTGTAAACAGCCTAAGTGCCCATCAGTAGATGAATGGATTAGAAAACATCTACATGATGGAATGCTATGCTGCTGTAAAAAAGAAGGAATTCTTGCCATTTGCAACAGCATGGATGGAACTGGAGAGCATTATGCTAAGTGAAATAAGCCAGTCAATGAAGGAAAAATACCACATGATCTCACTCATTTATGGATAATAAAGACCATTATAAACTTATGAACAAAAATAGATACAGAGGCAGAGCAGCCTCGAACAGACTGTCAAACTACAGCGGGAAGGCCGGGAAGGTTGGGGGGTAGGAGGGGAGGGTAAGAGATCAACCAAAGGACTTGTATGCATGCATATAAGCATAACCAATGGACATAAGACACTGGGGGATAGGGGAGTCCAGGGGATTTTCAAGGGCGGGGAAAAAAGGAGACATATGTAATACTCTTTGTAATACTTTAAGCAATAAAACAATTTAAAAAAAAGAAAAAAGAAAAATAAAAAAGAAATAATGACAGAAAACTTCCCCTACCTGGTGAAAGAAATAGACTTACAAGTCCAGGAAGCGCAGAGAACCCCAAACAAAAGGAATCCAAAGAGGACCACACCAAGACACATCATAATTAAAATGCCAAGAGCAAAAGACAAAGAGAGAATCTTAAAACCAGCAAGAGAAAAACAGTCAGTCACCTACAAGGGAGTACCCATACGACTGTCAGCTGATTTCTCAACAGAAACTTTGCAGGCCAGGAGGGAGTGGCAAGAAATATTCAAAGTGATGAATACGAAGAATCTACAACCAAGATTACTTTACCCAGCAAAGCTATCATTCAGAATTGAAGGCCAGATAAAGAGCTTCACAGATAAGAAAAAGCTAAAGGAGTTCATCACTGCCAAACCAGTATTATATGAAATGCTGAAGGGTATTCTTTAAGAAGAGGAAGAAGAAGAAAAAGGTAAAGATAAAAATTATGCACAACAAAGTGAGAACAAATACATATCTATCAACAAGTGAATCTAAAAATCAAGTAAATAAAAAATCTGACGAACAGAATAAACTGGTGAATAGAATAGAATCAGGGATATAGAAAGGAAGTGGACTGACAATTCTTGGGGGAAAGAGGGTGTGGGGGGTGTGGAAAGAGACTGGACAAAAATTTTACACCTATGGACGAGGACAGTGAGGGGGATAAGGCAGGGGGTGGGGTGGGAACCAGGTGGAGGGGAGCTATGGGGGGACAAAGAGGAACAACTGTAAAAATCTAAACAATAAAGATTTATTAATTTAAAAAAGTTTATTAAATAAAAATAAAAATGTTCTTGGTCCCTCCTGTTGCGACAGGGAAGGATTCTGATTGGTGCCATTAGGGTCATATCCCAATCCCTGTAGCCAACCACTGGCTACACTGATGTCAATCATTATAGCTAAGAGAATAGGTGTTATGATTGGGTGGGACTTACAGGGGGCAGGGAAGCAGTTCTCTAAAAGGAGGGTGAGGTTTGGTTTACCTGAAGAAGGGACTCTGGACAAGAACTATGGAATAAAATCACACTTACCGAGCATAGCTTTATGTATATAAGACACAAAAGAATATCCAGATACTTCACATCCATATCCCAGAAATTTTGAGAAATCCATTGGCTAAATTTCTTAATCCTTTCAATAGAATTTCCTGTCAGTATGGGAGACTTTAGAGAGTTCATTCTCAACTACGTCAGGGTATATTAATTTCCTGACTTAGATGTGTTGACATTTAAATGAGAAAATAAATGTTCTGACACATGGCAGACACTTTCTCCCTCTATACCACTTCCTTTCTGCCACTGGGTCACCAACAAAAGCATGAGTCATGACAGATGAGGTATGGCTTATTCTCTGTTTAAATTGACAATAGGTAACAGGTAAATTTTATTTATTTTAAAATTTAAATTATTTTTTATAGATGAGAGATGTGTTGTTCACTTATTTATGCATCATTGGTTGGTTCTTGTATGTGCCCTGACTGGGGATGGAACCCGCAACCTTGGTGTATGGGGACAGGGCTCTAACTCACTGAGCTACCCAACCAGGGCCCCATAACCAGTGAACTTTAGAAAGCCTATACTATCATGGCATTGCAGACCTGCTTACCACCTACCTTCAGAGATAAAAATGTACTCTTGTTCAGCTTTATTATATAATTTGTGATGCTAACACAATGAGAGACTTCATAATAGCAACTTTAAACACCAACCTTGTGACCTTACATCCTGAGGCTGTTTCCCAGCATTCAACTTTCATGGTTAAAATACTCTATCAGGCATGTCTTGATGATTCAGTACTATCTTATATACTTGATTTAGTATAAGGGTTATAGCAGTTATCTTTTGTCTCCTGTCCCTATAACCTGTTAAGATTCCTGTTTTGGGCTTTCTTAACCCTCAACTGTTAGAACAGCTCAACTTAAGATTTGTCCCATCCTTAGTGGAACCCAATTCAATAACTCTATGGCCTGGTTTTGTCCACATTTCTATTCCTAGTCTGGTCTTTTACCCTGAGTCCTATCACTGCTTGTTCATCTTGTCCCCTTGGTGCCCTATTCCAGTTCCTTAAATGGGTTCCATGGGTCCCCTCCTGACCTCCAGCTCCTCAGGACTATTGATTCCTTGCCTTCTTGCTGTCCACGGGCTGGATTCCTACCCTTGTATTGTGATCCCTCCCCCATGCTGCCTTTGCTGCCAATAGCCTTCTTTCCCCAGCCACCCCTAAGTGTCCATTGGATTTGGCTACATGGAGCTCTTTGATGACTCAGTGAAAGGGGATTTGGTGAATGATGGGCACTGAAGCCTGAATGCAGGCAGTTAGTAGACTTTTTAAGATACTTAACTTTGAAGGGATGCAAAGAAATAGCATGGTAGCTTATTTAAATGGAGAAAACTGCCCCAACTGGTTTTCTCAGTGGTTAGAGCACAGGCCCGCAGACTGAAGGGCCCAGGGTTCGATTCCAGTCAAGGGCACGTACCTTGGTTTTAGGCTCAATCCTCAGTCCCAGTCGGGGCATGTGTGAGAGGCAGCCAATCGATGTGTCTCCTACATCGATGTTTCTCTCTCTGTTTTCCCCTCCTTTCCACTTTCTCTAAAGAAAATCAATGGAGCCCTGACCAGTTTGGCTCAGTGGATAGAGCATCAGCCTGTGGACTAAAGGGTCACAGGTTCGATTCTGGTCAAGGGCATGTACGTTGGTTGCAGGCACATCCCCAGTAGGGGGTGTGCAGGAGGCAGCTGATCGATGTTTCTCTCTCATCAATGTTTCTAACTCTCTATCCCTCTCCCTTCCTCTCTGTAAAAAATCAATAAAATGTATTTTTTTAAAAAAGAAAATCAATGGAAAAAATATTCTCCGGTGAGGATTAAAAAATAAAAATTAGCGTGGTATTTGGAGAAACCAAGATGGCGGCATAGGTAAACACCGGAGATTGCTGCCTCACACAACCACTTCAAAAATACAACTAAAAGACAGAACAGACATCACCCAGAACCACAGGAAGGCTGGCTGAGTGGAAATTCTACAATTAGAAGGAAAGAGAAAAGCACACCGAGACTCAGAGGAGGTGCGGTGCGGAAGTAAAATACTAAGGTGCGGAGGTGCATGCGGAGCAGGCTGGCGGCTGAGGGCGCGGTTGTCTTTTTCAATCGGGAGGGAGTCTCAGGCTCTGAGCTCCAGCTCTGGGCGAGTCTCTGGGGACCCAGACTCAAACGGGAGAAGTGGGACTGTCTGGCATCGGTCAGAACTTGAGGGAAGCTCTCTCTCTGAGGTACTTGCAGCTATTGCTGGGACACTGAGAAGCAGAGCCTCTGAAGGCAGGACTGAGAGCAGCCATAACTGCTTGCTCCTCCCGCCCTGTTGATCCCCTGGGACCCACCACGCCCAAGCCTTGCGCGGAGGCATTTGCTGGAGAGCCTCAGGCAAAGGCTAGATTAGCACCTCCCTAGAGATCAGGACAGAAGTTCTCCCACTGCAGACACAGTTGATTCTCACAGCCAATTGGCCTGGAGGTCAAATCCCCCACAGTGTTACCTACAACAATCAAGGCTTAACTACAACAGGACTGTGCACAAAGACCACAAGGGGGTGCACCAAGAAAGCATAAAAAATGCAGAGACAAAGAAACAGGAAACAGATGACAGAAATGGAGGAAAGCAAACTGCTGGATATAGAGTTCAAAACCACACTTTTAAGGTGTTTCAAGAATTGTCTAGAAGCCGCCAATAAATTTAGTAAGGCCCTCGAAAAGACTGGTGAGACTGCTGGTAAAGGTAGTGAGAGCCTCAAGAAATCTAGTGAGACCCTCAATGTTGTGATAAAGGACCAACTAGAAATTAAGCATACACTTACTGAAATAAAGAATATTATACATAGATCCAACAACAGACTAGAGGATCGCAAGAATCAAGTCAAAGATTTGAAATACGAAGAAGCAAAAAACACCCAACCGGAAAAGCAAAATGAAAAAAGAATCCAAAAATATGAAGATAGTGTAAGGAGCCTCTGGGACAGCTTCAAGCGTACCAACATCCGAATTATAGGGGTGCCAGAAGATGAGAGAGAGCAAGATATTGAAAACCTATTTGAAGAAATAATGACAGAAAACCTCCCCTACCTGGCGAAAGAAATAGACTTACAAGTCCAGGAAGTGCAGAGAACCCTAAACAAAAGGAATCCAAAGAGGACCACACCAAGACACATTATAATTAAAATGCCAAGAGCAAAAGACAAAGAGAGAATCTTAAAACCAGCAAGAGAAAGAAACTCAGTTACCTACAAGGGAGTAGCCATACGACTGTCAGCTGATTTCTTAACAGAAACTTTGCAGGCCAGAAGGAAGTGGCAAGAAATATTCAAAGTGATGAATGCCAAGAACCTACAACCAAGATTACTTTATCCAGCAAAGCTATCATTCAGAATTGAAGGTCAGATAAAGAGCTTCACAGATAAGAAAAAGCTAAAGGAGTTCATCACCACCAAACCAGTATTATATGAAATGCTGAAAGGTATCCTTTAAGAAGAGAAAGAAGAAGAAAAAGGTAAAGATACAAATTATGAACAACAAATACACATCTATCAACAAGTGAATTTAAAAATCAAGGGAATACATAATCTGATGAACAGAATGAACTGGTGATTAGAATAGAATCAGGGGCATAGAAAGGGAATGAACTGACTATTCTTGGGGGGGGAAAGGGGTGTGGGGGATGCGGGAAGAGACTGGACAAAAATCGCGCACCTATGAATGAGGACAGTGGGTGGGGAGTGAGGGCGGAGGGTGGGGTGGGAACTGGGTGGAGGGAAGTTGTGGGGGGTAAAAAAGAGGAACAAATGTAATAATCTGAACAATAAAGATTTAACTAAAAAAATAAAAATAAAAAAATAAAAATTAGTTGCAATGTGGAATCTAAAAAAAATAAATGAAAATGGGAAAAACACGAGCATATTTATAGGTCAATAGGAATAATCCAGTTGAGAAGGAGCAGTGGCTATACTGCCGAGGGGGAAAGAACAGCCCATAGCATAAGGTTATGAGAAAGAGAGGCTCCCATCTCCCACTATGAGAACAAAGAGGCAGGAAGAGGAGTGAGCAGAAACAGGATGAGCAAAGCAAGGACAGCGCAGAGAACTGGCAGGACTCACTGCCGGGCTCCAATCTCATGTGGAGCCCCACAATGTGCGACGGCGTCAGACACTGCCTCCTGGTCTTCCCTTTCCTTTACGCTAGCCCAAGGCTTGCAAACAAGAAAAACATTTTTAATGTATTTTTATTGATTTCAGAGAGGAAGGGAGAGAGAGAAAGAAATATCAATGATGAGCCCTGACTGGTTTGGCTCAGTGGATAGAGCGTCAGCCTGCGGACTGAGGGGTCCTGGGTTCGATTCAGGTCAAGGGCATGTACCTCGGTTGCGGGCACATCCCTGGTAGGGAGTGTGCAGGAGGCAGCTGATTGATGTTTCTAACTCTCTATTCCTCTCTCTTCCTCTCCATAAAAAATTCAATAAAAACAATAAAAATATATTTAAAAAAAAAGAAATATCAATGATGAGAATCATGGATCAGCTGCCTCCTGCAGGCCCCCACTGGAGATGAAGCCTGCAACCCAGGAATGTGCCCTTAACTGGAATAGAACCCGGGCCTACGCTATATCCACTGAATCAAGCCAGCCAGGGCAAGAAATTTTGACCATGATGTTACTGTATTTCAACTCACTGAACTTTTTTTTTTTTTTTAAATATATTTTATTGATTTTTTACAGAGAGAAAGGGAGAGGGATAGAGAGTTAGAAACATCGATGAGAGAGAAACATCGATCAGCTGCCTCCTGCACATCTCCTACTGGGGATGTGCCCGCAACCAAGGTACGTGCCCTTGACCGGAATCAAACCTGGGACCTTTCAGTCCGCAGGCCGACGCTCTATCCACTGAGCCAAACCGGTTTTGCAACTCACTGAACTTTTCAATGTTACTTTTAAAGGACAGGCTCTTGACTATATTATAAGAAATTCTAGTATCCTCAGTACATTTGGAACTGACCACTCAATACTTGTTTTCCTCTATCTCTAAACAGGTGATACTAAAAAGGTAACAATAAGCCACTTCCTCCAAGATATACATAATCTTACTTCCTGGGGATTTCTGCTACATTCCCATGGAAAAGCTTTCTGAGGATACATCAGCTGAGTGTGCTCCTCAAAGAACATGCTTCCTGGTTTTCTTAATCTTCCTAAGTTGTAACTATCAATCCATTTAATAGTTTGTAGGGCCTCTTTCATTTTGGATAGGGGTAGGGATTATTGTGGTAAAAACATATTCAAATGGAAAAATCCCAGCAGTTTGCAACTGTGTAGATTTTGCACATAATTTTGCACTGAGATTGCTACCTGGGTTAGTTACCAAAATATTTGAAAATGTCAAACTCACAAATTACTTAGCAGCTCTCTCTGCGAATGCTTATAAAATCAGAAACCATTGAGCACATCTATTATAAGCTGCCTTAATATTTAAGTCTATCAGTCTTCCTTGTTCCCCAAACGAAATATGTTAATTGAAACCTGAGGGACACCTCACAAGGCAGCAGAGAGGAGCATGTGAAGGAGACTGGTTACGAAACCAAAGAAGGGTCCGGGCTGCTGTCACTACCTGAGCCAATTCAGCAAAGACAGGGTCGAATCTTATCTGAGGGTTTATTCCAATCCTGCCGCAGCGTGGAGAGCAGCAGGTCAGCCACAGACATCTGCTCTGCCCACCATAAGCCAGCTGCTGATATTGAGGACAAAGATCACGTGGGGAAGTAGGAATTACAGGCAGGGGAAGTGGGCATGGGGTAATGGTTACAGGCAATGTGGCTGTGGGGAGCGGGTGTCCCAAAGGGCAGGGCCTCCGGGACTAGACTGTTTCAGCAACAAGATTGTTGAACTTCCCATGATGATAGGCAGCTCTCAGAAAAGGAGGATGGACTGACTGCATTCCTAGGATAACTCCTCTGTCCGGCGTGCTGGGGGGCGTGCAGCTCCCAGCCAGGTGAGAACAGAGCCAGCGCGGTTGACAGGACATGAGTAATATTTCTTATCATTGTGGCTGGTCCCCGCTTCTATTCCGGCCCCTAACAGGCAGGCTTCTCACTCTGGATCCAGCTGGGGCGGGTTAGTGTCAGAGATGTTTTGGTACTTATACCTATAGACTTAGGGGGAGGGGTGACGTGGCTATTTTCATCTTGTGAAAAACTCAACTTTTTAGAATTCAGTTTCCAAACCTATTGTAATAAAGAGTTGATGCCAATGGTATGACTACAAACATTTGAATTTTTACCTAAATGGGAGCTTCTAAATGCTATTTCATTAATCCAATAACTTCCATGTCCTTTTACCCACCAGTCTTACTGTCACTTGCAATCGCCTGAGTCAAACTACTGCCACACACCATTCCATTGGTTCTGACCCGGATAACTTTGTTCTGACCCAGATAATTTTCAGGGCTTCATCTACTGCCACTCCCTAGCCCTGACCCTCTGGGCCTGCTTCCCCAGGCCCAATTGTCCTTTCTCATCTGCTTACCAAATGCTCCACCCTTCAGTTCCAAAAGTGTCCACCTCTTCTCCAATGTTTGTCTAAGTTCTTTAGCTTTATTCCAAAGGGCTGTGCAGTCTTTTTCCATTGTTTCTGTAGCCCTTAGACCATTTCTGTTAGCTTTTCCTTCCTGTAATAGATGTTTCTACTAGATCCTGCCTTACCCCCCTGATGTTCCTGGCAATCAGCAGAGCGCCTAAGAGGATTCTATATCTATGGAATGAGTGAATAAACGGCTTTATGTCTAAATACAACATCTTCACCTCCTGGGTAAACACTTGCCATGGTCTCTATTTTGCCTACTCAACCAGATTCTGCCTACTATGGTATCCTGTGTCCAGGTATTTCAAACAAGTTTATATAATAAACACTTGACAAAATTTGCTTTATTATCAGCCTACATTTTCCACTCTGCTGTTTTTCCTTGTCAACAAACTGGCCTCTTTTCATTCATATCCTTATTGGTTTATTTTCAAATTTTATTAAATGTATTGGGTGACATTGGTTTATAAGATTACATGGGTTCCAAGTGTACAATTCTGTAACACATCACTGGTATATTGCGTTGTGTTCACCACCCAGAGTCGTTTCCTCCCGTCATCACATATTTGATCTGAAACAATAAATTACATAGAAGAAAGCATAACTACTGAACCTATGGACTTTGGTCTTAAATAGGCTTTTGTGAACTTGACCCTAGATAACTTTGTTTTGACCCAGATAACTTTTCATGGCTACATCTACTGCCTCTCCCTATCCCTGACCCCCTGGGCCTGCTGTTCCCCAGGTAAGTAACAGCAAAAATAAGTGAATAGGACTATATCAAACTAAAAAAATGCTGCACAGCCCAAGAAACCATCAATAAAACAAATAGCAACCAACCAAATATTAATCAAATAAACATATATTACAGGAAGGAAATATATGAGAGCAAAATATTTACAAACACCTCTGATAAGGGGCTAATACCCAAAATATATAAAGAACTCATACAACTCAACAAAAAAACTGAACATTTACTTTTCTTTAGCATTTTAAACTTGAACTATGGGGTTTCCTTGCTTCTATTTGGGGAGACATGTATAGCACAGCATGAAAGTAGGGAAAGAAAACCGACAGTAGGGCAGTAATTCGTATTGTGGCATTTTATGGGTATAAAGCGCTATTTCTTATCTCATGGGAACAACTGGGTGAGGAAGGGTTTATTATCCCAATTGTGATTCTCGGGGCAGCCAGCCAATACAGAGCCCAAAACAAATCTCCCAATACTAAGCTCAGCACTCCTCAGGGCTGTCAGCATGCTTTCGGCACAGATGACTCTCCAGGGACTTGAGCATCCTGGTACTAAATGGGGATGCCCAGTACTTCTTCTTGGGGAGCCCTTTTGTTCAGACTTGAAGGAGCTTTATGATGCTGCCCATGTCTTAGGAGGACATGTGGGTGACCTTGTCTAGAAAGCAGAGAAGAAAGAGTTCTGGGAGAGGGGACAGGGGAAGAAACAAATCCTGAGTTTATTGGACGAGTATTAAAAAACAAATTAAGTAAATATATTTTAGTGCCTCAACTAAAATATAAAAACAAGAAAGGTTGACTATGACTGCACAGAAAGGCTGTAAGGAGGAGGAAAGGTGTGTTGTCAGCTGTTTTGTATTCTGGGCCTGGATCTCTAGGTCGCAGCCCTGCTTCCAGCAGTTAACAAATATCCTTTTCTCCCCCAACAAACATTTACTAAGTGTAATATGTGCCAGACTCTACAGAACAAACCTACAGGTATGAAACCACAAAGGAATAAAAATCTAACAAACTCCAGGACCAAGACTGTGATAACGGATATACCACAACTTACATGCCTTGGAGAAATGCTTGCACACCTGCACCAGATCATGTTAAGAAAGAATGTTTATGGAAGTGCCATTTGTAGAAGAAAACAAAAACAAAAGCTGGCAACAAACCAGAAGACAGCAACAGCAGAAAAGGTCATGAAGCTGCAGCACACTTTATGTCATGAAACGAACACCCCCAGGAACTCGCCTCTGGGTTATGGTAGGTCAGTGGATCTGGACGGGACGGTAGAGCCATGAGGCTCAGTGAGACGAAGGAGAGCGAGTGTAGGGAAGGGCTGTAAAGGCAGCGCTGGAGCACTCCCCAGGCTGGGAGGGGGAGGAAAGAGAATTGCAGTGCCACACATCCACAAGAATGAACTAAAAGATGTTAACAACAAAGACAGCAAATCAGAGTGTATTTTTTTTCTTTTTTAAAATTAAATCTTTATTGTTCAGATTATTACGGTTGTTCCTCTTTTATCCCCCCATAGCTCCCCTCCACCCGGTTCCCACCCCACCCTTTGCCCTAACCCCCACCCCCTCGCACTGTCCTCATCCATAGGTGTACGATTTTTGTCCAGTCTCTTCCCGCACCCCCAAATCCCTTTCCCTACCCGCCCCCCCCCCCAGAACAGTCAGTCCACTCCCTTTCTATGCCCCTGATTTTATTATATTCAACAGTTTCTGTTTAGATTTTTTAAAAATTGTTTTATTGCTTAAAGTATTACAAATAGTATTACATATGTCTCCTTTTTTCCCAACCCTTGACAATCCCCTGGCCTCCCCTACCCCTCAATGTCTTATGTCCATTGGTTATGCTTATGTGCATGCATACAAGTCCTTCGGTTGATCTCTTACCCTCCCCCATCAGATTATTTATTCACTTGATTTTTAGATTCACTTGTTGATAGATGTGCATTTGTTCATAATTTGTATCTTTACCTTTTTCTTCTTCTTCCTCTTCTTAAAGGATACCTTTCAGCATTTCCTATAATACTGGTTTGGTGGTGATGAACTCCTTTAGCTCTTTATCTGACCTTCAGTTCTGAATGATAGCTTTGCTGGGTAAAGGAATCTTGGTTGTAAGCTCTTGGTATTCATCACTTTGAATATTTCTTGCCACTCCCTTCTGGCCTGCAAAGTTTCTGTTGAGAAATCAGCTGACAGTAGTATGGCTACTCCCTTGTAGGTAACTGACTGTCTTTCTCTTGCTGCTTTTAAGATTCTCTGTCTTTTGCTCTTGGCATTTTAATTATAATGTATCTTGGTGTGGTCCTCTTTGGATTCCGTTTGTTTGGGGTTCTCTGCACTTCCTGGACTTGGAAGTCTATTTCTTTCACCAGGTAGGGGAAGTTTTCTGTCATTATTTCTTCAAATAGGTTTTCAATATCTTGCTCTCTCTCTTCTTCTGGCACTCCCATAATTCGGATGTTGGTACGTTTGAAGTTGTCCCAGAGGCTCCTTACACTATCTTCATATTTTTGGATTCTTTTTTCTTTTTGTTTTTCCGGTTGGGTGTTAATTTTGCTTCTTTGTATTTCAAATCTTTGACTTGATTCTTGAGATCCTCTAGTCAGCTATTGGAACTCTGTAGAATAGTCTTTATTTCAGTCAGTGTATGCTTAATTTCTAGTTGCTTTTTCATAACCTCGAGGGTCTCACTAGATTTCTTGAGGGTCTTACTAAATTTAGTGGTGGTTTCTAGAAAATTCTTGAAAAACTTCATAACCATGGTTTTGAACTCTATATCCAGTAATTTGCTTTTCTCCACTTCTGTCATTTGTGACCTGTTTCTTTGTCTCCGCATTTTTTATGCTTCCCTATGTTGATAGAGTGTCTGTGTGTGCTAGGTGTCCTATAGGGCCCAGTGGCTCAGCCTCCCCAGTTACCTGAGGTGGACACTCTTGGTGCACCCCTTGTGGGCTTTGTGCACAGTCTTGTTGTAGTTAAGCCTTGATTGTTGTATCACTGGGAGGAATTGATCTCCAGGCCAATTGTCTGTGAGAATCAGCTGTGTCTACGGTGGGAGAACTTCTGTGGAGACACTCTTATGGGGCAAGACATGCTTCAGTGGGGCTTTGGTGCTCACTGAGTCTGCCTCCTGTGTGTGTCCTTTATGAATGTGAGGAGTTGTAATCTGGATGGTCCCACTCTGACCACTGGGTACACTGGCTCTTGGTTCTCTAAGGAGGTGCTAATTTAGCCTCTGCCTGAGGCTACCCAGCAGGAGCTATGGAGAGATCTGCAGATTCCTCTTCTTTGTTTGGGATTTGGAGGTGCCCAGATGAGGCCCAGCTGTGAAGCAATGCAAGCTGATGTGGGGCCTTGGGCCTCCTTTTGGAAGTTCTGGGTCTCTCTGACCCAGCTGCAGTTTGTTAGGTAATTTTCACATTGCAAAGGGCCAGGCCTTTCATATGCAAAAGCCTCTGCTCACAGCTTGGGTGGGGCGGAGAGTCTCAAGGGATCAACAGGGCGGAGCAAGCAGCTATGGCTGATCCTCAGTCCTACCCTAAGAGGCCCCGGGTCTCAGTGTCCCAGTAATCGCTGCAAGCACCTCTGGGAGAAAGCCGCTCTCGAGTTCTGCCCAATGCCAGAGAAAGTTCAGTTTCTTTCTGTATGAGTTTGCGTCCCCAGAGACTCGTCCAGAACTGGAGTTCAGAGCAGTTGGGAGCTTGAGACTTTGTCAAGTAAGACTCCCTCCACGTTCTGCATGGAGTAGGGTTCGGTATCTGAAAGAGGAGCCGCACAACAAATGAGAGAAAAAGGCACAAGATAATTTTGCAATATTGGGGGACCAGGCGGCAAGTCCCGAAGGACTTCCTCCGTGCTCAGACCTCACCAAGCTTTTATTGATCTGGGATGCACCCATAGCATAGCCCTTAGGCAGGTGACCCCTTAGTAACAAGCATACTAGCCCATCAGCAAGGATTTACATAATAATAAATGGGGGAGTAGTTTCAGCTACCACTGTCTGGACAAACAGAGGTGGCGCCTAGCTCCGAGCTTTGCTAGGGCTTCAAAGGCACCCAGCCTTTGGGGGGGTTTCGGGGAGTTCTCTGTCTATGCTTATCAGATAGTGAAGGCAATAAACAGTTTCCCACAAGACTTCCTCCCTATTGAAAGACAACTGAGTCCTCTGTTGCCAGCCCTTTCCACGTGCGCCTCCGTACCTCCTCTGAGTCTCAGTGTGCTTTTCGCTTTCCTTCTAGTTGTAGAATTTCCACTCAGCCAGCCTTCCTGTGGTTCTGGATGATGTCTGTTTTGTCTTTTAGTTGTATTTTTGAAGTTGTTGTGCAAGGCAGCAATCTCCGGTGTTTACCTATGATGCCATCTTGGTCTCTCCAAATACAGTGTATTTAAAATTAATTAAAGTCCACGCACAAGCAACTATGAGCTATTATGTCAGTTAGGAATACAGTTGCCCATGAACAATACGGTTTTGAACTGCATGGTCAACTTTTATGAGGATTTCTTTTCAATTAATACATACAGTACTGTAAATGTATTTTCCTTACGCTTTTAATAACATTTTCTTTTCTTTAGCTTACTTTATTGTAAGAATAGAGTTTATAATACAGATAACATACAAAATACATGTAAATAGACTGTTCATGCTATTGGTGAGGCTTTTGGTCAACAATATGCTATTAGAAGTTTTTGGGGAGTCAACAGTTATATGCAGATGTTCAACAGCTTGGGGGGGGGGGGCGGTCAGGACCCCTAACCCCTGCATTAAGGGACAACTGTACATGCCGAGGTGGTAAAGACTAAAAAAGGTGACGTTACTACAAACTTCTGAATAGTGAGGGCCTCCAGGGACGAGAAGCATGCCGGGGAGGGAGCACACAGGCTCTGGGGCCTGAGCTGGGGTCTTTTACTGTCCTTCCAAGTGCACAGGCACATTTTCATTTGTATATTATATTTAACATGGAAAAGAAAAATGAATATAGGACAAAATAAAAGCATTAAATGGTATCATTTACAAATAGTACACTGGAAAGGTCTTGCATAAGCGGGGAATAGAAAGTGACAAAATGTGGAGCTGGAAGAAAATTGAGAGACTACAACACTCCTTTCTCCGTCTCCCTCCTCACCCTGCGCAAGGGACCCTCTTCTGTGCACCTCCACCAGAACCTTGCCACCTTACTATCTGCGGAGAGTGGGAGCTGTAACCAAGAGCAAGACTTCTCTGTATTCACTCCCAGGAAGGAGCAACACTGGCACAAGGGAGATTTTCCAAAGTAAGTGTCTCCTACAGTAAACTGCAAGGTTAAGCTAGGCTCAGGGCGTGGCTACTGCTTCCCTGAGAAAGGTGTGACCAGGAAGTAAGGCCAGACACTTCCCCTAGCAATCCCAGGTAACCTCCCCCACTTCCCCTAGCAATCCCAGGTAACCTCCCCCACTTCCCCTAGCAATCCCAGGTAACCTCCCCCACTTCTCACCAGCAATCCCAGGTAACCTCTCCCACTTCCCCTAGCAATCCCAGGTAACCTCCCCCACTTCCCCTAGCAATCCCAGGTAACCTCCCCCACTTCCCCTAGCAATCCCAGGTAACCTCCCCCACTTCCCCTGGCAATCCCAGGTAACCTCCCCCACTTCCCCTAGCAATCCCAGGTAACCTCCCCCACTTCTCACCAGCAATCCCAGGTAACCTCTCCCACTTCCCCTAGCAATCCCAGGTAACCTCCCCCACTTCCCCTAGCAATCCCAGGTAACCTCCCCCACTTCCCCTAGCAATCCCAGGTAACCTCCCCCACTTCCCCTGGCAATCCCAGGTAACCTCCCCCACTTCCCCTAGCAATCCCAGGTAACCTCCCGGGGTGGGAGCAGGGGGATGGGAGAAGCAGATCAGTACAATTCCTTATTCACCTGCACTGCCCAACCCAGGTCTCTCCATTGGGGAAACTAACATTTGTGAAGTATCTAACATATGTAATGCTTCACAGAAATCACAGTCTACCCATAAGCACTGTAAAATATTAATCCCACTTCACAGATGAAAAAACTGATCAAAGAGAATAACAGCAACTTGAATGAACTAAAAATAGCGAGGCTAGTTTTCAAGGCCAGAGCTTGCTGGCACTTCTGTAGCTGACACCCCTGGAGCGTGATTCACTGAGCTCTGGGACGGATGAGCTAGCATTAAAAACAAAAAGGTTCATTTAAGAGACATCATTTTACCAGAAAAGCATTGAAACTTGACTAATCTTTTATTTTTATTTTTCTTATTTGACTTCTCAAAAAGGGTGGCAGAGTTAAAAATTTTCTTTGATAAGTTTTTATAATTGTATCCTCTTCTTCTCTATTCTGAGACTTTTCCATAAGAATATTCACTTTAATCCGACTTCTGCGTGGCTGGAAAAGTGGATATGCAATAACACTTTCAAATTCTTTTACCTCTTTCTTTATTCTCTCACGCTTCTCTGTTGTAGGTGGCTGGCTCTGGCTTTTTCTCAAGAATCTTGCCTTGAGTCTTTGCTCTATTAGTTCCCTCCCTCTAATCATGCGTTCCTGGTGATCTTTAATTTGCATCTGTTCCCTGTCATTTACCTGTTTTCTTCTCTGTGCATTCTGGACGCCAGGCCCTGCGCACACAAGCTTGGGGAGTGCCGGCTCAGGAGGGGACCACAGTAACTGTCTGAGGGCTTTCTCTGCGAGCTCTCTGGCCTGTGCCGCCTGCTGCATTTGCCGCGCTATGTGTCTCATCTCTCTCTCAGGCACCAAGCAGCACTGTTTCTGTCTGTCTGTGCTTTGGGTTGCCTTCCCCTCCCATTTCTTCTCAATCCCATTGCCTGCCTCTTGTGCTTTCATCATTCCCACCAATCCTTTACTATAGTAAGACTCCACTCGGGCGAGCCAGTAGTCAAGGGAGAGATCTTGCTCTCTATAGAGTGTTTGATACTCTTCTTGGTTTTTCTGAGTTCTCAGTTGTCTGGCTGCTTTTGTATGCACACCACCTAGATTCTATCGGGGGGACAGAATTGTATAGGGTGACCATCGTTTTACACTGAACATATTTAAACAGTAGTTTACCCTGACTACTGACACCAAGAAAAGATGAGTGGTTTATGATTTACTTTAGTATAAGAACTTTGTTACTCCCATCATTCCTAGGTGAGCCTGTGAGCTCTGAAAGTTGAAGTACCTACCACCAAAATCAGTAACTAGCTTTTTAAAAATACAGTGTTGGGAGTTTCCAAAATAATACTTTGTTTTTCAAGTATGGATATAGCTAGAAAACAGTTGCCAGTGTACACACACTACTCGAGGTGTCACTTCAGCAGAAAGGTTTTAAACCTAAGGTTCTTTCTCTTAGTAGTTCCAACCTGTATGATGTGAAGATAACTTATTTACCAATATTTTTTTCTCCAGTGGGGACTGCTGACCTGAAGCAATCCTAGGGTCTCTAGATGCTTTAACCCAGGCCAACCTGAAACACAAGAAAAGCACAGGCAGATTAGAATGTGGCGTGTCAGAATGTATCTCCCATACTGACTAAACCAAACCAAACTGCCCTGGCCAAGGCCAGGATATTCCGCTTAGAAAGAGTAAACCTGCTCACAGGCAAGACGCACAGGGCCATTTCCCCCCTGGAAACTACCAGGTCCTAGGGTGGACAATAATAAAATGAATGCTCTTTTTATAAGAGCATTTCCTATAAATGAAAAGCATACTTCTCTTGTGGACTCAACGCAAACCATTCTGAATCTTGCATCGGGGACTGGGAGAAGGGAGAGGCAGATTCCTTGGTGAAGCGTGGCCCAAGCACATCTAGGTCAGACTGCGCAGCCCCCCAGCCGCCCCTGTCTTCTGAGGTAACTCTAGAATGAAGCGGGAGTTCATTCTCATTCTGCAGTTTCTTGATTCTGGCCCTCTCTGCCTCTATCAGCAAATACAGCATCTCTGCCCTCTAATCTTTTGTTCTGAAATTCTGTTCTTCCTTATACTGCCATTCATCCTTCACCTTAAATCCATTATGACACCATTACCTGTGTGCCCCTTATGATGGGAATCTGTGTTGACTCTGGTTTACTTACAGGACAGCCTGATGGCAACACAACTGTGACTGCCAGCCTTGGCCTCATTGAAGCTTACTGTGAGGTCACATTTAAGCCACTGAAGATGCCTGACATCTCATCTCTAAGCCCTTTTTAAGAATATTACTGATGGTTACAAGCATGGGCTCTGAAACCTGACAGGGCTGTGTGTGTGACTCAGGCAAGCAACGTCATCTCTCTCAACATCAGCTTCCCCATCTACAGACAGATACAAGATAAAAAGCTGCCTCTTGAGATCAGAAAGAACAAATGTGAACTAGATGACAGAGCTTGGCATGATGCCTGATGTGACAAGTTCTCCATTAAATACCAGGTGTCTACCCTCCACAGTCAGGCCCCTAATTCTCTAGAAAGCCTTTCTGCCTTACTCTATGTAACAGTGATTTTGCCTTCTTCTCAACACTTACCATTTTTACTTTGACAACTCATTTGAAAATCAATCATGGTTTATGTTATGGTATCTGTATTCATGTATCACTGTAAAAATGGACTGAAATTCAGACTCATCAAGGGTGGGAATTATATCTACAACGACAGTGATGTGTCCATATTATCAGAAAGGATCTTGATATCAAATATTGGACTTCACTGACCTCTTAGGTACATTCATATTTCTCTTACTATGTGAATCTATTTTGAGATTTAAAAAATGACCATCTTTTATTTAGTATATAGCATCTAGCACAGTACTTAACATTAGTCCATGATCCCAAGTTCTCATAATTAATGACTTGTTGATTGATTATACGTATTATATAATATCTGAGCATCTTTCTCTCTTATGTTCCCCATAATACTGTATCTACTTTTTATTAAAACATTTACCAGTCTTTCTTGAAGTATACAGGCATATTTGTGTTATATGCCCATCCTGGGTTCTCACATTTTGTCCTACCAGTATACTTTCATTGTATTTTAATTATTCATTTGCACTTTTTAAGGTCAGAGAACAGAGTTTTCAACTTTGCAGCCCAACCTCCTCAGCTCAAAGACTGGCAAAGGTGCTAAATAAATACTAACTGAACAGATTGTGAGCTTCCATTGGAAAAAGGCCATGCCTTATCCACTCGTGTTCCTTTACTGCATTAGGACAGTATTCCACCCATGGTGGACCTCCAATGAAAAGGAAAAGTTGCCCTGGTTGGTTTGGCTCAGTGGATAGAGTGTCAGCCTGCGGACTGAAGGGTCCCAGGTTCAATTCCAGTCAAGGCAAAATAGGGAGTGTGCAGGAGGCAGCAGATCAATGATTCTTTCTCATCACTGATGTTTCTCTCTCTCCCTTCCTCTCTGAAATCAAAAAATATATATATTTAAAAAAGAAAAGGGAAAGTTGATGAGGGAAGAGCACTAATTTCAATTTCCATTTTCAAAGAAACACACAGAGAGAAGTGAGAATAGAAATTGCCTACCATCATGGGTTCAGCAACAAACCTGCTTTGTAAGACAGGAAACATGACACGCAGGTAGGTGAAATGACGTCAGTCTTAACCCCTCACTACTGTCTTTCCCTTACAGCAGAGAGAGGAAGGCCAGCGCCTCTTCAGGAAGAGACCACAGCTCCTCTCTTTCAGAGGAGAAATAAATGAGTGATGGCTCCAGGACTTTTATACCGAGAGCTTAACACAGCTCCCTGGTTGGGTGGGGATGCAAGGGCCGAGAGGGAACTAAGAAACTTCAGGACAAGTTTCTATTTTAGATTGCACTTAACGGATGACTGCAAGTAGCAAGATTTTCTAAAACTATTTGTTCTCAGGTTTTAGAAAAGATTTGGGAAACGTCAACTGTCCACCTAATGGATGATGACGATTTAGATAGAGCTGGTTGGACGGGAGGCGAGGGACGCGGTAAATGGAGGTCGGTGTGCAAATGAACACAAACTTGACCTACGTCTCGGTGCAATCCTACCCCGGCTGCCCCTTGCCTAGTGCTAGCGTCTAAGGCGGGGTGGTCAGCCTCTGGTCTCGCCACTGCCCGGTGCCGGGCCGAGCTCCGGGCACCCCGCTTCCTTCCATTCCCAGGGACCGAGCACTCCTCCTCCCCTTTCGCCCGCCCGCCTCCCCGCTCGCCGCCTCTGCAGAAGCCGACTCACCCTTCCCGGAGGCCGGGAAGAGCCCCAACCGCCCAGGCGGGGCTCCACAGAACGCTCGTACGGCCCGCGAGGCCCACGGGCGCTAAAACTCTAACTCCCCAAACGCTTAGCTTTGTTTGTTCTACTCACCGCGCAGCCGCAAACGGGAAATACCGGCTCAAGAAGGGCGGGAGTTGCAGTTCTCTATCCTTAAGAAATTCGGTAAAGTTACAAGGATTTTCGGAGGGACCGCGCCCCCGCACTGGGTCCCCCGTAAGACGCGAGACCAAGAAAATAAACATCCGAGGTTTGGGTCCGAAGAGGAAAAGCAGCGGCGGCGCATCCATTACCCGCTTTCTCAGCCGAAGTCGCAGAACCAGGCTGAGACGTCGCACTCCTTTCCCGGAGCTTCCATTCCGCGGGTCCCGAACCGCCTGGCGGGTTATGACGCCACAGCCAATGGGGAGCCGGCAGTGGCGATGCTCTAGCCCGCCGCGTGCTCGCTGCCCCGCCGCCCGCGCCAGCGGACGCTCTAGCCGCCGCTTCTCGCTGCCCCGCCGCCCGCGCCAGCGGACGCTCTAGCCCGCCACGTGCTCGCTGCCCCGCCGCCCGCGCCAGCGGACGCTTTAGCCCGCGGCGTCGGCGGCTCTTTCGCCGGCCCCGGGAAGCCCGCAAGCCCCGCGGGAGCCGCGCTCGGGCTCCGCGGTCGCAGAGGCACGACACACGCGTGGGAGGGGGCTCGGGTTCGGTTGGCGGAGATCCAGGCACAGCAT
This sequence comes from Myotis daubentonii, assembly GCF_963259705.1. Lineage (NCBI taxonomy): Eukaryota > Metazoa > Chordata > Mammalia > Chiroptera > Vespertilionidae > Myotis > Myotis daubentonii. Next base: position 98,529,778 of record NC_081845.1, on the reverse strand, counting down.
GAGAATGGCCCCTGCGTGGGAAAGAGCGCTCTCTGTCTTTTGTTCATAACCTTCTCCTCCCTTCGCAGCCTTCGCCCACCGTCCATCATGGACCTCGCCGGCAACGGCTCCAGCTTCCAGTCGGATCTGGATTTCTGTCCGGATTGCGGCTCAGTCCTGCCTCTGCCAGGCACTCAGGATGCAGTCACCTGTACCCGCTGCGGCTTCTCCATCCACGTGCGAGGTGAGGGCTCCTAGGCAGGGTCCCGGCTGAGGCCCCGGCGGGCAGGGGTCGGAGGCAGGAGGTCAGGCACGAGATTTGGTCTCGGGGCGCAACCTGAGGGGAAGGGAGGCGGGCCGCCAGGTTCCCCGGGAGGGCTCCCCGTGCGTCGGCCCGACCCGTGCTCGCTCTGCGCAGACTTGGAGGGGAAGGTGGTGAGGACCGCAGTCGTGTTCCACAAGCTGGGCACAGCCACGCCCGTGTCGATGGAGGCCGGCCCCGAGCTCCAGGGGCCAGTGGTGAGTGGATGACGTCAAGGACGGCCCCCGCAGGGCGGGCACGACTGACACGGAGGGCGATTGCTACGAGCTGGAGAGTTTTGTGCCCGATCCCCACACAAAAGAGGGGCCTGGGGAGCAGCAGTGCCCAGGGGGAGCCGTAGGGGCTGCGAGGCCCCTCACCCGCCGTGGCTTCCAGGTGGACAGGCGCTGCGCCCGCTGCGGTCACGAGGGGATGGCTTACCGCACCCGGCAGATGCGCTCCGCCGACGAGGGCCAGACCGTCTTCTACACCTGCACCCGCTGCAAGTGCGTATCCCCGCCTGGCCGCTGCCCGTTCTCAGGCTGTTTGCTAACTAAGCAGCTCCACAGGTTTACTTTTTGTCCTGAATAAACAATTACTTCTTTTGGTCCCATCCATTTTTTGTACAGTTCTGGTAGTAGGAAGATTTGTGGTGGTTTTATTTTTAAAAATTACACTTTTTTAAAAAATATATTTTTGTATTGATTTTTCACAGAGAGGAAAGGAGAGGTATAGACAGTTAGAAACATCCATCAGCTGCCTCCTGCACACCCCCTACTGGGGATGTGCCCGCAACCAAGATACATGCCCTTGACTGGAATCAAACCTGGGACCCTTCATTCTGCAGGCCGAGGCTCTATGGAGTGAGCCAAACCAGTTAGGGCTTTTCTTATCCTTTTAATGCCAATAAACTAAACCTTTTAACATATTTAAGAGGAAATGAAAAATACAGAAGGCAAGTATGCTCAGTGGTCAGCAGTGATGTTGGCGTCTCCCACTGCACCAAGGCAGTTCTGCTTTCCTGAGATGGTGTGTGAGTTAAAGAGCAGGCTCGCTGGTGGCTTTAAGAGCTCCTCTTGTCTCTGGCGCTCCGCAGTCATACTGCAGTGTTGCAAAATGTGGCTTTTAAAAATCTTGTTTGGGATTTGTTGAACTTTTCAACATTGAGGATTGATTTTTCTCTTTTCCCCATCAACCTTGTAAAATTATCAGCCATTATCTTATTGAATATTGCTTTTCCCTATGTTCTCAATTCTCACATGCTGGAACCCTAATTAATTAGTTGTTTATTAGACTGTCTATCCTTCATTTCTCTCACCCTTGTTTTTCATACTTCCTATCTCTTTCTCTCTATGCTGCTTCTGGGTAATTTCTTCAGGTTTCTCCTAGGTCACTAATTCTGTCTTCAGCTTATTTCAGCTATTATTTTTGATATAATTTTCTTTGTTTTATAAAATTCAGTTTTTTAGAATTTGAACTATGGGAATTCTTTGAAGCATGGGATGAATGCTCAATCCTCAGCATTTGTGTTTCCTGTTCAGGTCCCTTGAGGCACAAGACAGAATCACTTTAAACTTGGTTCCAGGTTGTTCTCAACTATAGTGGTAGTATGAATTGGGACTGCAAGTCCATGCAAGGGCCAGCTATGGTTAGAAAACCTCAGAGATTTTCCTTCCTCTACCTACTGACACAAAATTCTCCTTCTGCAGAGTTAGATTTTGTTTACTTTTACACAGAGGGGTAGCCCCCTGGGGGTCCCAAATGTATGCCCAGTACCTCCAATCATACATTGTAGTTCTGTCTAAGATTCCTTCATATGGCTGTCAAAACAGCAAGAGGACCATGGTAGCAGGGGTTTCAGTTTTCACTTACCTGTTTAGTTTTTTGGTTTTACATCATTTACCCAATATGAATTGCATTTACTTTCTTGCCATCTCATCAATGGATTAAAAATATTGTTAGATATATCTTTTGACAGTATTTCCCCCAGTCTTATCTATTTATTTTCTTAACTTTTTTTTAAATGAACAGAAGTTTTAAATTTTTATGAGGTCCAGTTTATCCTTTTTTTTTTCTTTCATGGCTAGTGCTTTTCGCATTCCAAGAAATATCTGCATACTTCTTGGTCATAATTCTTTCAATGTATTTTCAATCCCAGCATTTTTAGTTGGCTTGAAGTTAGAGGACCATTTATGGGAGCTAGCTTTCCACAGTTTCATAAATAAAAGCCCTTCCTTGATTATTTGAGTATGTCATCTTACACTGCTAGAACCTCTTCCTTCAATCCAATATAACAAAGAAATCCTTTCTTTCTCCATAGGTTCCAGGAGAAGGAAGATTCTTGATTTTCCTTTTATTTCTGGGCAACTCAACAATCCCTCCCCCCTCCTCTTCCTTGGGAGGTGAAGGATATTGGTTCCTAGATCCTTGTCCATCCCCTGGTTGCAGTATTTGCTCCCCGAGAAGCACATCACCATGTGAGGAGTACTGTTGTCCCCAGGTTGCTCCTATTCCTAGTTGAGTTTTCCTATTAAAGCTATGTTTTTCAATAAGACCCAAATATGTGTGTGTTATCTATAATCTGTTTTGTTCCAAATGGAATTCAAATGAGTTCATAGAGATATGTTTGGTCTTTTAACAAATATATCATCTATAAAAAGAGTATACATTAGTAGATGAGAAAGAAAAAGAAAAAGCCAAAAAATTGAAGCCAGCAATGAGGCTAATATAAAAAAAGCAATTATAAGTATTTTCTCACTACCTAAATCTATTTGGTTCCTGAGTTTAGGGAAACAAAAAGTGGGGTTTGGATAGTGAGAGAGTCAACAGAAAATTTAACAAGATCTATTTCCTATGTAAGTTTGCACAACAAAAAATCTGATACTAAGGGATACCAGTGTGCACTTACTACAGGTGAACATTTTGGGAATTGTTTTTTTATTGTTCTTGAGATAAATATAATATATATTGTAATAGGTTGATAGATAGATAGAAAAAAGTAAAGACGACAAGGAATCCTAATCCACAGAGATACTTGTTTTCTTATTGGGTTATGCTGTACATACTGAATTGTACCTTGCTTTTTTCAGATTGGACCATAAACTTCAAAGGGAAAAAAATACACAGTCTAGGCACAATAAACATTCACACTGTAGTCTGAGAATCAGTATTCCTGCATTCCTTGGTTCTTTGGCTTAAATGGTGATCAAGGGGTGAAAGTAGTAGTGATTATCTTGTAATTGTGTGACCTTTTGTATATTCAGGGCTCTCAAACATACCGTTATCTTGTTTGACCCCCTCAGCAACTTTGAGGGATGGGCAGGGCAGTCTTCTGCATTGTACATTTGAACTGTTCTGGCAGTTGACTTCCTTGCCTCCTGAAATCTGAAATCTGTTCACGTTTCTACCCTACATTAAGCCTTTCCTTGACCCATACTGACTGGATAAAGTCCAAGTTTCTTAGCAAAGCATACAGGCCTCCCGTATAACTGAGCCTACCTGTCAAGCCTCGTTGGCACTCCCCTTACATCCCACCTTTGTACATCCCAACTGCATGTCCTTCAGTACACATCTATGTCTCCATAAGCTGCTCTTTGCACCTAAAAAAATCCCCACGCATCCCTTTGTCTGCCTTGTGTTCCCTTTTCACCACTCTTGCTCCCTAAGCACATATTTTTATCATAGCATGAATTGTTCTCCAGAGAAAATGTTAGCTATATACAGCTAAATTCTTCACAGATGAGATTTGCATATGCATTAATATCCCAATGTCTTCTATTTTTGTTATTGCTAAGCATGCCAATCTCTCCCACTAGTCTGGGAGCTAAAAGGCAGGATCACAGTGCTTCATGCACCTCCATCTCCAAGGCCTAGTGCAATCACAGGGAAAGTGTCCCAGCCGAACGTGCATGCATGCCCTGCTTGGACACTTATCAGCAGAGGACAGGTCCTAGAACCCAGGTTCTTTTTGTTTTTCTTTTTTTGTTAATCCTCACTGAATGGTTAAAGTTGGTGGTGCGCCCTAACCGGTTTGGCTCAGTGGATAGAGCGTCGGCCTGCAGACCGAAGGGTCCCAGGTTCGATTTCAGTCAAGGGCATGTACCTTGGTTGCGGGTACATACCCAGTAGGGGGTGTGCAAGAGGCAGCTGATAGATGTTTCTCTCTCATCGATGTTTCTAACTCTCTATCCCTCTCCTTTCCTCTCTGTAAAAAAAATCAATAAAATATATATTTAAAAAAATTTTTTAAAAAGTTGGTGGTGCATGGGCAGGCTAAATAGCAATCTCAAGTCCTTGCAATAAATTCAAGAAAAATTGAATTTATTTAAAGAAAAGGGGATGGGGCTATCCAAAGGGAAGGGCTACACAGCACTGGTTGATGATGTCAGCAAAAATATACGAAGGGCAGTGAAACAAGTAAGATGCATAGAAAAAGTAACAGGAGAGCCTAGGTGGGGCTGTTCTGGGTCACTGAAAAGTCAGAGAAAAGGGGGCCTTGGAGACAGGTTCAGGGAGTGAGCCTGGGACAAGCTGTGCTCGCCATTGCTCCCCTGGTTGCAAGTCTCACGGTCCCTTAGAGCAGCAGCTCTCAACCTGTGGGTCGTGACCCCTTTGGGGGTCGAACCACCCTTTCACAGGGGTCGCCTAAGACCATCAGAAAACATATAATTACATATTGTTTTTGTGATTAATCACTAGGCTTTAATTATGTTCAATTTGTAACAATGAAAATACATCCTGCATATCAGATATTTACATTACGATTCATAACAGTAGCAAAATTAGTTATGAAGTAGCAACGAAAATAATTTTATGGTTGGGGGTCACCACAACATGAGGAACTGTATTAAAGGGCCTCAGCATTAGGAAGGTTGAGAACCACTGCCTTAGCGGGAAGTAGGGGCAAGGGAAAGGCCCTGGCATGCTCCGGGGAGGAGAGTTCTCAATGGGATGGGTCCTTCATCCTCCTGTACTTCTATCTTGCAGGTGGGAATCTTAGGGGAGCTCTCAGGAGAGGGTCTCAATAGAATGTCCATCAGCTTTCCAGGGGAGCTTTTTCAGGGCCATGATCTCCACTGACTGGTCAGCGCCAGGGCAGGGGGTCATCAGTCACTGCAGCTGGTCCTGAAGCAGCCACTTGTCACTTGTCTGGTTTTGCTGCTTTTCTGGGCCTGGAGCTGAAATACAACTGATGTTATCTTTTTTTTTTTTTAAATACATTTTATTGATTTTTCACAGAGAGGAAGGGAGAGAGACAGAGAGTCAGAAACATCGATGAGAGAGAAACATCGACCAGCCGCCTCCTGCACATCCCCCACCGGGGATGTGCCCGCAACCCAGGCACATGCCCCTGACCGGAATCAAACCTGGGACCCTTCAGTCCGCAGGCCGACGCTCCATCCACCGAGCCAAACCGGTTTAGGCACAACTGATGTTATCTTTAGGGAGGAAAAGGTCAGGGTCCAAACAGCATGACCAGTGAGGGAGACCAGTGTGCACTTGGTACAGGTGCTAGGGAGGGAGGTTGCCCTGGGGACAAGGTTCTGTGTTCCCAGTTTTGCCCCTTGCAGGCATCTGGGGCTTTGTGCTGTGGCGAGTTTCTGTACCTGGTCCATCATCCTTGTTCTGCTCATGTCTGTGAAACACACCCTATTTTTTCCATTGATTTTTAGAGAGTGGAAGGGCGCGGAAGGAGGAGGGGAGAGAGAAAGGGACATCCATGTGAGAGACACATCTACTGGCTGCCTCCCGCGTGCCCCGAGACTGGCGGGACCAACCTGCCACGCAGGTATGGGAATCGAACCACTGAGTATACCGGCCAGCGCTGGAACCCAGATTCTTACGTGTGTTCCCACTGCTCCTAGGTCCCCTTTCTGTAATTCCCATGCCAAACAATAAGGAAACAGAATGGGCCATTACCTTAGCTCCTCAGTGCCCCGCCCACCCACCCAGGGATGGAGGCGGCCCCTCGGGACCGCCCTCCTACCTGACCTGCGCGCGGCCGCCCTTGACTGCCCCGCGGCGCCCTCCGCGACTCCTCCCCACGCGGGTCCGCGCGGCGCCTGCGCACTGCGACGCGACGGCAGCGCCGCTCCGGCCGCGCCTGCGCTGCGTGCAGTCGGTGCCGGGCGGGACCACCGGCGGCGTCACACCCGGAAGCCGGGGGCCGGAAGTGGGGCTGCACAGGCTGTCCCCAGGGGTGGCGAAGCGGAGGCCCAGGAGGAGGGGAAAAGAGGTGGAGGGTCCTGGCCGCCACTCTGAGTCCGATACCGATCCTCTTAGGTCCCGGAGACGCGGAGCAAGGGAAGGGTGTCTCCCCCTCCTCCCCTCAGCCTGAGCCATGGCCGAGGCGGGGCCCGGGCTGAGTGAGACCGTCACTGAGACAACGGTTACCGTGACAACCGAGCCCGTGAGAAAGGCGGGGGGCGGTGCTGTTTAGGGGTCTGGGAGGTACCGGGAGGGCGGGGATAGGGCTCTGGAGAGTTGCTGGAGGGCCTGGGCCGGCGCATAAGGGAGGAGTGGGGTTGGGAGAATCGCCCGGACTTGGGGTATTGGTAGTGGCAGGGATGGTGCAGGTGGGTCAAGTGACATGTTTGGATGTAGGGGTGCTGCTGGGGTGGCGGTGGTGTAAGGAAGAGCGGGGGCTGAGGAGCGCGGGAGGTGCGGGGAAAGAAGGCCAAGTCAGAAAGCATGGTTGGAGGCCAGCTGCGGGGAACTCGGAAGCATGCATACCAATAAGTATTTGTCGAAGGGGTGCATGTAAAAGGAAGCAGGGAGAAGGAGGGAACAACAGAAAAGGAAATGAAGATAATATTTTGAAAAATCAGAGGAGATGTAAATAGAGAAAAAGGTAGCATTTTTGCAAAAACATGTTAGGTTGTTTTCAAAGGGAGAAGGTTGTATTGGGCTAATAACACTTGGATTAAGGGAGTTTAGAATAATGGTTACCAGAGATTCCAGGATGCTAGGGAATAGGTGACTAAGAGGTAAGGAGGGCTGGGCTCTGAAAAAAGAGATCATAGATGAGGCTTTGAGACGGAGAAACTAAATACCACCAAGGATAAGTTGGGGGAGAAAATGGAGAAACAGTGAGGGTTCTGTTTTCCTTTGAGGATTTTCTGGGACCTTCTCTGGGTTAGGAATCGTGACTTCCTTGTGTGCTCGTGGTTACCAAGAGCAGGAAGTACTACTTCATGGTCCCCGAAGGAGTCAGAGGCCTGTTCTGGTTCGTCTCCCACCACTCAGCTCTTCCGGTGCTGTCTGATACTCAGGAGGCCCCGGGAGGGAGTGGATGGTCCACAGGAGGGGACTACACGCTATGCCCATCTCTGTCAACCTAGGAGAACCGGAGCCTGACCATCAAACTGCGGAAACGGAAGCCAGAGAAAAAGGTGGAATGGACGAGTGACACTGTGGACAACGAACACATGGGGCGCCGCTCATCAAAATGTGAGTGATTGCCGGCCCACGGTAACCCTGGAGTTCTCACTCCCATCCGCGTGCTTCGACCTCCTCACATCCACTGGCCGGCCTGAAGCCCCCAGGTGCCCCCAGTCCTGTTGTTGCCTCGGTGGCTCTCTGGCATCAGGGAGAGGAGGTTAAAATGAGAGGTGCGGAGGGCTCCAATTGGGATGGGATGTCCCAAGGCTTGAAGGCAAGGGGTATCAGAGATAGAGAAGTGGAGCTTTGGACTCCTGGCTCTCTCAGAAGATGATGGGTTGAGTGTCTGAGTGCCAGGGGGTGACCCTGGGGAAACTGGATCCTGGAAGATAGAAGGAGTCAATAGTGGAAGTAGGAATTCTTACTGAGACCCACTGGGAATGGACTGGCTCTGCATCTTGCCCTTCCCCCTTTTTAACCGGGCTCCTCCTTCCAAACCCAGGCTGCTGTATTTATGAGAAACCTCGGGCCTTTGGTGAGAGCTCTACGGAGAGTGATGAGGAGGAAGAGGAAGGCTGTGGTCACACACACTGTGTACGGGGCCACCGCAAAGGACGGCGCCGTGGAACCCCCGGACCGAGCCCCACCACCCCGTCCCAGCCCCCTGACCCGTCCCAGCCCCCTCCAGGGCCAATGCAGCACTAAATTCCTCTCTCCCTCACCACTTCTGTGTCTGTCTGGCCCTGACTATATTCATGTTGCTACTTGGGGACTAAACCCATGGTTTGATCATTCTCCAGTCCCCACCCACCTCTCTGTCTGAAGGAGGGAAGGAGAGGAGGGTGGACAGAGATCCTGGAATTCGGATTTGCTGCTATTCTAGAGCCCAGGCTTCTGGGTTGAAGTACCCATCCTCTTCCCGCCAGGGATCTAGGCATCTTGGTCCTAGTCTCTTCCCTTTGCTCCCACTGCCACATCACCTGCCCTGGGACCCAGCTCTCGGCTCCCTGCACTCTGCTTGAGTCCCAAATGCTTAGATTGGATTTCCAACAGCCCAGCTTTCACTGCCAGGGTCCCGGTCAGGTTCCAGGCAGTCCTGCCCCAGCCGCGCTTGCTCGTCCTGGCTTAGAGCTCTTCCGCAAATGTATTTGTATTTATATAGTCCGAGCGCCTAGTCCTTGCTGCGGTGTGAGGGGTTGTGGAGAGCTCCCAGCCCTTCTGCTCCACTCCTGCCCACTCTCTCATGCACTCAGGAGGAGTTGGGGGAGAGAAAGGTCTTTGTCATTCTCACCTTTAATGGAAAATGAAAAAAGAAGTCATGTCCTCTTTCCTCACCCTTCACCTGTGACCTAGGGTTTCTGACAAAGCTGGCTTTGGGAGTGGTCACTTAGGGCCAACTGTCTTTTCAGTTTGGTCTTCCAGCTTCAGAGACAGGTCCAACATCGTCACAGGGAGAGGAAGGAAAAGAGCAGAGATGAGGGTGTGTCCCCTGCACTCCACTCTCACCCCTTCCTGCCTGGCTCTGATGTCTGCCAGTCCAGGCGTCCAGCTCCCTTGGCCCTCCTTGGGATCTGAATGTCATTGCCCATGCCTCTGGCCACGCACACTTGCAGAGATAATCAGATCCACACCACCACAGAGATCTCATTTATTGACACAGGTGCACAAAATAAATAACCCAACATCATAAAATGTGTTAAATATGGGCCCTTTTATACATGTGGGGGGAGGTGTGAGGCTACACACAAGGAGGCCATAGGTGTCTGGGCCATCCCCAGGTTGAGGAAAGGAGAGGTAGCACTGTCGGTTTCTTTCTTTCTTTTTTAAATTTGTTTTATTGATTTCAGCGAGGGAGAGAGACTGAAACATCAATGATGAGAGAGAACCATTGATCAGCTGCCTCCTACACATCCCCTACTGGGGAACAAGTCCGCAACCTGGGCATGTGTCCTTAGCTGGAATCGAACCTGGGACCCTTCAGTCCACAGGCCGATGCTCTATCCACAGAGCCAAACTGGCGCTAGGGCCTTACTGTTGGCTTCTTACTGGAACAGTACAGGGGGTAGTTCAGAGAAGGTTCTTCGTGGGAAAAGACTGAACGTGGGAAGCAGTCACCATGAAGTAGGACCCCCTCCCCCCATAAAAAGAACCACCAACCTTGACATTAAGCTTCCTAGAGAACCCTAAGGCCAGAGCCCAGCCTCTTGCTTCTAGGAGGAGGTCTTGCTTCCCTGGAGAGGCCTGAGAATGGACGGGCAGGAAAGCCTGGGGGGGGCTGGTCTTGTGTTGAGACCAGCAGAGGCGGAAGTGGAGGGGAAATATTGTTAGAGCCTGGAGCAGTGTAGATGGGGGAGGGGCTGGAGGGGAGAAGCTCCTGAGAAGAGGAGTGCAATGGATGGGGCGTTGGGACTGATGTGGAAACGAGTTCAGTTGAGTCTCACTGTGTGGGAGAAAAGATCCCATGTGGGTGGGCAGGTTGCTCATCGGAACTCGCTGCGGGCGGGTGTGGACAGGTCCCTGCAGGAGGGCCTCCGAGCCCCAGAGCAGGCGGGGCCCGAAGGAGGAAGGAGGCGCGCACGGCTCAGCCCTCCGCCGGCACGATGCGCAGCGGGGCGCGAGGGTCACGCGTGCAGAGCAGTGGGAAGACCCGCTGCCCCAGGGGGCCGGGGGCCTGGAAGGCGAACAGCAGGTCCAGCGAGCGGCCGTCGTAGAAGGCCACGCGGCCCCGCTCCCAGTCCAAGTCCACGCGGATCCGCCGCGGCGGGGGCCCGGCGCCGCCCAGTGGGGTGGGCTCGGGTGCCGTGAGTGCCCACAGGCGGCCACCGCGGCCCTCGACGGCCCACACCGAGCCCACAGGGCACAGCCCTACGCGGCCCTTGCGTTGCACCGACTCCCCAGCTGCACCGAAGGCGTAGTGACTCTCCACGTCGTCGTCCTCCCCAGGAGGGGCTCCGCCCGAGGCAGGGTCCGCGGTCTCCACCTCCCAGCAGTGGCGGCCCGCCCCGAAGCCCTGCTCGCCCAGCACCGCGGGGAGCTGATCGAAGCGTGCTGGGCTGTCAGGGGGCTCGGGTGTCCCTGGAGGGGCCAGCCGGACGCTGCGGCGGTCAGCGGAGATGAGCAGGCGGCGGTGGGCAGTGCTAGGGTCCAGGGTCAGGTCGGCTGTGGAGCACAAGACAGGAGGGGCGCCGAGAGAGAGGGTTGCTGGGTCAGGGGCACGGGACCCAGCGTTCCCAGCGGGGGCCACCTAGAGGCCCAGGCAGCTGCAAGGTGGCTGTGGGACTCAGGAGGGTAGGTCTGGGCAGGACCCAGCCTGCACACTGATGCCCTTTCTGTAGGACTGGACTTGGGAAGGAGAGAGGCTGGCCTGACAGGAGGAATGAGGCCTGACACCTCCATCTGCAGTATCTGGGGTGGGGCTGGGAGCTGGGCCAGCAGGATGGGGAAGGTGGATCTAGAGACAGAGTGATACCAGATACCGGAACCCCAGTGTCAGAGGGGAGGGGCGGGAGGAATCCTAGGTATCTGGAGAAACCAGCCCACTCACCCACAGGAATAGGTGGAGTGGACAGGCCTCTTAGAGGGAGCGTGGGGCAGAGTTGGGCAGTTTGGTGATAGCCAAAGGGGCCAGAGAAATAGTTATTGGCCTTGAGTGTATGGGGGGCGTTGAGAAAAGATTTCTGGATTCGGGGTACAAGAAGCAATCTGGGGTGGGCAGGGTGGTGGGTGACCAGGAGGGTGGAGGCAGGAACTCCCAGTGGCTGCAGAGGCGCCTAGCGTCCTGGGCAGAAGTGCAGGAGAGGAGGGAGCGGAAACGGGTTTCTGAAAGGCCACTGACCTTCAGGGGTCTGTTGTGTGAGTGTTTGAAAAGGTAAGAGGGAAGAATGGCTGAAACAGGAGCACTTGAGGGTAGGCATTGTTATGGGTTGAATCTGTTTCCTCCCCCAATACCTCAGAATGTGACCTTATTTGGGAATAGAGTCTTTACAGCGGTAATCAAGTTAAATGAGGTCAGTAGGGTGGAGCCTAGTCCAATATGAGCGGTGTCCTTATAAAAAGGGGAAGTTCGGGCCTAGAGACAAATGGGTGCAGAGGGAACACGGGGAGAACGGCCCCAAAGGCGAGGAGAGTCAGGACCGACTCAGCCCTCAGCAGGCCCCCACGCCAGGACTGTGAGAATAAGCTGCTGGTGCTGAGGCCCCTGCGTGAGGCTGTGTCACAGCGCCCCTAGGACACAGACACAGTCCAAAGGGCTTGGTGGTTTCTGAGAGACAGGAGCAGACCTGGAACAGCCTCTCCCACCCTTACCCGCCAGCCTGTGCAGCATGTTCCTGACAACCGGGTAGTCCTCGGGGAGCTCGTCCTCAGAGTGAGATGACTGGGGTGTGGGGGCATCAAGTCTGGACAAATGAGGGAGAAAGGTCAGGAAACCAGTAGCCACCCTTTGCCCTCCGTTGCCCCCTCTCCTACCACATGGCATCTCTGGTGCAGGGAGGGGTAGGGCACCCAGAAACCCTGTCTGAGTGGGTACAGAGGTGGGGCCCAGTGATGGGTGATGGGTGGGCAGGTGGGGGTGGAAAGGAAGGAACAGTCAACGTGGGACTCACCTTCTCCATGTCTCCCGCATGTCCTGGGGGCAGAGGAAAACGTGGATGTGAGCTCTGAGCTTTACACGGTGCGGAGCCCTCACCGCCTCCCCCTCAGGTGAGCAGGTCAGAGGTGTGAGGCCCCATCTCTCAGCACATCTCCCCTTTACCCCTGTGCTCCCGATTCCCGGTCTCCTCTCGCAACCCCCTTCACCGCACTCCATTCTCCTACCACCACCAGGCACTGTCCTGCCCCGTCCCCCAGGCCTCAGTGCCCAGCCGCATCCACGCCCTTTGCTTGCCCCGGGAGTCCTGGCCTTTCCTTGCTGCCCACAGCCCCGTCCTCTGCCTCGGAGCCTGTCCTTCCCGCCCTCCCTGAGGGTGTAACCCTTTACATCAATCACACAGACCAAACATACTCAGAGCCCTTGGGTAAAGGGTTCGCATTTTAAAGCTTTATAATAAAGCTGCTTCACTTCTTGCCATAAAAGCCCAGTGGCGTTTATTGGGCCCTTTGCTTTGTGGTCTCTGCATTCTGGCCAGGGAGGCGGCCGGACTTGTGTCCAGCAAGCTCAACAGGACCCGGGGAGCCGCACAGAGGCCGATACCGCCCCCCGCACGCCGGGCTCCTCCGCCCCTCCCAGTCCGGAGCACCCCTGGAGCGGCGAGCGCGGTGCAGAGGGAGAGAGGAGGCTGGGCCTCACTGCGCCAGTTACCCTAAACCGGGAGGTTCTGGTCCACGTAGACCTCAAAGAGGGGGAGCAAGGCCGGAGACGGCTTAGCTGCTGGGGAGAAGCGGGTCGGGAATCCCCAAACCGGGGGTCTCGCAAGGGGCTGGGGCTGATTGCCGACCCAGGAGGGGCGCGACCGCGGGTGGGTGACCAGGCGGGGAAGTAGAGGCTGAGGCCCCACGGCAGTTCTTCCAGATCCGGCCGCCCTGCCCGGGGCCTGGGAGGAGCCGCGGCAATAACAACAACCACCACCCACCCGGCTCGGCCCGGCCGGCGGCGGGGCTTTCGGATCTGCACCCTCTCCGCCCTCCCTCGGGCTCCCCACCCTCCGGCCCAGGTCCCCCCTCGCCTCCCCAGGCAGCCCCTCGCTCCGCCCGCTCCCCTAGCACTCGGGCCGCGCCCCGCCCCGCCCTGCCTTTCTGCCCTTCTCCCAGCTCCATCCTTTGCCTCTACGCCGCCGAGGCTCGGGCGCTGGAGGCACCGGCCCCCGCCCGGGCGCCCGAGGAGCTCCCTCCGCCGACCGCAGCGGCCGCGTCCCGCCTCACCTCTCCCGGAGCGTCCAGGCTGCCCATGGTGGGGATGCGGCCGCCGCGGCGCCTCCGGGCGCGGGCCCCCGGCTCGGCCAGCCGCTCGCGCAGCCCGCGGCTGATGCGCACCTCCACGGCCAGGCGCACGTGGGACCGCAGGCTGCGGCGCGGGCAGGGCTGGCCGCAGCTGGGGCAGGCGGGGGCCGCCTCGGGGCCGGGGGCCCCCCAGCGGCGGGCCAGGCACGCGCGGCAGAAGCTGTGCTCGCAGGCCAGCAGTACCGGGTCCTCGAAAGGGCCCCCGCACAGCGGACACGTCGCCAGCTGCGCCAGGCGCTCCACCAGCCCGGGGCCTGGAGCGGACGACTCCATGGGAAGCCGGGTCTGCGCGCCGTCCCCGCCGCCCTGCTGCCGCCGCTGCCCTCTCCTGGGATGGCCTCTCCGTCCCAGGCTGCCGCCTCGCCTCCACGGCAGGTTTTATAGGGAGGGAGGAGGCCCGCGGCAGGTAAACAGCGGCCTTGCGCAACTCCTCTTCTGGTTCTCCCGCGTCCCCGCGGAGCTGGGGAGGAGGGCGCGCGGAAAGGACACCTGGGTCCTCCGGCCAGAGAGGGTCACCAGGGGCGCGCTGGGGGCAAGGTGGCCGATTATGGGGAGGGGTAGTCCCCTCCACCCCCCGCCCCGCCCAAATCTCACCTTCCCCTCGGCCCGTGGTGTGCGGTGGGCAGGGTGCCCACATCGCCGGGGTGTGAGTCATTCCAGGTGGCGGGCACACCTACTCCCGGGGGCGGGGCCGGAAGCGGGGACCCGGGCCGTGTGGCTTTGGCAGGCCTCTGAGTGTTGGCGTGTGGCTGTCATTCCCGGCGCCGCTCTCTCTCCAGCTTCCTGCCCCACCTCTTACGGGCTTAAGGACACTGCAGCTCTGGGGCACGGGGTGGGGAGCAGGCTCCCACACTTCTGCCTCTCGGAGTCAGGACAGGGCCCTCTCAGCTCTGCTTCTGGCGGGTTCCCAGGTCCTCTCGCCTTTCTTCCTGTGTCTCTAGTTCTGTTTTTCCCTGTGTGTGATTTTATTTCTACTTTTCTTCTCTCCTCTTTGAGATGTGTCCAAGGGTTGTCTCTGTCAAACCTCTTGGTAAACTGAGGCCCGAGAGCGGCATTGCCCAGGTCACAGGAGCGGGGCCATGCCCAGGTCCTCTTCTCATTTGTGTCCTTTCTGTGACATTTTTCATTTCAGATTCCTAGAACTCCCTCTGCTCCTGATTTATCCTGATCTTTCCTTGTGCCCTCTTCCTCCCCTCCATCTCTGTCTCCTCCTCCCCCTCCCCTCCCCCTCTCTGCCCTTCTCTGCTCCTCTTTTTCCCAGCTCCTCCACCTGTCTCCAGCTAGGCCCTTCTGCCTGGATGCCCTCCAGGGTTGTGAATAAGTAAACACTCAGATGCCTGCAACTGTGGTCACACACACTGTGTACAAACATGCATGTGCATCCACCAATGTCCAAATGCCCCCAAGTGCAGACTCACAGACAACACCTTCACATACGCAGACCTCACGGAGACACACACCAGGCATTACTCAGGGACAGACAGGCTGCTGGGGGGGGGGAGGGGGCTGTCATTAGCGTTACTGTCTATGAGAACAGCGCAGTGTCTACAGAGCCGCAGCCCTCCCCCCGGCAGCCCTCCAGGCACCCTTCTCTCCCACCTACACCTCAGGTAGGCATTCAGATAGACACCCAACAAACACACTAACACAAATAAACACAGCACACTCATCTGAACATACCTCCAGCGCAGTGCTCAGCGACCCAAGGGAAAGACTACAGATATGATCGGATCTATTCTGTGAGAGATGGACTTCTCTGTTCTGTCAGGTAGAATAATGGTCCCCGAAGATGTCCACATCCTAATTCCCGGATGTGTGAGTGTGTGAGCTTACATGGGTGGCTCGGGGAATTAAGTTTGCAGATGGAGCCAATGTGGTTCAGAGGTTGAGCGTCGACCCAGGAGATCACGGTTCAATTCTGGGTCAGGGCACATGCCTGGGTTATGGGCTCAGTCCGATGGATGATTCTCTCTCATCATTGATGTTTCTATCTCCTCTCCCTACCTCTCTGAAATCAAGAAAAATATTTTTTAAAAAGTTTGTAGATGAAATTAAGGTTGCTAATTAGTTGAGTTTCAATAGGGAGCTCGTTCCAGATCAACCCAGTGGGTCTAATACAATCAAAGATCCACTTCCAGTTGTTTGCCCTTCCAAGGGGCTGGGTTTCTCTGAATTTCTCTGCCTCTCGGGCTCCTTGTCCATCCTCTTGCTCTTTTTCTTTCCATGGCTTTGTTTTCTCGGCCCCACACCCAGCCCAAGGCCTCTTAGACATCAGGCTCCTGCTGGATGGGGACCTGCCTCTGGGTCCCGTGTGTTCCCTTTGAGCAGCCTGTCTGTCCCTGAATCATCCCGTGTTCGTCCCTGTGATGGTCAGTGTGTGAGAGACTATCTGGGCGTCTCTGTGAGGTTCGCATTCTGTGGATGTACTGTCTCTAAGTCTGTGCACTTTGGGGCATGTAGACATTCAGCCAGATTAGCCCAACAGCCCTCCTGCCTAGAGGGGGGACCACGTCATAGCCATGCCATCTCCGCATGTGACCCTGTAGCCGCATGGGACCTGAGACCAGCCACTGCAGCGAGGCCTGGGGGCTCCCGAAGGCACCACCACAGGTCGGAGGCAGGGCCAGGCCTGAACATTTGGCTCTTTCCCTTGCAGGTGACTTCTTCTCTCCTCTTACTCCTGTCCCCAATCAGCCTCCTGTCCCCGTCATCTTCCTGTCCCCCGTCAGCCTCCTGTCCCCGACAGCCTCCTGTCCCCGTCATCCTCCTGTCCCCGTCAGCCTCCTGTCCCCCGTCAGCCTCCTGACCCCGTCATCCTCCTGTCCCCGTCATCCTCCTGTCCCCGTCAGCCTCCTGTCCCCGTCATCCTCCTGTCCCCGTCAGCCTCCTGTCCCCGTCAGCCTCCTGTCCCGCGTCTGCCTCCTGTCCCGCGTCTGCCTCCTGTCCCGCGTCTGCCTCCTGTCCCCGTCAGCCTCCTGTCCCGCGTCTGCCTCCTGTCCCGCGTCTGCCTCCTGTCCCCGTCAGCCTCCTGTCCCCGTCAGCCTCCTGTCCCCGTCTGCCTCCTGTCCCCCGTCATCCTCCTGTCCCCGTCATCCTCCTGTCCCCGTCAGCCTCCTGTCCCCGTCAGCCTCCTGTCCCGTGTCTGCCTCCTGTCCCCGTCAGCCTCCTGTCCCCGTCAGCCTCCTGTCCCGTGTCTGCCTCCTGTCCCCGTCAGCCTCCTGTCCCGTGTCTGCCTCCTGTCCCCGTCATCCTCCTGTCCCCCGTCAGCCTCCTGTCCCCGTCAGCCTCCTGTCCCCGCAGCCTCCTGTCCCCGTCAGCCTCCTGTCCCCGCAGCCTCCTGTCCCCGTCAGCCTCCTGTCCCGTGTCTGCCTCCTGTCCCCGTCATCCTCCTGTCCCCCGTCAGCCTCCTGTCCCCGTCAGCCTCCTGTCCCGTGTCTGCCTCCTGTCCCCGTCAGCCTCCTGTCCCCGCAGCCTCCTGTCCCGTGTCTGCCTCCTGTCCCCGTCATCCTCCTGTCCCCCGTCAGCCTCCTGTCCCCGTCAGCCTCCTGTCCCCGTCAGCCTCCTGTCCCGTGTCTGCCTCCTGTCCCCGTCATCCTCCTGTCCCCCGTCAGCCTCCTGTCCCCGTCAGCCTCCTGTCCCCGTCAGCCTCCTGTCCCCGCAGCCTCCTGTCCCCGTCAGCCTCCTGTCCCGTGTCTGCCTCCTGTCCCCGTCAGCCTCCTGTCCCCGCAGCCTCCTGTCCCCGTCAGCCTCCTTTCCCCGTCAGCCTCCTGTCCCCGCAGCCTCCTGTCCCCGTCAGCCTCCTGTCCCCGTCAGCCTCCTGTCCCGTGTCTGCCTCCTGTCCCCGTCATCCTCCTGTCCCCCGTCAGCCTCCTGTCCCCGTCAGCCTCCTGTCCCCGTCAGCCTCCTGTCCCCGCAGCCTCCTGTCCCCGTCAGCCTCCTGTCCCGTGTCTGCCTCCTGTCCCCGTCAGCCTCCTGTCCCCGCAGCCTCCTGTCCCCGTCAGCCTCCTGTCCCCGTCAGCCTCCTGTCCCCGCAGCCTCCTGTCCCCGTCAGCCTCCTGTCCCCGTCAGCCTCCTGTCCCGTGTCTGCCTCCTGTCCCCGTCATCCTCCTGTCCCCCGTCAGCCTCCTGTCCCCGTCAGCCTCCTGTCCCCGTCAGCCTCCTGTCCCCGCAGCCTCCTGTCCCCGTCAGCCTCCTGTCCCCGCAGCCTCCTGTCCCCGTCAGCCTCCTGTCCCCGCAGCCTCCTGTCCCCGTCAGCCTCCTGTCCCCGCAGCCTCCTGTCCCCGCAGCCTCCTGTCCCCGTCATCCTCCTGTCCCCGTCAGCCTCCTGTCCCCGTCAGCCTCCTGTCCCCGTCAGCCTCCGGTCCCCCGGTAGCCCTCACCGTAGAGGCCTGGGAGCTGCGGCTCCTGTCGGGAAAGTTGTCCGATGCTCTTCCTCCCCCTGCACCAGGGCACCGATTCGCCTTTCCCCGCCCCTGGTTTTCTATTTAGAAGCTGCTTGTCCGCCGTCAGCCTGTCGCCATTCGGTAGAGTGTGTGGAAGGCCAGCTCAGACCACCTCGGACAGTGCCGCCCGGGCAGAGGGGCCTGTCCCCCGGCCTCGGCCACCCCCGCTGGGCGCCGGACCGGGCAGCGGCTGCGCTTGCTTGGCCGTCGCGTCGGCGTCCCCGCCGCGTGGCCTCAGGCCCGACCTCCCCGGCGTCACGGGAGCCGGCGCTGCCGCACCCGCCACACTCCGGCGGGCAGCTCCGCGGACGCCGCGCCAGCTGGAGGCCGCCGGGAAGGTCGGGGGAGGCCCAGGGCGGCGTGGCCGTGGCGCTCCCAGCGGCGACGGGCGGAGCCACCCGCCAGCCTCTCCCGCTCCCGGCGGGTTTGCGGTGTAAACGCCGCACTCTTCCTTGGGGGGCGGGGGGGCTGTTCCATTCGGCGCCCTCGTGTTCCTGCTGCCGGAGCTGGAGGACACCCCCTCCCTGTGCAGGACGTCAGGGCTCCGAGAGGGCCGCGCGTGGTGCACAGGGTGGCGCGGAATCCCACCTTCCCGACCGCCCTCCTGGGGCGCCCGGCCGTCCTCCCCGCCCCCTCCCCCCCCCCCCCCCCCGCGCCCTCACGGCGCCAGGCAGCCCCCACCAGTCGCTCAGCACCTATTTCCCTGCCTCGCCTGGGAGTCGGGTTCCGCGGGGGGAAGCAGCCACGCGCCCGCCCCTCCCGGCCACTGAGGTTCAGGGGGAAAGGCGGACACAGCGGAGGGCAGTGACAGGTGCGGAGGCGCTGGGAGAGGTGTGCGCGCCGCACCCGCAGTGGCTGTTAGGAAAGCTTCTCTGAGGTGCTGCCTTAAAAATGCCACCTTTTAAAACTGTTTTTAGAGAAAGAAACGGGAGAGGGAGAGGGAGAGGGAGGGAGGGAGGGGGAGAGGGGGAGAGAGAAACATCAATGTGAGAGCAAAACACCCTGCACGCCCCTGCGGGGAATGGAGCCACAACCTGGGCTCCAGGAACCCACCCTGCCACCTCTCAGCGCCCGGATGACCCTCAACCAGCCGCGCCGGCCCTGGCAGGGCAGGGCAGGTGTGACTTCTGAGTTGGGCCCCGACTGGTAAGAGGGAGCCAGCAGGGACAGGAGCTGGGGACAGTATGGGGGCGAAGACCCGACGGGGGAAGGTCTTGCTGAAGTTCGAGGGTGAGAGTGGCTGGGTGTGAGCCTGGAGGAGGAGCTCTGTCCTCAGAGCCTGGAACGCACGGGGGGGGGGGGGGGGGCTGCAGCGCATTTCTGTATTAGGCACTCACTCTCTCCTCAGGCCCTTCCCTCCGCTTGCTTCCCTGACTCCTGTCCTCCGCACATTCACTTCCAGGATGACACCCATTTCCAGGCGGCACTCCGGGGAGGGACGAGTCTTCCAAGCAAGGCGCTAGTCACCTGCGCACGAGCCGCTACCTCCTCTTCTGTCTCTCAGGCCGCAGGACTGTGGGTCTGTAGAGTATTAGAGTTGAAAGGGACGTTAATGACAGGCACGCTAATCCTTACATTTTGGATAACAGAGTTGAGGCCGAGGGGTGACCAGCTCCTGCAGGTAGCTCGTATGTTAAGTGGAGGAGTCTTTACCCCTCGGGGATACAGGAGCAGGTTGGTTCTTGTCTCTTAAACACTTGTTTCAGCGTAAAAAGGTATTAAGTGACCACTTCCTATATGCCCAGAATCAGGGCCAGCTCCTCAAGGAACAGAGGGGGCAAAATGAGGTCCATGCCCAGCAGCACTGGGGTGTGTTGGTGCGTGGACAGCCCTGCCCTCCGGCCACTTAGACTGTGAGCAGGAGCGGCCCTGAGCGCAGCGCAGCCTGTGCTGTGGAGGGGCCTGCAGGGCGCCGGGGGCTGTCCGGTGCAGGAAGCAGAAGCCACTCCAGGTGTTTTAAGCAACAAGAGAACCAGACCATGAGAAAGTCACTCAGAGGCCCGGAGAATTCAGAGTCAGATGGTCCTGACCGGGCTCTTGGCCACAGTCAGAAACGCCGCCACAGGCCTCCTGTGGTGGGAGCCTGTCTGCTGTTAGAGGAAAGGCCCACCTCATTCTCCCTTCACGTCTCACAGCACATCTCATTCGCAGAACTAACTCCTCTCCACAGCCTCGCTGCAGATGCTTCTGAGAATAGATGGGTTTTGTTTTGTTTTGTTTTACTTTCCAGCCTCTCCAAGAGGAGGAAAGTCAATCCATGTAAAATACAGATCCCAGTTACATTTGAATTTCAGGTCAACAACAAATTTTTTTAGCATAAGTATCTCCCCCAAATTGTATGAAACATACTTATACTAAAAACTTAACTCATTCTTTTTTTTTAAAATACATTCTATTGATTTTTTTACAGAGAGGAAGGGAGAGAGACAGAGAGTTAGAAACATCGATGAGAGAGAAACATCGATCAGCTGCCTCCTGCACATCTCCCACTGGGGATATGCCCTCAACCCAGGCACATGCCCTTGACCGGAATCGAACCCGGGACCCCCCAGTCCGCAGGCCGACGCTCTATCCACCGAGCCAAACCTGTTTCGGCAACTCATTCTTTATTTTAAATTTAAATTTACATAGGTGTCCTGTGTTTCATTGTTAAATCTGGCAGCCCTACAGAAACCCAGCACGGAGACTCATTAGGAGCAGGTGGCTGGTTAGCTTAGCTCAGGGACCCGAGAGATGAGCCAGGGCGGAGGGAAGCACGTTCCAGGCAGAGGGAACAGCTCTGCAAAGACTGAAGCAAGAGCGGTTTGGGCTCATTTAAACAAAGCTGGGACGTGGCGAGTGCAGGTGAAAGTGGTACGAGGTAGGTGAAGGCTGAGGCAGAGACCAGATCCTGCAAGATCTTGAGTTCTGAGTAGTGGGATGAGACATGTGCAAAATGGGAAGGACCCAGAGCCACTACCCCGGGCTGTGCAGGACAGTCGCCCCGAAGAGAGAACATGATCCCAGTGATGGAGGTGGAGGTCATGATGGCTGAGCGGGGCGGGGCAGGGCAGGGTATTTGGGGGAGGGAACTGACAGGTGCTGGCGTGGCCATGAGGAGGACAGGGAGGGCAGTCAAGGGTGAATCTCTAGTTCTAGTTCCTGGAGTGGACGACTGGCTGACAGTGCTATTACCCAAAGGGGCAGAGCTCTCACCGAGCTCTGGGTATTGACTTGGGGTCACAGAGAGGGTAGGGCAGTGACCAGGCGCCGGGGCAGCTGGACGCAGGGCGCAGCGACCTCCCTCTGGTGTGCCGCACCTGCTGCTCTTCTCGCCTCCCTCAGCTTTTTCTCCGCCATCAGCTTCACTTCCTGATTCTCCTTTTCTTTCTTTCTTTCTCTCTTTCTTTCTTTCTCTCTTTCTCTCTTTCTCTTTCTCTCTTTCTCTCTTTCTCTCTCTCTCTCTCTCTCTCTCTCTCTCTCTCTCTCTCTCTCTCTCTCTCTCTCTTTCTCTCTTTCTCTCTTTCTCTCTTTCTCTCTTTCTCTCTTTCTCTCTTTCTCTCTTTCTCTCTTTCTCTCTTTCTTTCTTTCTTTCTTTCTTTCTTTCTTTCTTTCTTCCTTTTCTTTTTTTTTGCCCTGTAGTTATTCCAATTCCTGGACAGAATCAGAGGCTGGAACGGGAGGGTTGCCGCGGTTCTGGGTGCAGTTGCCCAGGGGCCCTGGGAAGCCATGTGCCATCTCTGCCCCCGGCCCAGGGCGGGGCGGCTGGGGAGGGAGAAGAACTTAGAAGCGTGGTGGCGGAGGGCACCCTGCTCTTGGGAGGGACTCCACTGTCGGGACACCATCTACTGAGCAAGGGAGCCGGGCCGGGCTACACCCCACATGGAAACTGGGCTTCCAGTTCTTGTTGATTTTGTGACTGTAAAGCAGGGGCCCTCAAACTACGGCCCGCGGGCCACATGCAAATACAAATATTGTGTTTGTTCCCGTTTTGTTTTTTTTTTACTTCCAAATAAGATAGGTGCAGTGTGCATAGGAATTTGTTCATAGTTTTTTTTAAAACTATAGTCCGGCCCTCCAACAGTCTGAGGGACAGTGAACTGGCCCCCTGTTTAAAAAGTTTGGGGACCCCTGCTGTAAAGTGTTTATTTACTCAACAAATGCTGTGGAGCACCTAGGCTGTGCCAGGTACCGTGCTGGGAACTGAGACCCCAGCAGACAGGACCGGCCTGCACTGGAATGTTACTCGAATGAGAAAGCAGGTCACTAACCACAGTGAAGCGTAGGCCCCACAGAGCAGCATGAACCCAGGGAGACAGTGGCACTGGATGGGTCAGTGGGTAGTGCTCGAGCAGGGATTGAAGGTGAGAGTCACCGACCTGGGCAGCCGTTCCTGGAGGGCGGGCAAGGCCGGGCAGAAGCTGCTGCTGCTGTGTGAGATGAGCACACCAGCACCAGGCCCAGCGGCTGCAGCCCCAGGGCAGCGAGGGGCTCACTGCACAGGACCTGGAGGCCACTGTCCACTGTTGGGGTGGGGTGGGGGTAGGGGTGGGAGTGGGGGTAGGGGTGGGAGTGGGGGTAGGGGTGGGAGTGGGGGTAGGGGTGGTGTGGGGTGGGGATAGGGGTGGGGATAGGGGTGGGGATAGGGGTGGGGGTAGGGGTGGGAGTGGGGGGAGGAGGGGGGGGGGAGCGGGCCTGAGCCTGCGGGGTGGAGGGCTGCACTGGAAAGTGAGGTGTGAGGGGAGAACCCAGGCTTTGGCCCGAGACCCGGGGGCGGTGGGCGGTGGGCGGAGGGGCCGGCGGGACCCGGCGGGAGGCTGGGACCGCGATGCGAGCCGGGACTGCGCAGCCTGTGCGGGTCTCAGGGCGCAATTGCGGACCAAGGAGAAGACTAGGTCACCTTCACCCCGGTTTACAGTCGGCAGCGCTGCTTCCTTTTAAGTCCCAGTAACGGCCCAGGAGAGCGGGTGGCACCTTGACGGCTGCGGGACGCAGCGCAGGGGGGCGGGCTGAGTCGGGAAACCGAGTCCGAAGCTTGAAAGGGAGGGGGAGGCAGCGAGGGGCCTGGAAGAGCTGGGGGCAGGGGGGGGGGTGGACAGGAGCGCGGTGCCTCCCCCGACCGGCTCCCCAGCTCCCCTCCGAGGCGGCCCCGCCGCACCCGCCGCCTTTGGGGAGGGGGGCCCTGGGACCTCCCCCCGGAGGAGAAGGGGGCAGCTGTAGACTGGAGGTCGCAGGAGGCGGCGGCAGAGCAGGGCCCCCCAGGTTAGATGGGGGGGACCCCACAGGACCGGGGACAGAGAGGGCGGGAAGGAGGGCCGAGCGGAAGCGTCGCCCTGGACCCGGTTTTGCAGCTCGGGCAGAGCGCGGAGGGGGGTGGGGGCGGGAGGCGAGGACAAAAGAGGGCGTGAGGGGACTGGATGGGTGGGCAGCAGCGACGTTTGATTCGTGGCCTGTCTCCTTTTATTTTTTAATATATTTTTGTTGATTTCAGAGAGGAAGGCAGAGGGAGGGAGAGAAACAATGAGAGAGAATCGACCTGCGGCCTCCCGCACACCCCTTACTGGGGCTCTAGTTCGCATCCCAGGAATGTGCCCTTGTCCGGAATCGCACCCAGGACCCTCCGGGCGGAAGGCGGCGCTCTGTCCACTGAGCCAACCAGCCAGGGCCCGTGGCCTGTTTGAAGCCGCTGCAGCGGGCCCAGCAGGGCCTGCCCAGGGCGCTCCCGATCGTGAGGGGTCTCCTCGTGTGGGGTCTTGGGAGCTGCAGCGACGGGAAGGCCCCCCAGCCCACGGAGGGTCCCAGCACTCGGTGCAACTTCGTGTGGCAGCGGAGGAGGCTGAGCAGCCGGGAAGGACATGGGGGCTCCGAGGCCAGGGGCTGGAAGGGAAGTTTGGAGGCGCATCCCGCAGGGGTTACAGTCCATCACCAAGAGACTTAGGGGGGCCTGGGGGGGAGGCCTGCAGAGCCAGGCGAGCCACAGGCCACAGATGAGTCTGGAGAAGGGCGGCCGTGCAGCGGAGGGGGTTCCCAGCCTGAGGGTGGTGGGCTGTGCCCGGGTCTTGCATGCTAACTGGGCAGTTAGAAGTGGGCAGAGCAAGGACGACAGGCCAGGCACAGGTCACCGGGCGGAAAGCCCAGGTGCCTAGCGATGGGCAGTCAGTTGTGGGGGGACCTCGCCCCAGGGTGACCTCCTCCCCTAGCATACGCTGGTCCTGTGGTGTGGACCCCTGACCTTTCCTCCCCAGAGATGACATCGAGGCCTCAGTTGTATTTCTGAGCAGCTAAACCAGACAAGTGACCCCACAGCTGACATCAGGACCAGCTGCACTGGGTACGGACCTGCCCTGGCGCTGACCAATCAGTGGAGACCTAGACCCTGAAAGGACACCCCTGGAAAGTGCTGAATATTCGATTGAGCTCTTCCCCGGGACCTCCCCCAACACCTCCCCCCTCACAGCCCTAGGGCAGAGGGCCCAGGGTGCTCTCCCTCCAGGACAAGCCCTGCCTGTCCCTTCCCTCTCCGCACCCCCCACCCCCATTACTACTACCTCCCTCCCACTCCAAGGGCCCTTCCTTTGCCTCCGCCCATTTCTTCTAGGACTCACTCCTTCCACCTGGGATTTACCACATAAATGCTCTCTTACAGCTGGAGGCGTGGCTCTGAATTCTTTCCCAGCTGGAACCCCAGCACCGAGGGTGCTGAGCCCAGGTCCAGTCCCACCGCCGGTGTGACTCCTGTGCCCTTCCTGCCCCTGCAACACGAAGGGCTTAGTTGACCCGATTCTCCTCAGTGAGTCTCAGAAGAGCATTTTTTTTCGAATTTAAATCATTTTTATTTAAGCACGGATTTTACAAAATGTGATATAAATATAGGTGAACGACATTCACAGCTTAAAGTGTTCCTGTAAATCACCCTCAGAGTACATTTCGCCTCAGATGTGTATAAGGTTTCACAGGCATCTGGAAAGAAATCACAAAGAAGCAGCTGCTTTTTCAATACCCTTGGCCAGTGTCAGTTGACCACAGCCCGGAGGAACCTGCCGGTGGTGGCTGAGGCGGTCCGTCTGCTTGGAGACCCACTTGGGACATAAAGCTAAAGGCCTGGCTAAAACTTTTGAAGGAGAACTCTTTGGAGATGGCATCTCTCTCAATGTTTTTTTTCAAATTGAGCAGAGTGTAAATTTAATTTAAAGAAAAATGCTAGGGTGGTTTGAGGTTTATAAATTTGTTGAGTTTTTGAAGAGTTGTGAAACCTTAAGGTAACTAGGAAAATCTACTTTTTTCTTTGCCTATTTAGTGAATAGCCATGCTATGTATAAGTTACCTATAGCTGTATAAGCCGATATAACTGCAATTAAACACATAAATAATCATTTGCTCTACTCTGCATGGCAAAATTTCTCTCCCTGGATAATGCATTTTATTTATTTATTTATTTATTTATTTATAAATTAAATCTTTATTGTTCAGATTATTACAGTTGTTCCTCATTTTCCCCCCCATAGCTCCCTTCCACCCGGTTCCCACTCCACCCTCTGCCCTTATCCCCCACCCCCACTGTCCTCATCCATAGGTGTACGATTTTTTTCCAGTTCTTCCTGCATCCCCCACACCCCTTTCCCCCCAAGAATTGTCAGTCCACTCCCTTTCTATGCCCCTGATTCTATTATATTCACCAGTTTATTCTGTTCATCAGATTTTTTATTCACTTGATTTTTAGATTCACTTGTTGATAGATGCGTATTTGTTGTTCATAATTTTTATCTTTACCTTTTTCTTCTTCTTCCTCTTCTTAAAGGATACCTTTCAGCATTTCATATAATACTGGTTTGGTGGTGATGAACTCCTTTAGCTTTTCCTTATCTGTGAAGCTCTTTATCTGGCCTTCAATTCTGAATGATAGCTTTGCTGGATAAAGTAGTCTTGGTTGTAGGTTCACTTTGAATATTTCTTGCCACTCCCTTCTGGCCTGCATAGTTTCTGTTGAGAAATCAGCTGACAATCTTATGGGTACTCCCTTGTAGGTAACTGACTGTTTTTCTCTTGCTGCTTTTAAGATTATCTCTTTGTCTTTTGCTATTGGCATTTTAATGATGATGTGTCTTGGTGTGGTCCTCTTTGGATTCCTTTTGTTTGGGGTTCTCTGCGCTTCCTTTCGCCAGGTAGGGGAAGTTTTCTGTCATTATTTCTTCAAATAGGTTTTCAATATCTTGCTCTCTTCTTCTGGCACCCCCATAATTCGGATGTTGGTACGCTTGAAGTTATCCCAGAGCCTCCTTACACTATCTTCATATTTTTGAATTCTTTTTTCTGTTTTTCCGGTTGGGTAATTTTTGCTTCT
The DNA here is from genome assembly GCF_963259705.1 of Myotis daubentonii. Taxonomy (NCBI): domain Eukaryota; kingdom Metazoa; phylum Chordata; class Mammalia; order Chiroptera; family Vespertilionidae; genus Myotis; species Myotis daubentonii. The sequence continues at coordinate 98,503,419 of NC_081845.1, read as the reverse complement.
TCATATTTCAAATCTTTGACTTGATTCTTGCGCTCCTCTAGTCTGCTGTTGGAACTCTGTATAATATTCTTTATTTCAGTCAGTGTATGCTTAATTTCTAGTTGGTCCTTTTTCATATTCTCGAGGTCTCACTAGATTTCTTGAAGGTCTTACTAAACTTATCGGCGGCCTCACTAGACTTATTAAGGGTCTTACTAAATTTATCGGTTTCTAGAAAATTCTTAAAAAACCTTAAAAGTGTGGTTTTGAACTCTATATCCAGTAGTTTTCTTTCCTCCATTTCTGTCATTTGTGACCTGTTTCTTTGTCTCTGCATTCTGGCTGCTTTCCTGTGTTGATAGAGTGGCTTTGTGTGCTAGGTATCCTATAGGGCCTAATGGCTCAGCCTCCCCAATTACCTGAGGTGGACACTCTCGGTGCACCCCCTTGTGGGCTTTGTGCACAGTCTTGTTGTAGTTAAGCCTTGATTGTTGTAGTTATCACTGGGAGGAATTGACCTCCAGACCAATTGTCTGTGAGAATCAGCTGTGTCTACGGTGGGAGAACTTCTGTGCTGGAGACACCCTTCTGGGGCAAGACATGCTTCAGTGGGGCTTTGGTGCTCACTGAGTCTGCCCCCTGAGTGTGTCCCTCATGGATGTGAGGAGTTGTAATCTGGATGGTCCCACTCTGACCACTGGGTACACTGGCTCTTGGATCTCTAAGGAGGTGCTAATTTATCCTCTGTCTGAGGCTACCCAACAGTAGCTATGGTGAGATCTGCAGATTCCTCTTCTTTGTTTGGGGTTTGGAGGTGCCCAGATGAGGCCCAGTTGTGAAGCAATGCAAGCTGATGTGGGGCCTTGGGCCTCCTTTTGGAAGTTCTGGGTCTCTCTGACCCAGCTGCAGTTTGTTAGGTAATTTTCACATTGCAAAGGGCCAGGCCTTTCATATGCAAAAGCCTCTGCTTACAGCTTGGGTGGGCAGGGTCTCAGGGGATCAACAGGGCGGAGCAAACAGCTATGGCTGATCCTCAGCCCTGCCTTAAGGGGCCCCAGGTCTCAGTGTCCCGGTAATCACTCCAAGCACCTCTGAGAGAAAGCCGCCCTCGAGTTCCGCCCGATGCCAGACAGTCCAGTTTCTTTCTGTATGAGTCTGGGTCCCCAGAGACTCACCTGGAACTGGAGTTCAGAGCAGTCGGGAGCTTGTGACTCTCTCCGGATTGAAAAAGACAGCCACGTCCTCAGTTGCCAGCCCTTGCCACATGTGCCTCCATACCTCTGCACTTTACTTCTGCACCTCCTCTGAGTCTCAGTGTGCTTTTCTCTTTCCTTCTAGTTGTAGAATTTCCACTCAGCCAGCCTTCCTGTGGTTCTGGATGGTGTCCGTTTTGTCTTTTAGTTGTATTTTTGAAGTGGTTGTGCAAGGCAGCAATTTCCAGTGTTTACCTATGCCGCCATCTTGGTTTCTCTCTCTCTCTTAATTTTGACCATCCTGCTGCTTTAAGGTCGAGTAGACCTTGGTTCCTCTCCTCTGTTATCAACAAGTGAGCATCTGCTGACATGGCCATGAGGCTGGGGTTCCAACAAGCTTCGCTCCCCTGCGACCCCCCTCCCACACCCTAGCTGCCACTGTGGCCGCCAGCCGAGAGCTGCCCAGCTCACTCCAGAAGAGCATTTTTAAGTGAAGAAGCCCACTCTGATTAAACATGGCTCTCTCTGCAGGTGGAGAATGGATGGGAGGGCAGGAGACCCCAGGGCTGCACAGTCTGGGCCCCGGGACCGGGACCGGAGAGGAGGGTGGAGGTGCGAATGGTCTGAGGGAAGGGGTGTGGAGCACATCTCACATGGCTGATGGGGAAAAGGAACCAAAATCCTGTGTTCAGGATTGTAATGAAGTTATCTATACTAATAATCTATACTAGTAATAGGGTAATACGCAAATTGGCCGGGACGCCATCACAGTAACGACTGATCAGCAGGCTGCGTGCACAGCAGGAGTGGGTGGGCGGGGACTTGCAGTGTCCCGGCCAGGGGTCCGCAGGTGTGCGGAGGTCCTCAGGCCTCTGCCACGGCCTGGCCCGGGGGCGGGGTTGCAGCAGGGGCCTCCATGTGCCTGTTCTGGGGGTCCGCAGACCTTCCCCAGCTCCGGCCTACCTCTTTGGGGCAATCCATCGAGGAACCCCAGATGGGTGGACAGGGCCTACTTCTTTGGGGCAATGGATCATGGGGCTCCCACACTGTGACAGGGCACAGGCCAGGCTGGGGGACACACCCCCCCCCCACCCCGAGGTCATGAATTTCATGCATCGGGCTACTAGTACATACATAAAAAGTCAAGCAATTAGATGAGTTAATGAGAAAAGTTAGAAGCATCACCCCCTTCACTACTTAAGACTCTTTTAGCTAATTTCCTTTCTGGTGTTTGTCTCCATATCTGTAAACACTAAGATTATATTATTACTGTGTGCTCTTTCAATTTTAGGCACTAGGTAGTAATTTGCTTTTGTGAAAGATACCCTTTTTTAACCACTAATCTCACTTGATCCACAAACATATTCTCTCCATCCTTACTTTATAACTATTTCAAAAATGCATATGCACACACCACATATACATGTCCCTAAAGACCACATCCAGCAAGGGTTCAGGGGGGCACTGGCTCAAGGAGCACTTCCTTCTACCTGTCTGCTTTAACTTCTTTACAAATGAATGTGTACATTAATTACTTATGTAATAAAAACAAAACAAGGCAAAACGAATCCACACAACAAAACAAAAGGATAATCATCATTACCCACAGTTTATAGATGTGAAAACTGAAGCCAGAGCCACAGGGAGTTTGTTTAAGGCCTTACAGCAGCAAGCACACCTTGAGCCTAAAGGAAGAGAAGGGACAGGCAGTGCGGCAGAACAAAGGGGAGTGAGACAGAAAGCCAGGCACCGGGGCGCGGGGAGTGAGGAGCCTTCACCAGGAGGGCTGTCACCTCTGGCGGACAGGGACAAGGAAGGCAGAAGGGAAAACGGCAGAAGGTGGAAACACTAGAGCTGCTGGCTTGAAGGAGCTGTGAGGTGCTGTGGAGGAAGGGACCCAGTCAGAGAGGCTTTGTCCTGAAGGGAAAGGCCATGGCCCCATGACCGGAGCGAGCACCCCAGAGAGCTCAGATGCCAGGCACCTGCGAAGAGTCACTGGATCCCAAAAACTGATGGCAAGAGTGAGACCATCACCCAAAAAGGCAGGGAGCATTGACAAGAAGTCACTTGAGGTCCAGGGAGCTTCACGCATGTGGTCTGAGGCCTCTGTCACAAAACCAGCAAAGAATCTATATCTGATAGGTTTTCCTCCAGGCCCAAATGAAAGGTATGGAGGCACTGGGAGCAGGTGATGCCCGCAGGATGACTCACAACAGCCGGCCAAGCAAACAAGCTGCAGGCTCCACCCTGACAGAGTAGGAATGTCTGGGGAGCAGCTGCGAGAGGTCAAGGCCAAGGCCACCAAGACAGCTGGCTCCTCCCTAATCACGACTCTGCTGCACCAGTGCTCAGGGCACCTGTCTCCTCCCAGGACCACGGGGTGGTGACTCCCAGGGCTGGAGCAGCAGCCCTGTAACCTGGGATAATATGACTGGGGTTGGACACTGGAGATAAACTGGAGACTTGCTGTATTTGAAAAGTGATAATTTTCATTTAGAATTGAGGGTCAGATAAAGAGCTTCACAGACAAGATAAAGCTAAAGGAGTTCATCACCAGCACACCAGTATTACATGAAACCCTGAAGGATATTCTTTAAGAAGAAGGAGGAGAAGGAGAAGAATTAGAAGAAGATGATAAAAGATATGAACAATACAATGGCAATAAATATATATCTATCAACAATTGAGTCTAAAAATAAAAATAAATAAGGAATGTAATGAACAAAATAAGCTGATGAATAAAATAGAAGCAGAAGCATGGAAAGACTGAGGACTCTCAGAGGGAAGGGAGCATGGGGGGTGGGAAGAGATTAACCAAAGATCTTACAGGCATATATGCATCACCTACGGACACAGACAATAGGGTGGTGAGGGCCTGGGGCGGGGCGGGACTTGGGGAGAGGGGTCAATGGGGGGAAAATGGGGACATCTGTAATAGTCTCAACCATAAAGATTTAAAACAAATAAAAATAGAAAATAAATAAAAAGAAAAGTGAGTTTTGTACAGATATACACTCATTCCCCAGCCCTCCCAATTCATCCTCCCCCCACCCCCCCCTAAACACTGGGAGGAGAGAAGGAGCAGCCCCGCACGTTCAGAAGCTGGCTCACGCTCGGCCTCTAACCCCGCCATCCCCCCGTTCGGCACAAACTGCCTCACAGAACGCCAAGCCCATGGGAAGTGAGGCAAAGTAAGTCTGGTTTACAATACGTGCGAACACAGACAAAAACAGGTCACCCTGCCATCCACAAACTATCAAACATCTTTTCTCTTGGCCAAAAGAAATGACTGCTACTTAAAAGGTGAAAGAACAATTACAGCTTTATTCTCATTCTCGTTTCCCTACCTATAGGTAGGATTAATTGTCATGTAATTTTCTCTGCTTTCTGCTCGATCTAAAGCAAATCCCTACTTTCTTAGACTCTGCCCCAAATCACCAAACCGAAGCCCACATCTTACAGCAGGTGTTTCCCTCACACGCTCTTGCCGAGATGCCCCGACGTTCCGTGTAGCCTGCACCCACTCTTGCTGCAAAGAATAATGAGCCCAACTTGTTCAGCTGCAAGTGTGCTTCCGGGGGTCTTTGGCTGGAGGACCTGGATAACATCCAGTTGGTCTTCTTAAAAAATATGTTTTAACTGATTTCAGGGAGGAAGGGAGAGAGAGACAGCTTCAGGGGCTGCCTCAGCTGGGGTCGCCATGACCTCCTGGTTCACAGGTCGATGCTCAACCACTGAGCCACGCCCGCTGGGCCAGTGTTTGTCTTTTTTATTCTTACCCCTGGGGTCTACATTGAGAGTCTGGAATCAGGTTGTGTGGGAAAAGATGTTTCAAAGGCAGGAGGTGTTGTCAGAAGGGACAAAACCAGTCACACATTCACTCAGCAAATATTTATTGGGCAACCACAGGTGCCACAGACTGTTCCAGGTGCCAAGGACAATAGACAAATAAAGCAAGACCCATGATTATCAGGAAGCTCTCAGCGGGCAGCACGAGTGGGAAGATACCTGGACAGGTCACTGTGACTCGTGGAGGTAAGTGCAATGAGTAAGGTGTGCCCTGGGCACTGTTTCATCCACACTAGTGAGTAATGGAGGCAGCAGAGGTGAGTGCATCAAGAAAGGCTTTCTGGGAGGGATACTTGAGGCCCCACAGGCTGGGGACAAGATCATGAGAACGGACAAGAGCAGGTCAGGGAGATGATAAATGAGGTGGTGAGTGAAGGATTTTACATGCAATTGATTGTATTAGAGTAAAAAATAGGAGGCAGGTTGGGGGGGTGTCAGGCTGGAGGCACTTGCAAATCATGATGTGAAGTTTGGGCTTTATCCTTCAGCGAAAGTGGGCATTGGAGGCCCGCTGAGAGCTCAGTGAGCCCTGCCATCATGTTATGTGGTAAATGTTTGTTTTTCAATCACAGTTCCCATGCAATACTGTTTCTGGCGCACAGCGCACAGCCTAGACATTTATACGCTGTATGACGTGACCCCCCGTAGGAATGGTCCCCACCGGCACAGGCTCAGGTATTGGTGTTATTAACTATGTTCCTGATGCCGTACTTTACGCCCCCATGCCTACTCTGTAACTGCCAATTATTGCTTCTAATTCCTTCACCTTTTCCACCAGTCCCCCCACCCCCTCCCATAGGCAACTGCCAGTGTTTCCTGTACCTACCGGCCTGTTTCTGTTTGGTTTGTTCTGTCCTTTAGGTCACACATAGAAGTGAGGCATATTTGTGCTGTGTCTTTCGCTGACTGATTTCACTTAGCATAGCACCCTCTGGTTCAGATGGGAGATTTCATTCTTCTATATAGCTGAGGAATATTCCATCGTCTATATGTACCACCTCCGCTTTATCCCATCATCCATTTAAGGCCTCTGTTTTCTTGTGCTTTTCTGCCTGGATGATCTGTTCTTTGATTTCAATGGTATGGGAAAATCTCCTACTGTGACTGTCAATCTCTTTGTTTACATCCATCAACATTTGCTTTATGTATTTAGGTTCTTATTGTAACTGAAACGCAGGCCTGCGGCCTGCCGCAATGACAGCCAAACTCCTGAGATGGCTGCTGAAGAGGAAAGAGGTTTATTCCAGTGCCGCCCCCCTGAGAAGATAGGGGGCCGTTGTCCCAACGCCTGTCTCCACTTCCGGGTGCAGGCAGAGGTTTTCATAAGGTGGGGGGAAAGCAAAACAAAGAGACCAAGGGGAGGGGCTGCGAAATTCTCTACCTGCAGATGAGCACAGTGCATTCTGGTAAGGGTCTCGAAACCTGTCAAGTGAGGGACTAGTGTGAGTCGTCCTGATGTTGTCATCCTGGTTTCATGTCATCGTGGTTTTACAGTTGAAGCCAGCAGATCTCCCACAGCTGGGATGACTGAAGGTCAGAGTCATGCCCTTTCCTTCCCTTTACCTTTAGTCTGTGTGTATTGTTCCATCTGAGGTGGGTCTCTTGTACACAGCCTACTAGTATGTATGGGTCTTGTTTTCTTATCCATTTACCCTCTGTCTTTTGATTGGAGCATTTAATACATTTACATTTAAGGTAATTATTGATAGATATATATTTATTGCCATTTTATTCTTTTATATATATTTTTTTATTGATTTCAGAGAGGAAGGGAAAGGAAGAGAGATATAGAAACATCAATGATGAGAGAGAATCATTGATCAGCTGCCTCCTACACGCCCCACTCTGGGGATGGAGCCCGAAACCTGGGCATGTGCCCTTGCCGGAATCGAACGTGGGACCCTTAAGTCTGTAGGCCAACGCTGTATCCACTGAGCCAAACCGGCCAGGGCTACCATTTTATTCTTTATAACTATGCTCCTCTCTCTTTTTATTCTTCCTCTTCTTTTTTTTTGGTTCCCACACCGGGAGTCAAATATTCTTCCTCTTCTTAAAGAAGAGCGGTTAACATTTCTTGTAATACTGGCTTAGTGTTAATAAACTCCTTTAGTGGTTTTTTTACATTGACACTATTATAGTTGTCCCCATCTTCACCCCCTTTGCCCACCTCCACTCAGCCCCCGCCCCTACTTCCCTCTGGCCATTACCACACTGTGTCTGTGTCTATGGGTTATACATATATGTTCTTTGGCTCAGTCCTTCACCTTCTTTCATCCAGTCCCCCCAACTCACCTCCCTCCTGACAGTTGTCTGTTTCATGTATTCATGTCTCTGTTTTTATTGTGTTCATCAGTTTCTTTTTTTTTTTTTAATTACGATTCTTTTTTAAAAAATATATTTTATTGATTTTTTACAGAGAGGAAGGGAGAGAGATAGTCAGAAACATCGATGAGAGAAAAATATCCATCAGCCGCCTCCTGCACATCTCCCACTGGGGATGTGCCCACAACCCAGGTACATGCCCTTGGCTGGAATCGAACCTGGGACCTCTCAGTCCGCAGGCCGACGCTCTATCCACCGAGCCAAACCGGTTTTGGCAGTTTATTTTCTTTTGTAAATTTTTTTAAATCAATTTTAGAGAGAGAGGAAGGGGGAGAGAGGAAGAGAAACATCGATGAGAGACACTGATCGGCTGCCTCCTGCATTGGGGATTGAGTCCATAACCCGGGCTTGTGTCCTGACTGGGAATCCAACTGGTGGCCTTTTTTTTTTTTTTTTTTTTTTAAATATATTTTATTGATTTTTTACAGAGTGGAAGGAAGAGAGATAGAGAGCCAGAAACATCAACGAGAGAGAAACATCGATCAGCTGCCTCCTGCACATCTCCCACTGGGGATGTGCCCGCAACCAAGGTACATGCCCTTGACCGGAATCGAACCTGGGACCTTTCAGTCCGCAGGTCGACGCTCTATCCACTGAGCCAAACCGGTTCCGGCACAACTGGTGGCCTTTTGGTGCATGTAGCCAACAGCTACACTGGCCAGGACATTCATCAGTTTATTTTGTTCATTAGATTCCAAATATGTGGAATCATGTGGTATTTATCTTTCTCTCACTGGCTTATTTCACTTAGCATAATAATCTGCAGGTCTATTCATGCTGTCACAAAAGGTAAGAGTTCTTTAAATTTTGGTTGTCTTCTGTTTTTTAAAAACATATTTTTATTGATTTTTAGAGTGAGAGAAAGGGAGAGGGAGAGAGAGAGAGAGAGAAACATCAATGATGAGAGAGAATAACTGATCAGCTGCTTCCTACACGCCCCCCACTGGGACCAAGCCCACAACCCAGGCATGTGCCCCAACTGGGAATTGAACCATGACCATAGGTCGATGCTCAACTTCTGAGCCACACCAGCCAGGCTATATATATATATATATATAATTTTTTTTTAAATCCTCACTTGAGGATATTTTTTCCATTGATTTTTAGAGAGAGTGGAGACACATGGATTTAGAGTGAGGGAGACACATGGATTGGTTGCCTCCAGCACACACCCCTGACCAGGGCCAGGGTTCGAACCTGCAACCTAGGTACATGCCCTTGATCAAAATTGAACCCATGACATTTCAGTCCACTGACCAACACTCTAACCACTGAGCAAAATGAGCTAGGGCCATTTCTTTTCTTAAAAATATGTTTTTATGGATTTCAGAGAGAGGAAGGAAAAAGGAGAGAGAGAGAAACATTAATGAGAGAGGGCGGGAAGAGATTAACCAAAGAGCTTATGTACATACTAGAGTCCTGATGCATGAAATTCGTGCAAGGGACTTGGCCCTTGCAGCTGTGGCGGCTTGCCTCGGCCCTCGCAGCCCTGGCTTTGTTCAGAAGGTCGTCTGGAAGGTCATTCAGCTGTCCACTCTAATTAGCATATTACGCTTTTATTATTATAGATGCGCATAACCCATGGACACAGACAATAGTGCGGTGAAGGCCTGGAGAGGGGGTGGGTGTGGGGAAGAGGGGTTCAATGCGGGGGGGGGGAAGGAGACAGCTGTAAAGTTTCAACAATAAAGATAAATTTTTTCAGAGAAGAAAAGAAACATCAATGAGAGAAATATGGATCAGCTGCCTCCTGCACACCTCCTACTGGGGATCAAGCCTGCAACCTGGGCATGCGCCCTGACCTCCTGGGCATGGGACTGCACTCAGCACTGAGCCCCACCGGCGGGGCTGAATTCTTTATTTCTGACCGGTTCTTCTTTATAGTTTCGATGTACTCATCGTTCCTTTGTTAAAGTTCTCACTAAGTTCACTGAGCACCCTTCTAACCCGTGCTTCACAGTCTGCATCTGTTAGACTGCTTGTCTCCACTTCGTGTGGTTTTTCTGGAGAGTCTCCTGTTCTTCCAACTGGGACACGCTCACTTGTCTCCCTGTGGCTGCCTCTCTCTTTGTTTCTGTGTATTGGGTAGAGCTGCTCGGCCTCCCAGTTTTGGTGGGTGGCCTTATGTCGCAGGTGTCCTGTGGCACAGGCTTGCCATGACCCGAGCCAGGTGCGCTAGGAGTGTCCCTGTGCACATGTGTCCTCCTGTGGGACTTGAGCCTATTGCTGCGGGGGTGACCGTGGGCGGGGTGCCCCTCAGGCTGACTGGCTGTGAGGACTGGCCATGACCACAGGTGTGGGCTGCGGTGGGCAGCTGAGCCCACAGAGTAGGATTAGGTCCCAAGTCCTGGTACCTGCCACGACCCCCTGTGGACATGCCACTGTGGAGATCATTGTGTGGTTGTCTGCTGAGGCCTGAAGCCGCTACCAGGGGTGTTGGTTCTGGAGTCTCTTGGTTAGGTTTCTGATGCAGGTCGAGGTCAGACATTGCCTGGGACCCGCTCAGCTCTACCGGGAGCGCTACGGGGCCATCCCGGGTGGCAGCTGCCTGTGCTGGGCTGGACTCACTGTGAAGTGCCACTCCCATGCCAAGCCTGGGCAGCTGTGGGTTTGCTGAGGCCGGACTCCGGGGTCACCAGGGCAGGGCCAGAGGTGTTCAGGTTGATGCAGATTCAGATCCACAGCCAGTGCTGAGTCTGGGCCCCTCGCAAACCTCCTGGCACACACCTCTCAGCGCACTCCACATCTCTCAGCGCACACCTCACCTCTCAGCGCACACCACACCTCTCAGCGCACACCACACCTCTCAGCGCACACCACATCTCTCAGCGCACACCTCACCTCTCAGCGCACACCACATCTCTCAGCGCACACCTCACCTCTCAGCGCACACCTCACCTCTCAGCGCACACCACACCTCTCAGCGCACACCACATCTCTCAGCGCACACCTCACCTCTCGGCGCACACCACACCTCTCGGCGCACACCACACCTCTCGGCGCACACCACACCTCTCGGCGCACACCACATCTCTCGGCGCACTCCACACCTCTCGGCTCACACCTCATCTCTCGGCGCACACCTCACCTCTCAGCGCACACCTCACCTCTCAGCGCACACCTCACCTCTCGACTCACACTGAGGCCAGCTCGCTGGCGGCGGGGACTCACCGTGGGATGTTTCTCAGGGGCGGTCATGGTTGAGTGAGTAGAACGCACTAGACTAAGGTAGATCCAGACTCAGTCCTGGGTGGAGGGCTCATCCTGGGACAGTGCCGCACCCTCCGCCCTCTCCCTGAAGCCACACACTGGGTTTCTCCCTGTCTCTGCCCCACCCCCACCCCAGCCCAGGCGGTGTCTGTGTGAGCCTGCGGGCAGCACTTCAGGCGGATGCTGGGAGGACAGGCTCCCTCTCCTGTTCACCACCAGGTGTTCTGTGGGCTCCGCAGGGGTCCCCGCATGTTCTCCATGGCTGCAGATGGGCGAGGGCCACCCGGGTAACGTCTCCTCCCCTCCTGCCAGGCTCACGGGGCTCCTTCTTCATGTCCAGTTACAGGCTTCTGTTCAGCTGGCCTTCACATGGCTCTCCAGGCCTCACCCCGTCATTTACAGCCAGTGGGACTGGTCCTGGGAGGGGCGGGCGTCAGCCTGCTTCACCATCTTAACCAGAACTTCAATCACAGGATGTTTTTAAAAATCACAGATTGTCCTCACTTATTTGAAAATGCATAAAATTATAAGATGGGGTCATGCATGTATAAAAGGAAGAATAGATGGAAATATTTGATAAAGCAATTATAGTAAAATGCAAATAATAGAATCTGGGTGGGATTTGGGTAGTTGCTGTAAAATTCTTTCAACTCTTCTGTCTAAAAATTTTCATAATAAAATTTTGGTGAAAAAAATTTAGTTTCACCTTAGTAGTGGAGGATGGACTGGACAGGATGAGTCCAGAGGCAGGGAGGGGAGGGAGATGGCCAGCGGCATACTCTAGATGAGGTCAACAAAACAAAACAAATGACTGAATGGGGGAAACTATTTGCTAGTGATGCATCCAATAAGGGGTTAATATGCAAAACATATAAAGAACTCATACAACTTAACACCAACATCACCAACCATCTGATTAAAATGAGCAAAGAACCTGAATAGACACTTCTCCAAAGAGAACACAAAGGAGGCCAGTAGACATATGAAAAAATGCTAAAAATCACTAATCATCAGGGAGATGCAAATTAAAAGCACATTGAGATATCCCCTCACCCCTGTCGGAGTCAATAATAAATCCACCAACAACAAGTGCTGGTGAGGCTGAGGAGGGAGGGGTGCCCCTCGCGCACTGCTGGTGAGATCATGAATTGGGGCAGCCACTATGAAGAACAATGTGGAGGTTCCTCAGAAATTAAAACAGAACCACCATATGGTCCAGAAATCCCACTTCGGGGCTTTCACTCAAAGAAATCCAAAATACTAACTTGAAAAGACGTACGCACCCCTGTGTTCACTGCAGTATTATTTACAAGAGCCGCGATATGGAAGCAGCCTAAGTGTCCATGGACACACAAATGGATAAAGAGAATGTGGTTCACACGTACAATGGACTATTACTCAGCCATAAAAAGAATCAAATATTACTATTTGTGACAACATGGATGGACCTGGAGTGTATTATGCTCAGTGAAATAAGTCAGAGAAAGAAAATACCATATGATTTCACTATTATGTACAATCTAAAAACCAAATAAATGAACAGAAAAACAGGAACAAATTCATAGAGACAGAGGATATTTTGATGGTTACCAGATGGGAGGGGGGTTAGAGGATGAGTGAAAAAGGGGAAGAGATTAAGAAGTACAAACTGCAGTTATAAAAACAGTCATGGGATGTACGTGCAGCAGAGGGAATAAAGGAATAATATTATAATAACTATGGAAGGTGTCAGTGGATCCCAGACTTAACAGGTTGATCACTTAGTAAATCTAATCCAGGGGTCCTCAAACTTTTTAAACGGGGGGCCAGTTCACTGTCCCTCAGACCGTTGGAGGGCCGGACTAGAGTTTAAAAAAAAACAACTATGGCTGGAACCGGTTTGGCTCAGTGGATAGAGCGTTGGCCTGCGGACTGAAAGGTCCCAGGTTTGATTCCGGTCAAGGGCATGTACCTGGGTTGCAGACACATCCCCAGTAGGGGATGTGCAGGAGGCAGCTGATTGATGTTTCTCTCTCATCGATATTTCTGACTCTCTATCTCTCTCCCTTCCTCTCTGTAAAAAATCAATAAAATATATTTTAAAAAAACGCACAAAAAAACTATGAACAAATTCCTATGCACACTGCACATATCTTATTTGGAAGTAAAAAAAACAAAACGGGAACAAATACAATATTTGTATTTGCATGTGGCCCACGGGCCGTAGTGTGAGGACCCCTGAGAATCACTATGTTGCACACCTGAAACTAATATAATGTTATGTCTCCGGTAATTGAAAACAATGAATTAAAGAAACGAGGTAACTATAAGAAGGGAAAAGTCCAGATGAGGGCTGCTGGTCTCAGCGGGGCGGGGCAGGGCGAAGGGCTGGCGGTGAGGAAGGAGGAGTTGAGGGTTACACCAGGGAGGGAGACTGGGTAGAGAGGATGGTGGCACCAAATGAGCAAAGCACAGGGCAGTGGGGCAGATCTGGGGGTGCGGACAACATGATGAGGATCTGGGAGTGTCTCTGGGAGTGTGCTTTGGGACTCAGAGTCCTGGTCCCGCAGGGGGCCTGTTTGTGGTGGAGGAGGCTCAGCACTGGGCTTCCTTCTCTTGACACTTTGCCGGCTTTGGAAGGCCTTCCCCGAGGGTGCGGCGGCCTTGCTCACTCTCCTGCCCTCCTAGTGCCTCCTCAACTCCCATTGCACGGTTTCCTTTTCCGCCATTTGAGTCCATCTCCGCCTGCCTCCAGTTCCCCAGACGCTCCAACCTCACTCTTCCTGGAGAATTTGTCCTCTATCCGCAATTGCCTTGTCTTCCTTTCTCTTCATCTTCACCTTCTTCAAATCCTGCGCTTGGCCCTGGCCTGTAGCTCATTTGGTTAGAGCAGGGGTCCGCAAACTTTTTAAACAGGGGGCCAGTTCACTGTCCCTCAGACCGTTGGAGGGCCGGACTAGAGTTTAAAAAAAAACTATGAACAAATTCCTATGCACACTGCACATATCTTATTTTGAAGTGAAAAAACGAAACAGGAACAAATACAATATTTGTATTTGCATGTGGCCCATGGGCCATAGTTTGAAGACCCCTGGGTTAGAGCATTGTTCTGGTATGCCAAGGTTGTAGGTTTAATACCTGGTCAGGGCACATAGGTGGAACAGCAAATTAATGTTCCTCTCTCTCCCTCTCCCTTCATCTCTCTAAAATCAATCAATAATTAAAAAAAAAAAAAGCCCAGCTGGTGTGGCTCAGTGGTTGAGCATTGACCTATAAACCAGGCGGTTAGGGTTCAATTCCCCATCAGGGGACATGCCCAGTAGGGTGCATGCAGGAGGCAGCCGATTAATGATTCTCTCTTGTCATTGATGTTTCTATCTCTCCCTCTCTTTGAAATCAACAAATTATACACACACACACACACACACACACACACACATATATTTATAAGCATTGCCCTGATACACGAAGGTGTATCAAGACTATCTGTATATATAAAAGGCTAAGTGTCCGTCCTTCTAACCAGTAGCTATGATGCTCACTGACCATCAGGGGGCAGATGCTCCACGCAGGAGCTGCCATGACGCGCACTGCCCATTTAAAAATAAATGGCACCACGGACCTGGTGCTGACAAGCCAACACTCGGCTTCCCCCAAGTGCAACACAGGCCCTGCCACCACCCCAGAGTGACACCCCACCAAATCGCAGCCTTGGGGTCCAACCCCAGCAGGTCCAGGGGTCCCCAAAGGTGTGGACGGACTCGGCAAAGAAGGAATGACACAGAGACAGCATTCAGTTGATCAGCAGCCTAGCCAGGATCTCTAGCCAGGAACTCCAGCCAAGTTCTGGTGTTTATTGTCTTGTTACATCTGTATTTATACCAGTTGATTTTAATCCTGTCAATTTCTATTGCAAAGGTTAGGGCGTTTCTTATCTCCATTCCAGAGAGTAAAGATTATGTAGCTTAAGCGTGATTTTTTGTAGTTAAAGTGATTAACTACCCGCCTGGCACTTAGTTAAGGGGTTTTATCCCCTCCCTAACTTCAGAGGAAAATCCCTACCTGGGGAAACAACCTTTCTCGGAGAGGTGACCTTGGTTAAAACACATAGTGCCGAGGAGAACCAAGATGGCGGCATAGGTTAACGCCGGAGTTTGCTGCTTTGAACAACTACTTCAAAAGTGAAACCAAAAAACGGAAGGGACATCACCCAGAACCACAGGAACGCTGGCTGAGTGGAAGTCCTACAACTAGGAGGAAAGAGAAACGCATACGGACACTCAGAGGAGGTGCAGTGCTGAAGTCAAATTCTGAGGTGCGGAGTGCGCAGAGCGGGCTGGCGGCGGAGGGCGCGGTTGTTGTTTTCAATCGGGAGGGAGTCGCAGACTCTGAGCACCAGATCCGGGCGAGTCTTTAGGGACCCAGACTCAAACGGGAGAAGCGGGACTGTCTGGCTTCGGTCAGAGCGAGTGCAGCTTTCTCTCTGAGCTTTGCAGCGGGTGCTGGGACTCAGAGAGGCAGAGCCCCTTGGGACAGGACTGAGAGCCGCCATAACTGCTCTCTCCGGCCCACCCTGTTGATCCTGTGCGACCCGCCCTGCCCAAACCCTGCACAGAGGCATTTGCCGGATAGCCTCAGGCAAAGGCTAGATTAGCACCTCCCTAGAGGACAGAAGTTCTCTCACTGCTGACACAGCTGATTCTCATAGCCACTTGGCCTGGAGGTCAAACCCTCCCTGGAATTAGCTACAACAACCAAGATTTATCTATAAGACTGCGAACAAAGACCACTAGGGGGTGCACCAAGGAAGCATAACAAAATGCGGAGACAAAGAAACAGGACAAAATTGTCAATGGAAGAAATAGAGTTCAGAACCACACTTTTAAGGTCTCTCAAGAACTGTTTAGAAGCTGCCGATAAACTTAATGAGATCTACACGAAAACTAATAAGACCCTCGATCTTATATTGGGGAACCAACGAGAAATTAAGCACACACAGACTGAAATAACGAATATTATACAGACGCCCGACAGCAGACCAGAGGAGCGCAAGAATCAAGTCAATGATTTGAAATGCGAGGAAGCAAAAAACATCCAACCGGAAAAGCAAAATGAAAAAAGAATCCAAAAATGCGAGGATAGTGTAAGGAGCCTCTGGGACAGCTTCAAGCGTACCAACATCAGAATTATAGGGGTGCCAGAAGATGAGAGAGAGCAAGATATTGAAAACCTATTTGAAGAAATAATGACAGAAAACTTCCCCCACCTGGTGAAAGAAATGGACTTACAGGTCCAAGAAGCGCGGAGAACCCCAAACAAAAGGAATCCAAAGAGGACCACACCAAGACACATCATAATTAAAATGCCAAGAGCAAAAGATAAAGAGAGAATCTTAAAAACAGCAAGAGAAAGAAACTCAGTTACCTACAAGGGAATACCCATACGACTGTCAGCTGATTTCTCAACAGAAACTTTGCAGGCCAGAAGGGAGTGGCAAGAAATATTCAAAGTGATGAATACCAAGAACCTACAACCAAGATTACTTTATCCAGCAAAGCTGTCATTCAGAATTGAAGGTCAGATAAAGAGCTTTACAGATAAGGAAAAGCTAAAGGAGTTCATCACCACCAAACCAGGATTATATGAAATGCTGAAAGGTATCCTTTAAGAAGAGGAAGAGGAAGAAAAAGGTAAAGATACAAATTATGAACAACAAATATGCATCTATCAACAAGTGAATCTAAGAATCAAGTGAATAAATAATCTGATGAACAGAATGAACTGTTGATTATAATAGAATCAGGGACATAGAAAGGGAATGGACTGACTATTCTTGGGGGGGGAAAGGGGTGTGGGAGATGTGGGAAGAGACTGGACAAAAATTGTGCACCTATGGATGAGGACAGTGGGTGGGGAGTGAGGGCGGAGGGTGGGGCGGGAACTGGGAGGAGGATGAGTTATGGGGGGAAAAAAAAAGGAACAAATGTAATAATCTGAACAATAAAGATTTAATTTAAAAAAAAAACACAAAAAAAAACACATAGTGCCAAGAAGGTGAGCAAACTTATTAAGAACAGTATGCTATATATGCCAGGTCCCTTGAAACATATACTGTGCAGATGTTTCTTTCCTGCAGCGACTGTGTCAAGCAGCAAGGATGGACTGGCTTCCCGCAAATTCCCCCTTTTTTATTTTTTAAATGATAGCGCATGCAAATCAGTGGCCACCTCTCAGATTGGGCTGTTTAAAACTCGGAAGAAGACTGGCAAGCAATGACAGTGAGCGTAGCTATAAACACAGTGGATGGAGCGCACAAGGAGCCCCGTTCCTGTAGAAGGTTGCCGGCCTCTTCAGTCAAGGGATTTCAGCTGTCCTCAAGTTGTTGGTTTGATTGTCTTTGTTGGTCTGGCTAGCGGGCGACATCACTGGCGACGGGCTTCCCGAAGCATCAGCGAGTTGAAGGGCTGCATCAAAGGGTCCATCAGGGCCGTGGTTGATGGTGGTGTCGGTGTCCGAGGAGGAGTAAGCTGTGCCCTCTGGGTCAGCTGATATGGAAGATGGAGGGTAGTAGAGAGAAAAAGAAGAGAAAGCAAAAGAACTACAAGGCATGGAAGTGTTTAGAAAAAAGAGGGAGAAGAAAGGGAAGAAGGCAGCATCCTGACACAGCCCTTTCCTTCAGCTGCCCCTTTCCCTGTGGTCCAAGGTAGAAACGGGAAACAGGTCCTGTTGCAGGGAGAGGGCAGCTGCTGTCCGCCAGTCTGTCTTTACCTGGGTCCCGATCTGAGCTGGGCGTGGGAAGCGAAGCAGCCACGGGGGCAGGAGACCGCCCTCAGAAGGGGTGAGATGGCACGAAATGCGCCCACAGCCCAGCCCACCCAGAAACGGTCGCTGTGGGCACCAGGTAATGACATCACATAACAATGCCTGGCTTCCTCTCCGTAGCAACTAGCCTCCTTGCAGTTTCTTCAGCCCAGGAACATGACTTCCTTTATAGCCAGGTGCAAACATTTTACACTTTAACCAAATGTGTGTGAAGTGTTTTCCTGTGCCTCATCTCATTTGATCCTCACAGAAGTCCTGGAGTAGGTAGATAGGAGACTCGTCGGAATCCTATTTTCATTAGCCAGAAAACAGATTTAGAAAGTTTAGAAACTTGACCCGACTGAGAAGAAGTAAGAAATGGTGGACCTTGAAAGTGACTTCAGTTTTTCGCACTGTGCAGAATATAGTCAAACACTGCTGCAGTTAAATATTTTACCCTTTGTTCTCCCTGCATGATCTACAATAATAATCTGTTTTGTGTTGATATTTACTGCTGTGCTATCTGAAAGAGAAGTTGGAGTGCTTCACTGGGCTGGAAAAGTTTTACATCAGAAAGCAGGTCTAATGGAGTGAGTTTAATACACACACACACACACACACACACATACACACACACATATATATATATAAAGCTTGCACATGCACAATATATACAAAGCTTTTGCTGGCACCAATTGCACACGTGTTTCAATCTGTCATTGTCAATCATGAATTTGGTTGACACTATTATAGAGAAAGGGTGAATAGCAATATTAAAATATTTCTTCTAATGAATTTCCTTTCAATGTGCATGAATCCATGCACCAGGACACTAATATATATATATATACCTTCCTTCCCCTGGCTACTGGCACTGGCTTTCTGGCACCCGGGACCCAGGCTTCCCTCACAGCCCTGGCTTCATGTGGCCTAATTAGCATATTATGCCATATACATATATATAATATTATCTTGGCTCTCTTTTCCAATGTCATTATCTTTCTATTCTTTATACCCATGCTTCCCAGTGGGTGATTGGTGGAGTTATAGGTTGAATTGTGTCTGCTTGAAAGATATGTTGAAGTCTTAACTCTTGATACTTATAAACATAACATTACTTGGAAATAAAGTCTTTTCCGATGTAATCAAGTTAAAATGGGTCTTACAGGGTCAGGGTGAACTGGATTCCTACCCCAGTGTGACTGGTGTCTTTGTAAGAAGAGGAAAACTTGGATGCAGAGACGGGGCAGAAGGACACGTGCAGGTGGAGGCAGAGCCTGGCTTGATGTGTGTACAAGCCAAGGACACCAAGCATTGCCTGCGACACCAGAAGCCAGAAGAGGCCAGGGCGGGCTCGTCCCCAGAGCTGTCGGGGGCACAGCCCCTTCCACACTTGGTCGCAGACATCTAGCTTCCAAAACCGTGGAAGAACGAGTTTGTGGCAATTTTTCATAGCAGTCCTAAGAAATGAGCACACGTAAGGGGTCAAGGTAGAAGGCAATACCGTGGACAGGTTACCTATATATATAAAACCCTAATATGCAAATAGACCAAATGGCGGAACAACCGAACAACCGGTTGCTATGACATGTGCTGACCACCAAGGGGGCACGCACAAAACATGGTGAGCGTTGACCACAGTGGGGTGGTGGAGCAGGTGAACAGGGGTGCCAAACCAAGGCGGGGCACGGATCACTGTCATCGAGGTGAGCCTCTGGTGGTTACTGAAAATTCTTTGCTCCTGTGCACCACAGTCCTGCTGGGCGCTGGCACCTGCTTCTGCGCTGGCCCCGCTTATACCCGCTGCTGGCACCCGCTCAGTGCTATCAGTGGGTGTGAGCAGCGGCTGCCAGCCCTGATTGCCCCTGAGGGCTTCTCCACCTCCCCCTCCTCCGGAGGGGTGATCGGGGCAGCAGCTGCCACTCGCACCCACTGATGGCACTGGCCCCAATCGCTCCATGTCGTCAGCGGGTGCAAGCAAGGCCAGCACCATCAGCACGTGGAAGCAGTGGTGGTGGGAGCAGGGCTGCTGGCAAACTGGGGGTGGGGGTGGGGAGGGTGCGGAGGGAGGGGTCAGGCAGGGGCATGGAAGATGGGCCAAGACCCACCCCTGTGCCCACCACAGCCTCCCAAACCACAGTTCCTTTCAAGGTGCACACATTCGTGCACTGGGCCCCTAGTTTGTTATAACCACACTATAGTGTATTGTAGGGAATTATATTTTCAAGATGGCTTTGTATGTGCTTTGGTTGAAAAGACCTGAGTTTGAGCATCAGTGTCCACTCTGGCACGTGGGATGTAATGACACCTAATTGAAGAGGTGTGAGGGGTAAATGGAATGTCTACGAAACGATGTAGTAAAGGTGGGTTAAGGTGTGCATAACCCTGTGGAGGAGCAGAAAACCAGGGACTAGGCCCTTGGCCTCAGCGACTTGAGTTTCCAGCATGAATGTCCAGTACCCCCTTCAGGTACATCAGCGTCTGAAAAGGGAAACAGTGCTCCCCCCGGCGGGAGCAGGAGTGGCACAGCTCAGAGTTAAGGGACAGGTGGGAAGCAGCCCGGGAGCCTGCCACAGACTATCCCTTCAAGGAGGTGGGCACGGAGCCAACACAGTAAGAAGCTGCTCTGCCCTCAAGGAGTTACAGTCCACGTGGGCCCGTGATGGGGTGGGGCGGGGGGGGGGGGGAGGGCAGGGGATGCCACACGCCCTGCAGGGGGCGCGGACCGCCTGGAAGGGCCTGCAGGGGAGGCGAGCCGGTCTACCTGAACAGAGAGAGGAAAGAGGAGTCAGGGAAGGTTCCAATTCAATAAATATTTATTAATCAACTACCCCATTCTTGGTCTGTGCTCAGGGCCAAGGCCTAGGAGGGAAAGAAAGTATGAAATCAACATAATTCAGCCTCGGAAGAGTAAGGTACCTAAATCGGCATGCGATTAAGGGAAACCGGTATAAATGTGCGAGGTCAGTGACTAGGGTTTTGGGTGCCGGAATCAGGGTTCCGCCGGCGAGGATCCCGGACGCCCGCGGAGCCGGGTCCGCGCTCCGGTCCTGGGTTGTCGGTCACCGGCCGGCAGGTGCGGGCTGATGAAACCCGCCCGCCTCGCGGGCGACCGGCGAAACCGGACAGGGAGACCGGGCCGGGCTGACTGCGCTCCTGGAATCCACGCTCGGGTGTGGGCGCAGCCCCGCCCGCCGCCCGCGCCCTCCCGCCCGGCTCCCGCCGGGGGGCGCTCAGGGGCGACTCGCAGGCCTCCGGCGACCCCGCCTGCTCGCCCCGGGACCCGGCGTGAGCGCCCGGAGGGAGCCGCGCGGGCTGCAGGGCGCCCGGCCGGGACCCCGCGAGTTTGGGGCTCCCCCGAAGCCCTGGCGCTTGCTCTCCTGCGCCCTCCCGTGGACTCTGTGTTCACAAGCATCTCGCCCTTTCCTGTTTGGGATCCACGGGCAGTCAGTCCTCTTCCGAGTGTAACTCCATCCCTCGTCGGCAAGACCTAAACGGCCAAGTGCAGGCGGCGGGGAGCGCGGGGTGGGGGGGGGGGCGGCTTGTCTGAGAGAGAGCTGCACCCACGCCCGCCCCAGGGGAGCCCGGGTTCTCAGTCCGCGCCACTCCCGCCGCGCACTGTGGGAAGCAGACTCACCGGACGCCTTTCTAATTTTTTAAAGTGTCAGCTGTTTATTATGGAAATTGGCAAACGTCCATAAAGTGCGGAAAACGTACGGACTCTTGGCACCCAAGATCCCCTCTGACAGAAATCAGCCCGTGACCAATTTTGTTTCATCAGTTACCGCCCCTCCTCCCACGTTCCCACTGTTATTTTCAAGCAAAGCCCAGGCGCCATATTTCATTGGCAAACACATCAATATCTAAAAAACGCTTTTGTTTTTTGAGAAAATTTGTGAGTTTATTTGAGCCAAACTGACATCTGTCAGGGAGCAAGATCTCACGCGCTCCAGAGAAGAACTGATTTTGCATTTCCTTTTAAGCATTTGGAATTATGGAGGGAAGACTCCTTTTTAAAAGTACAGTTATAACATCTTTAAAATGCACGATTCTTTGCTATAAATGCACAATGTTCAAATTTCTGTTTCATAATTTTAAAAAATTAGACAATTGATTTGTCCACACCCAGCTGTCAGCGAGTCCCGCGCATCTTTCAGTCCAGCGGGTTCCCCTTCTCGCCCGCCGCCCCGGCGCCTTATGGGATGAAGACAACGGGCTCTTTGTCCAGGGGTTTCCCAAACCCGGGCTCGCTCGGCAGATCGCCGCAGGGGTGTTCGCTGTTCTGAGGGGTGTCGGTTCCGGCGTCTGGCCAGTTCACACCAGGCGTTACTGCCTGTGTGTTGCCCTGGAGACGGGATGCGGGCTAGTGACGGTGCTGGGGCGGATCAGTGGCTCCGCCCCGCACCACGGCGTTCCCCATCACAGTCACGTGTTTCCAGCAGCTTCTGATGATCATCAGAAGGCCCGTTACCCATTAGTTATTCCAACATAATGTTCCTCCAACTTTTCTTCACTTATCAGCCAGTTAGTGACAAAGAACTGCTCCTCAGCCACGCGGTTGTCCTGGATATGTCTGCACAAATGGTAGCATAAATACTGACACTCTATTTACCGGTTCTCAGCAAGTTGAGTGGGCTCCTAGCATTCTCCAAAAATGACCAATGAGGTTTTTTTTTTTTAGAAACTAGAGTGAACTGATGAAATGCTTAATATTTGATGTGTTTCAACCAGCTGCAGTTATCATCTTTCTTGATGCTAAAATTATCCCGCCTTTGACACTTCAAGTTGTCTCCTGAGTCATGTTTGCTGTGACCCTGGCCGCTGCCTCATAACCTAGCGTGTCAAGGTGCCCGGAGCCCCCCGTGAATTTCCCTCCACCGCCTCCGCCCCCCAGCTCCGACAGGGCCCCACGGGCTGCGCATCCTGAGAAATGACCAGGTCCGGGTGGGCCGAGGCTGCATGCCTGTTCCAGAGCTGGGGGGGGGGGTGGGGGGGAGTGGAGGTGGGGAGGAAGAGGGCTGCCCAGATCAGGTGGTCAGCAGGCCTCTGAGCCCCCTGGATGCTCCTGGCGGGGGGCTTGCTCTTCCCAGCCCCCTCCGTGCGGCGCCCTGGGCAGCCGCGGCCCGTCTGTCCACCGCCTGGAAGCGAATCCCGAATCCTGAAGTCGAAGTCTCACGTGAGCTGCTCTGTGGCTACAGATGGGAAGCTCCCTACAGGGGCTGGGGTGTCATTGCAACACCCAAAGCTGGGACTTCCCCTTTCCCAAGGTCCCTATTCCCTCATTTTTTTCCTCTTTTTTTAGCTTCCTAATGGTTTTTATATTGTATTTGAAGATAGCCTTAGGCAAGAATATCCTAATTTCAAGGCCAAACTAAATAGCATCTTAGCTACAGTCCGCATCCCCCTAAAGGAATTGCAAGCTGAGGGGGACAGACCGTTTTTGCATAACATACATACTTTCATTACGAACATTTGAATACAGACTTTCTATACACACGTTTCCTATATAGTAAAAATGTACCTGGCATGAATATGCATCACTGTGTTAATATATGGTTTTAGAAATCTTGAACCCACACTTCTCTTCTTCCTTCCCAATCAGGTCCACCATTTAAGAGCTGGACAAAAGGGACAAGTGTCGCTGGTGTTGGTCTGAGCCCAGAATTTGATACACTCCTTATGCAACATGTGGGTACATGCCATCAGACGCAGCTCGCTGGGCGGGACCAGCTTCTGGCACATGACACCCAGCTTACAGGTGGCTGGAGCCTGTGAAGACCTTCCAGGGTGTGAAACTTGTGCAGAAGGCAAGAACCTTGGGGTACTGAGTTGGGCCAGTGGGGCAGGTAACAAGGCCCGGACCCCACCCAGTGGCTGAGCACTTGCTGCCACTCACGCATGTTCTGCCAGTCGTGCAGCTACCAGCTGGATCAGTTCCTCCAGGGTCAGGCCTGCCGTGGGGGTACGTGCCATCTGGATTTGCTGAAGAATGATGGTCACCTGGGCCCTATTGCATTGTGGGAACCGAGCCAGCAGTTTTTCCAGGATCTTCTCTAGTTTGTCCACTGGTTGGGGCCGGGGAGTTTCAGTAAAAGCCTTAACACCATCCAAGCCTGGGGGAGGCGGCAGGGGGCATGTGTGGACCATGGGAGCCAACAAGGGAACCCAAGCCAGGGCTATTTCTCCCATGGGAGCCAGGAAGGGGTGGGGAAGGCAGGTTGGGCTGGGCAAGGGCAGGGTTCAGGATGGGGAAAGACAAGGAACAGGGATCTGCACTGGGCATAACCATGGGCATTGTGACCTGCCCAATGGAGAAGGGCGTCCGAGGAACCAAAGAGGCACTGGGCTGAAACACCTGAAGCATGAAGTCTCCTCGGAGAGGGCGGAGGCGGAGTGGGAGTAGGGGCCTGAGGAAGGCAGCTCAGCTGGATGTGACTATTGAGCTGGTCCCGGAAGGGGGAAGGGAAGGGACGATCCTTCACTGTCCAGCTGAGTGGGCCTCCCTAGGGCAATTCCCTCATTTTAAAAAGATTTGGGTTGCCCACCCAGCATGGCTCAGTGGTTGAACATCCACCTATGAACCAGGAGGTCACAGTTCGATTCCCAGTCAGGACCGGGCCCAGGTTACAGACTCAACCCCCAGTGGGGGGTGTGATTCTCTCTCATCATTGATGTTTCTTTTTTAATTATTATTAACTAGAGGCCCGGTGCACAAAAATTTGTGCACTCGGGGGGGAGGAGGGTCCATCAGCCCGGCCTGTGCCCTCTCACAGTCTGGGACCCCTCGGGAGATAACGACCTGCTGGCTTAGGCCTGCTCCCGGGTGGCAGAGGGCAGGCCCAATCCCTAGGTGCAGCCCCTGGTCGGGCTCAGAGCAGGGCCAATTGGGGAGTGGGGGCGCCGCCCCCTGTCATGCACAGAGCAGAGCGGATCGGGAGGTTGTGATGCCACCCCCAGTCACGCTCAGGGTAGGGCCGATTGGGGGGTTGGGGCGCCGCACCCTGTCACACACAGAGCAGGGCCGATCAGGGGGTTGGGGCCCCACCCCCTGTCACACACAGAGTCACAGGGCGATCAGGGGGTTTGGGCGCTGCCCCCTGTCACGCTGATCCTGGTGCCGGGAGGCCTCGCGGCTCTGCTGATCCCGGTGCTGGGAGGCATATTACCCTTTTACTATATAGGGTAGAGGCCTGGTGCATGGGTGGGGCTGGCTGGTTTGCCCTGAAGGGTGTTCTGGATCAGGGTGGGGGTCCCCACTGGGGTTCCTGGCCAGCCTGGGTGAGGGGATGATGGCTGTTTGCAGCTGGTCACACACCATTCAGGGTGGGGGTCCCCACTGGGGTGCTTGGCCAGCCTGGGTGAGGGGATGATGGCTGTTTGCAGCTGGTCACACACCCTTCAGGGTGGGGGTCCCCACTGGGGTGCCTGGCCAGTCTGGGTGAGGGGCTGAGGGCTGTTTTCAGGCTGGCGGGTGACGGAAGCTCCCAACCACTCCTTTTTTTCTTTTTTCTTTTTTAATTCTGGGCCAGCTTTAGCTCTGAGGCTCCAGCTCTTAGGCCTCCGCTGCTGAAAGTAGGTATCTGGTTTGTTTTGGTTCGAAAGAATGTATAACTCCAGCTCTGAGATCCCAGCTCACTGAAAGCTGGTTTCTGGGTTTTTTTTTAGCTTCTATATGTTACAATGTTTCTTAAACTGCAGGCTCAGAGGCCGGCAAGGCAGGCGGGGAACGTTGGAATCCTCCGTCACTGAAGCAAGCAAGCCTCATGTTAGTTTCAAGCTGCCTGGCTGCCGGCCGCCATCTTGGCTGACAGTTAATTTGCATATCTCCCTGATTAGCCAATGGGAAGGGTAGCGGTCGTACGCCAATTACCATGTTTCTCTTTTATTATATAGGACTAGTGCCCCGGTGCATGGACTCGTGCACATTGAAAGGAAATTCATCAGAAGGTGGAGGCGGGATGCAGGACTGGGCAAGATGGGCCAGACATGCCCTGGAGCCAACCTCCCATGGTCCCTCCCTGGCTGGTCGGCTGCACCTGGGGTGGCGCCATGACTTGAAGTTCATCTGCAGAGTGAGCAGGGTCCCTCTGGCAGGTGGGGCCCCTCAGCCTGGCCTGTGGGGATGGGGCTGAAACTAGCTCTCTGGCATCCCCCGAGGAGTCTCGGAGTGCGAGAGCACGGCTCTTGGGTGACGCACCTCTGAATCGGGTCACCCGAGAACCGTAGCTGCCAAATCATCGCAGCTCAGCCGCTCCTGCGTTGGGCATCTGCCCCCCTGGTGGTCAGTGCACGTCATAGCTACCGGTTGGACGGTTGAACTGTCGAATGGTCGCTTAGGCTTTTACGTATATAGATTCCAGAGAGGAAGGGAGAGGGAAAGAGAAAGATAGAAACATCAATGATGTTTCTATCTCTCTCTCCTTCTCCCTTCTCTGAAATCAATATATATATAATATATATTCTATATAATAAAGAGGTAATATGCAAATTGGCCATCATGCCTTCACAAGATGGCTGCCTACAACCATGCTGGCAGGGGCGTTAGTGAGAGATGACTAAACGACTGAACAGCAGGCTGTGTGGAGCGACTAGGCTGGTGGGGGGGCAGTTGGGGGCAACTAGGCCAGCAGGGGGGGCAGTTGGGGGTGACCAGGCTGGCAGGGGGGGGCAGTGAGGGGCGACTAGGCCAGTGGGGGGGGGTAGTTGGGGGCAACCCGGCCGGCAGGGAGGAGGTAGTTGGGGGCAACCTGGCCATCAGTGGGGGAAATTAGGCCAGCAGGAGAGGCAGTTAGGGGTGATCAGGTAGGCAGGCAGGTGAGTGATTAGGAGCCAGCGGTCCAGGATTGTGAGAGGGATCCTGGATTGGAGAGGGTGCAGGCCGGGCTGAGGGGACCCCCCCACACTCCCGACCCCTGCACAAATTTCATGCACCAGGCCTCTAGTATATATATATAAAGATTTGGGTCTAATGTAAGTTGTGGAGGCAGACTTCCCAAATTTGAGGAATTGTCTTTGAGGAAGTGGAATCCCTCAAAGACAGGGGTGAATGGGGAGCTGCCTCAGGAGGGAGCAGCCGGCGGCGCAGTTCTCTGGCTGGAAGGGCAGCCCACACCACACACTGCAGTGTTACCCAGTCTCAATCAGGAGAGGGAGGGTGAAGGGTGTGGGGTGTGGAGAAGAGGAAAGGAGGCCCGGGCTGACGGCTGCCCTAGCAGACACCAGCTGAGAGGAAACTGGAGCAGAGGGGTCAGCTAGAGGGACTTCCTCTGGGGTGGGGGCGCTACAGTCAAAGCCAGAAGAAGACAAAAGGGTGGGGGTGCTGGGCATCCCAAAGCACCCAACAGCCCTGGCTGGGGTTGCCCAGTGGTCAGAGCGTCGGGGGACCTGAAGGGTCGCAGGTTGGGGGTTGGATTCCCAGTCAAGGGCATGTATCTGGATTGCGGGTTCGCTCCCTGTGGCAACCAGTCATGTGGCTCTCTCAGATCGAAGTCTCTCTCTCTCTCTCTCTTCCTTCCCCCTCCTTCTCTCCTCTTCCACTCTAAAAAAAATTCAATGGAAAAAAATATCCTCAGGTGAGAGTTAACAAAAACACACAAAACAAAAAAATTCAAGAGGAAGGAACACTTCCAAGCTCATTCTATGAAGCCAGCATCACCCTAATACCAAAACCAGGTAAAGACAACACAATGAAAGAGAATTACAGGCCAATATCCCTCATGAACATAGATGCCAAAATCCTCAACAAAATCTTAGCAAATCGGATCCAGCAGTACATCAGAAAGATCATACACCATGACCAAGTAGGATTTATCCCAGGGATGCAAGGATGGTACAATATCCGCAAATCAATAAACGTGATACATCACATAAACAAATTGAAAGAAAAAAACCACATGGTCATATCAATTGATGCAGAAAAAGCATTTGACAAAATTCAACACCCATTTTTGATAAAAACTCTCAGCAAGGTGGGAGTAGAAGGATCATACCTCAACATAATAAAAGCCATATATGACAGGCCCACAGCCAACATCATACTCAACGGACAAAAACTAACACCATTTCCCCTAAGAACAGGAACAAGACAGGGATGCCCCCTCTCACCACTCCTGTTCAACATAGTACTGGAAGTGTTAGCCATTGCAATTCGGCAAGAAGAAGAAATAAAAGGCATCCAAATTGGAAAAGAGGAAGTAAAACTGTCCTTATTTGCAGATGACATGATATTATACATACAAAACCCTAGAGATTCCATCCAAAAGCTACTAGACTTAATACATGAATTTGGCAATGTAGCAGGATACAAAATTAACCCCAAGAAATCTGAGGCATTTCTATACACCAATAGTGAACTTTCAGAAAGAGAGATTATAAAAACAATCCCGTTTACCATTGCACCAAAAAAATTAAGCTACCTAGGAATAAACTTAACTAAAGAGGTAAAAGACCTCTACTCAGAAAACTACAGGACGTTGAAAAAAGACATAGAGGAAGACATAAACAGATGGAAGAACATACCGTGTTCATGGATTGGTAGAATCAACATCATTAAAATGTCCATACTACCCAAAGCAATCTATAAATTCAACGCACTTCCCATTAAAATACCAACAGCATACTTCAGAGATCTAGAACGAACTTTCCAAAAATTCATCTGGAATAAAAGAAGACCCCGAATAGCTGCAGCAATCCTGAAAAAGAACAAAGTAGGTGGGATCTCAATACCAGATATCAAGTTGTATTACAAAGCCACTGTTCTCAAAACTGCCTGGTACTGGCACAAGAATAGGCATATAGATCAATGGAATAGAATAGAGAGCCCAGAAATCGGCCCGAACCAATATGCTCAATTAATATTTGACAAAGGAGGCAAGAACATACAATGGAGCAAAGATAGTCTCTTCAATAAATGGTGTTGGGAAAATTGGACAGATATATGCAAGAAAATGAAACTAGACCACCAACTTACACCATATACAAAAATAAACTCAAAATGGATAAAGGACTTAAATGTACGACAGGATACCATAAAAATTCTAGAAGAATCCAAAGGCAAGAAAATTTCAGACATATGCCGAAGCAATTTCTTCACTGATACAGCTCCTAGGGCACTTGAAACTAAAGAAAAAATGAACAAATGGGACTACATCAAAATAAAAAGCTTCTGCACAGCAAAAGAAACCATCAACAAAACAACGAGAAAACCCACTGTGTGGGAAAACATATTTGCCAATGACATATCTGATAAGGGCCTAATCTCCAAAATTTATAGGGAACTCATACAACTTAACAAAAGGAAGATAAACAATCCAATCAAAAAATGGGCAAAGGACCTAAATAGACACCTTTCAAAAGAGGACATTCAGAAAGCCAAGAGACATATGAAAACATGCTCAAAGTCACTAATCATCCGAGAGATGCAAATCAAAACAGCAATGAGGTACCATCTCACACCTGTCAGACTGGCTATCATCAACAAATCAACAAACGACAAGTGCTGGAGAGGATGTGGAGAAAAAGGAACACTTGTGCACTGCTGGTGGGAATGCAGACTGGTGCAGCCACTATGGAAGACAGTATGGAGTTTCCTTAAAAAACTGAAAATGGAACTCCCATTTGACCCTGTGATCCCACTTCTAGGAATATATCCCAAGAAACCAGAAACACCAATCAGAAAGGATATATGCACCCCTATGTTCATAGCAGCACAATTCACCATAGCTAAGATCTGGAAACAGCCTAAGTGCCCATCAGTAGATGAATGGATTAGAAAACTGTGGTACATCTACACGATGGAATACTATGCTGCTGTAAAAAGGAAGGAACTCTTACCATTTGCAACTTCATGGATGGAACTGGAGAGCATTATGCTAAGTGAAATAAGCCAGTCAATAAAGGAAAAATACCACATGATCTCACTCATTCATGGACAATAGAGACCATTATAAACTTTTGAACAATAATAGATACAGAGGCAGAGCTGCCTCAAACAGATTGTCAAACTGCAGCGGGAAGGCCGGGGAGGGTTGGGGGGCAGGAGGTAGTGGGGTAAGAGATCAACTAAAGGACTTGTATGCATGCATATAAGCATAACCAATGGACATAAGACACTGGGTGATAGGGGAGGCTAGGGGACTGTCTAGGGCGGGGGGATAAAATGGATACATATGTAATACCCTTTGTAATACTTTAAGCAATAAAAAAAAAAAAGTTTTTCAGGTAAAGAAAAAAAAAAAAAAAAAAAAAAAAAAGAAAACACCAGCATTCCTTCTCCAAGTCTCCACCCTGTCCCCCCCTCAGACCCCTCCCCCTGCCGCCTCAGACCAGCCCACCAGCCCCGCCCACCCAGCCCAGCCCCGCCCACCCCACCCCACCCCTCCCAGCCCCGCCCACCCCGCCCCATCCCTCCCAGCCCCAACCTCCCGGCCCCGCCCCCCCGCCTAGCCCCGCCCACCCAGCCCAGCCCAGCCCCGCCCCGCCCCACCTGCCTAGCCCCGCCCAGCCCAGCCCCAACCTCCCGGCCCCGCCCACCCCGCCTAGCCCCGCCCCACCCGCCTAGCCCCGTCTGCCCAGCCCCGTCTGCCCAGCCCCGCCCAGCCCAGCCCCGCCCAGCCCAGCCCCAACCTCCCGGCCCCGCCCACCCCGCCTCACCCCGCCCCACCCTCCCAGCCCCGCCCACCCGCCCCGCCCAGCCCAGCCCCGCCCACCCCGCCCCACCCCTCCCAGCCCCAACCTCCCGGCCCCGCCCACCCCGCCTCACCCCGCCCCACCCTCCCAGCCCCGCCCACCCAGCCCCACCCTCCCAGCCCCGCCTTCTCGGTGCCCGCCTCCCGCAGGCTCCTCCCCGTCCTCAGAGCTGACTGGGTTTAGGGACGGTTTTCCCTGAAGGTAGGGCTTTGGGGCCGCTGGTGCTGTTCTGTCAACTTTGAAGGGAAACCGAGGAAAAGGAGAGGCCCGTGGCCTAGTGACTCCCCGTTGCGGGAAGCTCCGGGCGCTGAGCTCCGGGCGCGGGGAGGGAAGGTCGCCCCGGAGGCGCACCTGGACTGGCAGGGAGTGAGCCGCCCGCAGCCCCGTTCCTCGGAGGCAGGACGGGGAGAGTGTGGGGGGGAATGGGGTTCCCCTGCCGGCCAGCGCCGCGGGCTCTAGACCTGGACCCAGCCTCCCTTCCCTCCCAGGGTCCACCCTCTGCCAGTCCCGCCGAGCTCTCCCTGCTCCTCCGCCCCCGGCCTCAGTCCCACCGCCTCTGCTGGGGCGCCCCGGGCGTCAGGGACACCTTCCCGCAGGCCGGCGTCCCCGCTGAGGGACCTAGGAAAGAAAACCAGTTTTGGCTTTGAGGACCAGAAGCTGCACATTAACACCCAACACACACCCTGCCACCCTCACTAACTGCAGCCAGTGGCTCCCCGAGCTCCGCCCACGCTCGGGAGCGGGCCGAGGGGACTCTACGAGATTGAGCCAGATGTGTGTGTACACTCCCCAGTACCACTTCCAGTCCCTGGTGGGAGCTGGGGGGCTGTATGTGTGTAAAGGGGACACCGAACACACAGACTGTGCCCTCTGCAGCTCATACTGCGCCTTCACAGTCCCCTACCCCTCTCCAAATCTGTGCTCAATTGAAGGGCAGGGGATCCCTTCATTGAAATTCTAAACCGGAACTAAGCTATTTTAAAGCTGAAGTGACTACAACGTTGCTGAATCCAGTGAGATTACACTCAGTAGAATGAGCTGGACAAAGCAGTGCAGTCAGTGGGGGAATGAAAGTTCACACACTAAGCTAAGGCCCAAAACAAAACGCTGTTCCCTGTTGAGTGGAAAGTCCTGGCTGAGTGAGCGGGATTTGGGGGGCATTGCCCTGGTTCTTTCGCATCAATGCATGGGAGGTGTGTGTGTGTGTGTGTGTGTGTGTGTGTGTGTGTGAGAGAGAGAGAGAGAGAGAGAGAGAGAGAGAGAGAGAGAGAGAGAGAGAGAGATTTTTAGGAAGAAAAATCCATCTAGCTGTTACAGAGTAGAAAAATGTTTAGGCCTGCTTAATTACCTAGCCACCTCAGCAGCTTACAGCCTGTGCAGTTTCTAGGAACAGATCAACACTCCTGAGCAAGGGCCCAAAGCACAGACAGATCAAAATTAAGAGCAGTCCTGACCTTTGACTTACCCAGAAATGAGTAACAGGAGGAGGATGAGCAGCTTGGCTAAAACTACGCAATTCGCTCGTGTAACTTGGCTCTGCCTGTATGGGAACCTGAACACGGATGCAGTGTCCCCTTTAAACATTGGCCTCTGCAGAGGGCCGGGCGCTTCTCTCTGGGGCTTCCCGAGCGGAGGAGCGGACACTGGCCAGTCAGTAAGGCTCTCTGATTTTAATCCGCCTGGAGCTCTGGTCACTCTGTCACTTATGCTCCATGACATAGCCATCCTTACTCTGCCATAGACAAGCATAGCCTTTACAGTGAAGGGAGTCCTTACAGAAACGAAACTTCTTAGTTGCAAACCCAGACGATTTTTTGAAAAAATCTGACCAAACATCTAAAGACCAAGTCATTGCTGTGCTCTCCATCCCGTGCCCCTCCCTCTGCCTCTTCTTCTCCCAAGGGTGTCACCTTTACTTCCTCTCTCCTAAGCTCCACGGGCTCTTCTTTTGCCTCCGTAATTTATTTTCTGAACCCGTTTCTTCTACGGCTCAGTTCTTCTCCCTTTGTGACTTTCTAAATAAACTTTCCTTTATAGTTTGAGTCTTGCCTCTGAATTCTTTCTTAGCCAGAACTCAAGTACTGAGGATGCTGAACCGAGTCTGGTCTGACCCCATGAGTTAACACCTGGTGCCTTTCTCGAGGCTGACAGAACTAACAAAGATCTGCCCTCCTGCAGCTCACATTCAAGTTCCAACACAAGCAAAAAATATAGACTGCAAGGTCTGGGAGTGCTGGGTGCTGAGGAGAAAAACAAGCCGAGGGCCCAGCTAAAGTTCTCGCCATGAGACCCTGGCCAGCAGCTCAGTTGGTTAAAGCTGAGGCCAAGGTTGCAGGTTAATCAACCAATGAAAATGAATGCATAAATAAGTGGAACAACAAATCGATGTGTGTGTGTGTCCCCCCCACCACCAATAAAAAATATACATATATTCCAGGCCATCACTTCTGTTCTGGCTGATTTCTGTTTCCCTGTAAAGCTGGAAGGGGGCCTCCCCCAGAATTGACTTTGAGTCTATTTTCTCCTGTGGTCAGCAGCCGGTGGGTATCAGAGAAGTAAAAGCCACTTGCTGGAGGCCACACAGTCCTTAGGAAGGGCCCCTGAGCCCCATGTCCTGACAGCATTGCACTGGGCAAGGGGCCTCCGCAGGAGTCAGACAGACAGACAGACAAATAACATGATGAAGACACATGTAAGAAATGCCTGAAAGGAAGCATCAGGCCGCATGGAGTGCGCTCAGCACAGCCTGGCATTTGAAAGGCCAGGGATTATATAGGCATGGGAGTAACAGTCCAGCTCCCCGGGGGATGGAGAAGAATCCCCTAGGAGTAGGTGAATGAGGACACAGCCTTTCCCCTGCCACTGGGTTTCTTCCGGCTACGATTTCGCTTCATGGAGTTCTTCCCTCCGGGTCCAGAGGGACAGTGCTTGGACTGAGAAAGCAAAACCCTCCACTGCTACAAAGTAGAGCTGAGCTGGATGGTGAGCTCAGGGGCCAGGGTTCCGGGAAGGAGGAGCTACGACCAGGAGATGGGGATGAGGTGGAGGCGTCCTCAGGTGGGGAGGAAGTCAGGGTGGTGATCTGGCACTCAATCAGGAGCAGGACATGCACGGGCAGGTGGGGCAGAGTAGGATGTAGAAATGAACGTGGGCGATGAAGCCCAAGAGAAGATGGAGGCCGTGTGGAAGGGGCAGGGAAACAGCAGAGGGCTCCAGGAGCTGTCCAGTTGGCCAAGGGGGGTGCAGTTTGTGCACGGAAATAGAAGAGTCTGTACTGAAGAAAGCATTCTTCTGTTTAGCAGCCAATCTCCTTGCTAATCTGCTCAGTCTAGGGCCTCCAGGGGTGGGCAAACTTTTTGACTCGAGGGCCACAATGGGTTCTTAAACTGGACGGGAGGGCCGGAACAAAAGCATGGATGGAGTGTTTGTGTGAACTAATGTAAATTCAAAGTAAACATCATGACATAAAAGGGTACGGTCTTTTATTTCGATAGTTTTATTCATTTCAAACGGGCTGGATCCGGCCAGCGGGCCGTAGTTTGCCCACGGCTGGCTAGGGGCCTTTCCTGTCTGCAGCCTAAGTATGCGAGGGCGAAGTTAGGCAGTGTCCAGGAATTGGGGGGTGGGGGTGTTGAGTGTATTTATGTTGAGCATTGCAGGGTGAATAAGTCAGTAGGCAAAATGCATCTGGGATGGCCCTCACCCTGCACAAGGCAACTCTGAAGGCCCAGAAGAGAAAGGCAAGCAGCACAGCCACAGCACCCCAGCACCCGTGGAGTCATGGGAAGCAGTGAGGGAGTGCGCGTCCTGCTGGGAGGGGCCCGCAGGGGCAGGGAGAAGCCCTCCGCGCACTCCTCTCCTCCAAGGAGCGTCTGAGATGCCAAAAGGCAGGAAAAGCATTGACCTCAAGAGGAGCTGAGTGAAGAGGAGGGGAAGTAGGAATGAGACTTTGGAGATGCATTTGTCTCAGACGCCAAATGAGAAACAGGAAAGGGCTGGGATGGCTTTGCCAGGATCTTTCCTGAAAGAAGGAAATGGGTGCTGAGCTGGTGGGATGGGAGGTGAATTTAGGATGGAGCTCAGCTTATTAGATCTGCAGCTAGATCCGAACTGTCTGGTATGGCACCAAGGGTGGCTATGGTCACTTGAAATGTGTCTAGCATGAAGAGCAATGGAACTTCTTATTGTATTGAATCTTCGCTAACCCAAATTTAAATAAAAACTGAGGCAGTATAAAATACTTTGTCCATGCCAGAACCCGTTTGGCTCAGTGGATACAGCGTCGACCTGCGGACTCAAGGGTCCCGGGTTCGATTCCTGTCAAGGGCATGTACCTTGGTTGCGGGCACATCCCCAGTGGGGGGCGTACAGGAGGCAGCTGATTGATGTTTCTCTCTCTTCTTTGTTTTTGGCTCTCTATCCCTCTCCCTTCCTCTCTGTAAAAAATCAATAAAATATATTTTAAAAAAATAAAATAAAATATTTTGTCCATAAACAAGACTACATAGATTTGGTAGAACTATATTTTACTTCAGTCATTAAAAACTTAGTGTCCAAACTGAGATCTGCTGACAGGTTAGATGCACATCAGATTTCAAAGACTCAGTACAAAAAATGAGATTATAACTATTTCATTAATACTGTTAGGGGCAGAAATAGAATAATGGGGACCAGCCACAATGATAAGAAATATTAATCATGCTCTGTCAACCATGATGGCTCTGTTCTGATTAGAGAGCACCTTCTCACCCGGCTGGGAGTTGCGCGCCCTGGGACATGGGAGCTCACATGGGAAGGCAGTCCGTCCTCCTGTCCCGAGACCTGCCTGTCATGTGGAAAGATTAGCAACCTCGGGGCACCTAGTCCTGGAGGAACTGCTCTTTACAACCCCCAGCCCCTACTCCCTGTAACCTGGCACCCTCTGCGACCCCACTCCAGCCCACATGGTTATAATCAGTAATGATTATCCCGTGCCCACTTAATTCCTATTTCCCACGTGCTCTGTGTCCCTCTATCCAATACAAGCAGCTGGCTTATGGTGGGCAGAGGAGATGTCTGTGGCTGACCTGCTGCTCTCCCACGCTGCCGGCAGGATTGGAATAACGCTCATATAGGATTCAACCTGTCTCTGCTGAATTGGCTCAAGTAGTGACAGGCAGCCTGGCCCCTTGGTTGTCCGGTTACAATTGATTTTAGAGAAAGTGGGAGGGAGAGAACCATTGATTTGTTGTTCCACTTACTTATGCCTTCATTGGTTGCTTCGTTTTTTTAATTCTTTATTGTTGAAAGTATTACATATGTCCCACACTGACCATTTCTAACCTGCCCTACCCACTGCTCCAGGACTTCACCACCCTATGTCTGTATCCATGGGTTATGCATATATGCATACAAGGTCTTTGGTTGATTACCTCCCACCCATCCACCCTCTCCCACCCTCCCTCCAAGATTCTGCACTCTGTTCCATGTTCCCATGTCTCTGGATCCACTCTGTTCATCAGTTTATGTTGTTCATTAGATTCCACATATGAATGAGATCATGTGACACTTGTCTTTCTCTGACTGGCTTATTTCACTTAGCATGATACCCTCCAGGTCCCTCCATGCTGTCTCAAAGGGTAAGAGATCCTTCTTTTTTACCGCTGCATAGTATTCTATGGTATAAATGTATCACAGCTTTTTATCCACTCATCTACTGAAGGGCACTTGTCTTTGCCAATTTTTAAATTGGATTGTTTGTCCTCCTTTTGTTAAATTGTATGAGTTCCTTATATATTTTGGAGATTAACCCTTTATCAGATGAGTCATTGCCAAATATGTTCTCCCATACAGTGGGCTCCCTTTTTATGTTGTTGATGGTTTCTTTGCTGTGCAGAAGCTTTTCATTTTGATTAGTCCCATTTGTTTATTCTCTCAGTTTCCTTTACTCTAGGAGTTGTATCTGTAAATATATTGCTATGAGAGATGTCTGAGATTTTATTGCCTGTGTTTCCTTCTAAGATTTTTATAGTTTTATGCCTTACATTTAAGTCTTTTATCCATTTTGAGTTTATTCTTGTGTATGGTGTAAGTTGGTGGTCTAGTTTCATTTTTTTGCATGTATCTGTCCAATTTTCCCAATATCATTTATTGAAGAGACTGTCTTGACTCCATTGTATGCTCTTGCCTCCTGTGTCCAATATTACTTGAGTGTAATGGCTTGGGTCGATTTCTGGGGTCTCTGTTCTGACCCATTGATCTATATGCCTGTTCTTGTGCCAATACCAGGCTGTTTTGACTACGGTGGTTTTGACTATCGGGTATTGTGATTCTTCCAAATTTGTTCTTCTTTCTCAAGATTGCTGCAGCTATTTGGGGTCTTTTTTTATTCCATATAAAGTTTTGGAATATTTGATCTAGCTCTGTGAAATATGCCATTAGTATTTTAATGGAGATTGCATTGAATCTGTAGGTTGCCTTGGGTAGTATGGACATTTTAATTCTACCAATCCATGAGCTCGGTATATTCTTCCATTATATATATATATATATATCTTCATCTATCTTTTTGTTCAACGTCCTGTAGTTTTCGAGTACAAATCTTTTACCTCCTTGGTTAAGTTTCTTTCTAAGTATCTTAATTTTTTTGTTGCAATGGTGAATGGGATTGTTTGTTTACTTTCTGAGAATTCATTATTGCTGTATAAAAAAGCCATCAATTTTAGGGTGTTGATTTTGATTCCTGCTACATTGCCAAATTCATTTATTAAATCTAGTAGATTTTTGGTGGAGCCTTTAGAGCTTTCTATGTACAATATCATGTCATCTTCAAACAATGAAATTTTTACTTCCTCCTTTCCAATTTGGATGCCTTTTATTTTTTCTTCTTGTCCAATCGCTGTGGCTGGGACTTCCAGTACTATGTTGAATAAGAGTGGTGACAGTGGACGTTGCTGTCTTGTTCCTTTTCTTAGGGGAAATGGTTTTAGTTTTTGCCCATTGAGTATGATATTGGCTGTAGGTTTGCCATATATGGCCTTTATCATGTTGAGATATGTTCCCTCTATTCCCACTTTGTTGAGAGTTTTTATCAAAAATGGGTGTTGGATTTTGTCAAATGCTTTTTCTGTGTCTATTGATATGACCATGTGATTTTTGTCTTTCAATTTGTTTATGTGGTGTATCACGTTTATTTATTTGTGAATATTATACCAGCCTTGCATCCCTGGAATAAATCCCACTTGGTCATAGTGTATGATCTTTATAATGTATTGCTGGATGCGATTTGCTACTATTTTGTTGAGGATTTTAGCATCTATGTTCATCATGGATATTGGCCTGTAATTCTCTTTCTTTATAGTGTCTTTATCTGGTTTGGTAATTAGAATAATACTGGCCTAATAGGTTGGAAGTGTTCCTTTCTCTTGGATTTTTTGGAATAGTTTGAGGTGGGTAAATGTTAGTTTTTCTTTGAATATTTGGTCTGGACCAGGGCTTTTGTTTGCTGGGATTTTTTTTTTTTAATTTAGTTGCTTATTTTACAGATGGAAGTAATTTGGTTTTTTTTAAATATATTTTTTATTGATTAAGATATTACATATGTGTCCTTATCCCCACGTTACCCCCTAACCTCCCCCCACCCCCCGCTCATGCCCTCACCACCCCCCTACTGTCCATGTCCATTGGTTAGGCCTATATGCTTGCATATAAGTCCTTTGGTTGATCTTTCCCCCTTACCCCCACCCTCCCCTACCTTCCCTCCAAGGCCCGACATTCCAATCAATGCCTCTCCGTCTCTGGATCAGTCCTTGTTCATCAGTTTATGTTGTTCATTATATTCCACAAATGAGTGAGATCATGTGGTATTTATCCTTCTCTGACTGGCTTATTTCACTTAGCGTAATGCTCTCCAGTTCCATCCATTCTGTGGCAAATGGTAACAGTTCCTTTTTCTTCTTCCTCTTCTTAAAGAATACCTTTCAGCATTTCATATAATGCTGGTTTGGTGGGGATGAACTCCTTTAGCTTTTTCTTATCTGTGAAGCTCTTTCTCTGACCTTCTATTCTGAGTGATAGCTTTGCTGGATAAAGTAGTCTTGGTTGTAGGTTCTTGGCATTCATCACTTTGAATAGTTTTTGCCACTCTCTTCTGGCCTGCATGGTTTCTGTTGAGAAATCAGCTGACAGTCGTATGGGTACTCCCTTGTAGGTAGCTGACTGTCTTTCTCTTGCTGCTTTTAAGATTCTCTCTTTGTCTTTTGCTCTTGGCATTTTAATTATGATGTGTCTTGGTGTGGTCCTCTTTGGATTCCTTTTGTTTGGAGTCTATGCACTTCCTGGGCTTGGAAGTCTATTTCTTTCACCAGGTAGGGGAAGTTTTCTGTCATTATTTCTTCAAATAGGTTTTCAATATCTTGCCCTCTCTCTTCTTCTGGTACCCCTATAATTCTGATGTTGGTACGCTTGAAGTTGTCCCAGAGGCTCCTTACACTATCTTCATATTTTTGCATTCTTTTTTCTTTTTCGGTTGGGTATTTTTTGTTTCTTCGTATTTCAAATCTTTGACTTGATTCTTGGGATCCTCTTGTCTGCTGTTGGATCTCTGTATATTATTCTTTATTTCAGTCAGTGTATGCTTAATTTCTAGTTGGTCTTTTTTCATATCCTCCAGGGTCTCACTAAATTTATCTGCGGTTTCCATAAAATTCTTGAAAAACCTTATAAACGTGGTTTTGAACTCTATATCCAGTCATTTGCTTTCCTCCATTTCTGAATTTGTGACCTGTTTCTTTGTCTCCACATTTTTTATGCTTCCCTGTGTTGGTAGAGTGGTTTTGTATGCTAGGTGTCCTATAGGGCCCAGTGGCTCAGCCTCCCCAGTTACCTGAGGTGGACACTCTTGGTGCACCCCCTTGTGGGCTTTGTGCACAGTCTTGTTGTAGTTATGCCTTGATTGTTATAGGATCACTGGGAGGAATTGACCTCCAGGCCAATTGGCTATGAGAATCAGCTGTGTTTACGGTGGGAGAACTTCTGTGCTGGAGATACCCTTATTGGGCAAGACTTGCTTCAGTGGGGCTTTGGTGCTGACTGAGTCTGCCCCCTCAGTGTGTCCCTTATGGATCTGAGGAGTTGTAATCTGGATGGTCCCACTCTGACCACTGGGTACACTGGCTCTTGGATCTAAGGTGGTGCTAATTTAGCCTCTGCCTGAGGTTACCCAGCAGGAGCTACGAAGAGAACTGCAGATTCCCCTTCCTTGTTTGGAGTTTGGAGGTGCCCAGATGAGGCCCAGCTGTGAAGCAATGCAAGCTGCTGTGGGGCCTTGGGCCTTCTCTTGGAAATTCTGGGTCTGTCTGGCCCAGCTGCAATTTGTTAGGTAATTTTTCGGGAATTTTTTTTTTATTGCTCTTATTTCATCAGTTGTTATTGGCTTACTCAGGTCTTCTGATTCTCCCTGATTCACTTTTGGAAGATTGTGTATTTCTAGGAACTTTTTCATTTCATCCATATTGTCCAGCTTGTTGGCATATAGTTTTCCACACTATTTTCTTACAATCCTTTGTATTTCTGTGGTATCAGTGGTTACTTCTCCACTTTCATTTCTGATTTTATTTATTTGGGTCCTCTCTCTTTGTTTCTTGAACCCTGGTGCACCATTGGGAAATAGAAATTGGTATGACCATGTGGAAAGCAGTGTGGGAAATTCTCAATGATGAGAGAGTTATTGATCAGCTGCCTCCTGCACGCCCCACACTGGGGACTGAGCCCACAACCTGGGCATGTGCCCTGACCGGGAATCCAACCGTTACTCCTGGTTCATAGGTCGACCCACAATCACTGAGCCACCGCGAGTGGGCAGGGCTCTGTTTCTGCTTCCTTAATCCACGTGTCTGCTTATGCCGGGACCATGTGCTTTGGGTACTTGGGCCTTGTAGTAGAGTTTGACATCAGGAAGCATGATGCCTCCAGCTTTATTTTATCTCAAGTTGCATTGGCTATTGGGAGTCTTTTGTGATTCCAGGGTAATTTTAGGATTTCCCCCCCTATTTTTGAGTAGTATGGACATATAAACAATGTTAACTCCTCTGATCCATGAACATGGGGTATCTTTTCATTTATTTGTGCCTCAATTTCTTTCATCAATGTATTACAGTTTTTGGTGTATAGATCTTTCATTTCCTTGGGTAAATTTATTCCTGTTTTATTGTTTTCGATACTAATGTAGATGGTATTGTTTTATTTCTTTTTCAGATAGTTCACTGTTAGTATATAGAAATGTAACTGCTTTTTGTATGTTGTTTTGTATCCTGAAACTTTGTTAAATTCATTTATTAGTGTTAACAGGGCTTTTTGGTGGAGTCTTTAGGTTTTTCTATATACAAGATTATGCCATCAGCAAACAGACAATTTTACATCTCTCTTTCCAATTTGGATGTTCTTTCTTTCTCTTTCTAAATAAATTTATCTGGTTACAGCTTCCAATATGACTTTGAATAGGGGTAGTGAGAGTGGGCATATTGCTCATCTTAGAGGTAAAGCTTTCAACCTTCACCATTAAATTTGTTAGCTGTGAGTTTGTCAGATATGGCCTTTATTCATGGTGAGGTGTGTTCCTTCTACATCTAATTATTGAGAGTTTTTGTTGTGAGTTTTTATCATGGAAGGATGTTGACTTTTGTCAAATGCTTTTTTTTGGCATCTATTGAGATGATTATATGAGTTTTGTCTTTCATTTTATTAATGTGGTATATCACATTTATTTATTTGCATGTATTGATTCATCCTTGCATCCCAGAGATAAATCCCACTTGATCATGGTGAATGATCCTTTTAACGTGCTGTTAAATTTGGTTTGCTATATGTTGTTGAGATGTACTGGGGAAGCTAAAAGGACTTGGTGGGTTTTGAATTGCTTCTGGAGCACACCTCCAGCCCTGTGACGACTTCTTTTGTAAAACAAGGACAGTCAGGATTTTTGTTCTCTTGTTTGTTTGTTTAATATCTCAGGGACTGTGTTGCCACCCATATGTTGGCAACAGACTGACAAATCCATTCCCCCAGCTTTGGAATACTTCTGTTAGACATGAGCAGAGCAAGGATGATGGGGCCAGGTACAGAAACTCACGAGGACAGAAAGCCCCGGTGCTTAGCAAGGGGCAAAACTGGGAAAACAAGAACCTCGCCCCAGGGTAACCTGTCCTCCCCTAGCACATCACCGGTCATGCGATTTGAACCCCTGACCTTTTCCTCCCTAAAGATAACATCAGTTGTATTTCAGCTCCAGGCCCAGAAAAGCAGCAAAACCAGACAAGTGACGAGTGGCTGCCTCAGGACCAGCTGCAGTGACTGATGACCCCCTGCCCTGGCACCGACCAATCCGACCAATCCGCGTGGAGCCGGACCCTGGAAAAGCTCCCCTGGAAAGCTGATGGATATTCAGAATGGCGGTCTTGCATCTTGTTGAGACCCTCTCCTGAGAGCTCCCCTAAGATTCCCACCGCAAGAGACAAATATGCTCAGGACAAAGGACCCAGGGCGGCTCAC
Organism: Myotis daubentonii; assembly: GCF_963259705.1. Taxonomy (NCBI): domain Eukaryota; kingdom Metazoa; phylum Chordata; class Mammalia; order Chiroptera; family Vespertilionidae; genus Myotis; species Myotis daubentonii. The sequence continues at coordinate 98,461,813 of NC_081845.1, read as the reverse complement.
CCTCCAAGGAGCCCCCGGCCCTTCCCCCACCAGCACATACCCTGTAACCTGCAACCAGGGGAGCAGTGTGCAGCAGGCGCTCGTCCCATGCTCACCCCCTGGCCTGTCTCCAAGGCCTCCTTCTCTCTTCTTGATGAGCCAAAGCAGCCTGCCTGGGCTCTCCTGTTGCTTCTTCTACACCAGCGGTTCTCAGCCTGTGGGTCGCGACCCCTTTGGGGGTCGAATGACCCTTTCACAGGGGTCGCCTAAGACCATCCTGCATATCAGATATTTACATTACAATTCATAACAGTAGCAACATTACAGTTATGAAGTAGCAACAAAAATAATTTTTTTAATATACATTTTATTGATTTTTTCACAGAGAGGAAGGGAGAGGGACAGAGAGCCAGAAACATCGATGAGAGAGAAACATCAATCAGCTGCCTCCTGCACACTCCCCACTGGGGATGTGCCCGCAACCAAGGTACATGCCCTTGACTGGAATCGAACCCGGGACCCTTGATTGCTCAGGCTGACGCTATACACTGAGCCCAACCAGTTAGGGCGGCAAAAATAATTTTATGGTTGGGGTCATAACATGAGAAACCGTATTTAAAGGGCCAGAAGGTTGAGAACCACTGTGCTATACCCTTCCTGGTTTCACTGCCCTGAGTACATTTTTGCTGCCATCATGGAACCAGTACCTTTGGCTCAGTGCTGTGCAGCCCTTCCCTTTGGATATCCCCACCCCCCATCCCTTTTTCGTTAAATAAATTCAGTTTTTCATTATTCATCTCCTGAGATGTCTGTTTACCTGCCCATGCACCACCAACAGTAACCTTTCAGTTTCTTTCTCTTTGGGACAGTTTTCTAGTTTATAGACAGCACATAGTTTAGGTCGCCTCTGAGAGCCATAAAGGGTTTTAGATATATGGAACCGCTGTCCATTTCTCTTGGGAATGCAAAACAGGTCTCAGCTGCAGGGCAGTATTAAAATAAATGGTGCAATTAACTGGCCAAACCTCTCCATTGCCCATGTCCATCGGGCCCAGGCTGCATTACAAAAGAAGATTAGCCTTTTCCTTGAGTGGCTCAGGGTTAATTTTCTCCCAGTTTGCCAGTATGTACCCCAAAAGGAGACTCTCGAGGCCCTGTGGCCTGGTTCCCCATCTATGGAGAGACAGGTGTGTAGCAAGCCAAGAATTAGAGGCATCTCTGCAAGTCTCTGGGCTGTTTTGGGCCATTCTGAGCAGGGTGGGTCCCCTATTAAGCCTTTTCTCAGGCTCTCAAGGAAATTAATAATAAAGGAAAAATGGTTATCAAACGTTTAGTCAGCCTCAACATTAGTTTCCTCTTGGGAGGTTTCTTTAAAATCATTGTTTTCCCCTTTGGTTCTGTTAACGCAAGAAACATTCAAACCCGCGAAGAATTTTTGTGAGTTTATTTGAGCCAAACTGTCAACAATTGCCAGGAAGCAGAATCTCAATCGATTGAGATAATGCTCCAGAGAATGGTGGTCTTGCATCTTGTTTTAGACATTACAATTAAAAGAGGACATGTAGTCCTATCCGGTTTGGTTAAGTGGGTAGAGCATTGGCCTGCAGACCGAAGGGTCCCAGGTTCGATTCCAGTCAAGGGTACATGCCCAGATTGTGGGCTCAACCCCCAGTAGGAGGCATGCAAGAGGCAGCCAATCAATGATTCTCTCTCATCATTGATGTTTCTATCTCTCTCTCCCTCTCCCTTCCTCTCTGAAATAAATAAATTACATATATATGCCTAATATGCTAAGTGTCCAACTGATCAGTAGACTGGTTGACTGCTTGACCGGTCGCTATGATGCGCACTGACCGCCAGGGGGCAGACACTCCGACCGGTAGGTTAGCTTGCTGTTGGGGTCTGGGCGAGACGGGCCTGACACGCTCTGGAGCCCTCCTGTGGTCCCTCCCCAGATTACTGGCTCCCATCAGCCCCAATCACTGGCCAGGATGAGGTACCCACCCATGCACGAATTCGTACGCTGGGCCCCTAGTATATATATATTTACATAAACTCCATTGGTGATAGATTAGGGAGGTGGGAGAAAGCAAAGCGGGGAAACCTCTGGGATTGGATAAAAAGTGAAATGATAGACACTTAGAAAAAAAGTATCTTTTACTTAAGTGGGTGCAGGATAGTTAACAAGTCAACGATTAACTCAATGACAATGAGGGGGTTTGTGGTCTCTGCAGAGCAGTGCCTGTGCTTTGAGGAGTCCAGGAAAAGGAAAATTACTTTGACATTCCAACCATATGTTATGGTAGATGCAAAAAGACAATAGGCTCAGTTAAGGTAAAGATTGACCTTTGTCAGGGAAGATGCCAGCCTAGGACATGACTACCCACCATAAACTGCTTTTTAGTTTTAGGTTTTAATTTCAGACCCTCCTTTGTGGTTACTATAGGTCTCTGTGTTTGCAAGGCTGCCACGCGGGCCTTCCCTGAGCTAGTCAGGTTAGCATGTGGTTCCTTTTCATCCATAGTTCAGTGTCTGGTTCATTTACGTAGTTCTAAATACATTTACCCTTCTGAAAAAAGCATATATGGGCATCAAAGGATTTTAAAAACCTGTCCCTATTAGATGAATCGGGGCAGATTTGATTAGCAAAGATACATATTGTCCCATAACATTCCCTAGTTGGAAGGAACCAGGTTTTGATTTAAAAATAGACATTGGTTCAATATTCCTGCCATTTATACAGAAGTTTTGCTCTGAAGGAGAAAGCAATTAGGTGGGTGCGGCTAAGAGCAAATAAAGTAGCCCCAGTGTCTGCAGGGGCCTCCGTGGCTTCCCTTTTTATGATAATTTCAACTTCTCCCAAACTATCAGTGAGAAAGAGGAACACTTCTGGAGAAACCCTATGCTTCTTCTGGTTTCTTTTTTTTCTAAGTCCCATTTTGGGGTTTTTTTGTTGTTTTTTCAGGGGAGACTAGAAACATTTAATAATATGTTTTTTTATATCATAATTGTATACAAACCTGGGCCCTAGCATCATCGCTTGTCTTTTGCCTCAAGTTTTCTAAAGTTGTTTTAATTATACCCTTTAGATGTAATTGGTCATATGATGGACATATATAATATATATATATTTTAATATATATATTTTTATTGTTGACTAGAGGCCTGGTGCACAGATTCATGCACCAGTGGAGTCCCTCGGCCTGGCCTGCGGGGATCTGTCTGAAATTGGTGCTCCGATATCCCAGATTGTGAGAGGGTGCAGGCTAGGCCGAGGGACCCCATCAGTGCACGATCGGGGTCAGGGAGGGACCACGGAGGGCTCCAGGGCGTGTTCGGCCCATCTTGCCCAGTCAGTCCCAATCAGCCAGACCCCAGCAGCAAGCTGACCTACCATCCAGAACATCTGCCCCCTGGTGGTCAGTGCATGTCATAGCAACTGGTCGAGTGGTCTAATGAACAGTCGGACACTTAGCATATTAGGCTTTTATTATATAGGATAGTATTACAGATGTCTTCCATTTTCCTTCCCTTTACCCCCTCCTACCAGGCCTTACCCACCCCCCAGGTCTTCACCCTATTGCCTGTGTCCATGGACTATATAAGCATATAAGTTTTCTGGTTTATCTCTTCTCATCACCCCAACCCCACATCGAGGTATCTCAGTCTGTTCTATGCTTCTATGTCTCTGGGTCTATTCATCAGTTTATTTTGTTCATTAGATTTCACATATGAGAGAGATCATGTGACACCTGTCTTTCTCAGATTGGCTTATTTCTTAGCATAATAGTCTCCAAGTCCATCCATGATGTTTAAAAGGGTAAGAGATCCTCCTTTTTACTGCTGCATAGTATTCCATGGTATAAATGTACCTCAGCTTTTTTATCCACTCATCTACTGATGGACACTTGGGCTGTTTCCAGATCTTAGCTATTGTACATAATGCTACTATGAACATAGAGGTGCTTATATACTTTCTGATTGGTGTTTCAGGGTTTTTAGGCTATTTTTCCAGAAGTGGGATCACTGGGTCAGATGGCAGTTCCATATGTAATTTTTTGAGGAAACTCCATACTGTTTTTCATAATGGCTGCACCAGTCTGCATTCCCACCAGCAGTGCACTAGGGTTCCCTTTTCTTTGCATCCTCACCAACACTCATTTGTTGATTTGTTGATGGTAGCCATTCTGACAGGTGTGAGGTGACACCTCATTGTGGTTTTAATTTGCATCTCTCTGATTAGTGACTTTGAGCATTTTTTCATATGTCTCTTGGCCATTTGTACGTCCTCTTTGGAAAAATGTCTATTCAGGTTTTCTGCCTGTTTTTTAAAAATCCTAATTGTTGAAAGTATTACATAAGTACCCCCTTTCCTTCACTACCCTATTGTTTGTGTCCATGGGTTATGCATATATGCATACAAGGTCATTGGTTGATCTCTTTCCACTCACCCTCCCTCCCCACCTTCCTTCTGCTGGATTGTTTGTCTTCCTTTTGTTAAGTTGTATGAGTTCCTTATATATTTTGGATATTAGCCCTTTATCAGATGTATCATTGCCAAATATGTTCACCCTGTTTTGTTGATGGTTTCTTTTGCTGTGCAGGATCTTTTTTTTTTTTTTTTGCTTTTTTTAATGTAGTCCCATTTGTTTATTTTCTCCTTAGCGTCCTTTGCCCTAGGAGTTGTATCCATAAACATATTGCTATAAGAGATGTCTGAGATTTTATTTCCTATGCTTTCTTCTAAGATTTTTATAATTTCACTAGAGGCCCAGTGCACGAAATTCGTGCACTTGGGGGCGGGGGGAGGGGGGGGCCTCAGCCTGGCCTGTGCCCTCTCGCAGTCCAGGAGCCCTTGGGGGATGTCCGACTGATGGCTTAGTCCCACTCCCCTAAGCCATCAGTGGGACATTCTTAGCGCTGCCGCAGAGGCGGGAGAGGCTCCCACCACCGCCTCTGTGCTCGCCAGCCATGAGCCTGGCTTCTGGCTGAGTGACACTCCCCCTGTGGGAGCGCACTGACCACCAGGGGGCAGCTCCTGCATTGAGCGTCTGCCCCCTGGTAGTCAGTGCGCATCGTAGTGACCGGTCTTTCTGCCGTTTGGTCAATTTGCATATTAGCCTTTTATTATATAGGATACCTTACATTTAAGTCTTTTATCCATTTTGAGTTTATTCTTGTGTATGGTGTAAGTTGGTGGTCTAGTTTCATTTTTTTTTGCATGTATCTGCCCAATTTTTCCAACACAATTTATTGAAGAGACTGTCTTCACTCCATTGTATGCTCTTGCCTCCTTTGTCAAATATTAATTGAGCGTAATGGCTTGGATCGATTTCTGGGGTCTCTGTTCTGATCCATTGATCTATATTCCTATTCTTGTGTCAGTACCAGGCTGTTTTGAGTATGGTGGTTTTGTAGTACAACTTGGTATCTGGTATTGTGATTCTTCCAAATTTGTTCTTCTTTCTTAAGATTGCTGAGGCTATTCGAGGTCTTTTTGGGTTCCATATAAACTTTTGGAATATTTGTTCTAGCTCTGTGAAATGTGCCGTTGATATTTTAATAGGGATTGCATTGAATCTGTAGGTGGCCTTGGGGAGTATGGGCATTTTAATGATGTTAATTCTTCTAATCCTTGAACATGGTATACACTTCTTCTTCTTCTTCTTTTTTTTTTTTTTTTGTATCTTCATCTTTTTTTTTTTTTTTTCAACGTCTTGTAGTATTCCGAGTACAGGCTTTTTACCTCCTTGGTTAAGTGTGTCCTGGGCAAATTATTTTATTCTGTTGCAATGGTGAATGGTATTTTTTTCTCCAGAATGAGAACATATTTATTCAATGTGGGGCATCCAGGACACTGTACAACTTCTCCCTTTTCTAGACCATACTCTGCTGGAGTGTAAACTCAGATAAAACCACGTTCAACGTAAAAACATTTCTGTGATTTCTGACCCACACAGTATACTTTATAGCTTCAATTAAATAAGAAAAATTAACTTTGCATTTACTTGCCTGACACCGTAAGTCAAAGGTAACTTTTAAAAAGAAGAAACGTGCAGCACACATGGTCTCTGGGTGGCGCTGTGAGCGACGGGGAAGGAGACACCACACACCCAAGCTCAGCGCAGGCTGCACAGCGCAGACAGGCAGAGAGGACAGGTGGTACAAGCCGCCCACAAGTAAAGATACGCGCTCTGATAAAGTAACCTGCAATATCTCACAATGTATGTCAGATACCTGGCCGCCTACTTCCCTGTGGGTGTAAACCTCGCGCTGAGGATAAACTAGACCTGCAAGACACAGCCCGAAACTGCCTTCTCTCTGGGTAACTTGTGGATGATTGCATGGACCCAGAAATGCAACTTGGCCAAGTCCACGGTTATTAAAGTGAAGGCCACTTCTAAACACAACAAAACTACCTCGGATGTGAGAACATTAAAAATTAAAGGCACAGCCTATGGAAACAAGCAGGTTCTGTCCCTTACAGCCCTTCCTGGCAGCCACACACCTGGCCACGTGGAAATCGCAGGGAGCTGCCCACAGAAACACCTCCACGTGTGCTGGGCAGGTAATGCTCAGGGGAGGGGGTGGGACGGGGCCTGGAGGCGCTTCCTGCGCCCACCACGCCCAGCTCGCCTGCTTTCCCTCCTGACTTCCTTCCTTTCCTTCTCCTGACGGAGACCTGCCCGGTGGCCAGGAGGAGCTGGCGACAGCAGGTGCTGCCAGGCCGGGCTGCAGGGGCCAGGCTAGTGCAAAGCGCGGAGGGAGCATCCCCGGAGACACCGAAAGGGCTGACGAGACGGAGTTGGCCAGGGCGGGAGATTCCCTGGACTCAGGAGAGGATCCCAGAGCTGCAGCCCTGAAGCAGGCACTGCACCCGCTCGGGGCATGAGGAGCAGCCCCTGCTCTGAGCCAGGGTGCCAGCCAGGCTCCTGCCAGCGCGCCCAGGCGCTGTGGCTGCGCGGGCTCAGGCGGGAGGGAAACCCCAGCTCGGGCCATGCACGGGCCTACCGCGGCAGGAGCTCCCTCCCCTCCTAACGCGGAGCACTGGGGTCCCGTCAGTATCTCAGTGAAGGAGAACTTAGTCCCGATGATTTTTTTCTGCCGTTGAGGTTCCTCTCCAGCAGAACGCCGAGTCGGACACCGCAGCTCCAGGCAGCACACTGGCCGCTCTTGGGCCGGCCCGGGCACGTTTGGTCTGGTTTCAACCGAGGCGCCGGAAGTTCTGACATTAAACCCTCCCCTCCCCTCCGACTCCAAGACACAGTGAGAGCGCAGCTTCAGTGACTTCTCCTCTTTTGTGGGAATAGGTGTACTTTGTAGGGTTGAACTCTTCCCAAATGTGCTCAAGTTCTTCCAGGAAAAGCCTCATATAGTCTTTGTCCTCCATGATCAACACGTTTTCTCGATTGTTTTGAATGGCTCGTGTGGTCCAGTGGAGGGAGTGGTGATCAGCACCTCCTTGTCCATTGTGGTGCATGTAGCCAGGTCCTGGTCACGTGGAACCTGGATACCTGCCTTGCGGAGCCGGCCGACCTGCGAGCCTTTGAGGGCCTTGGACTCACAGTCGGTGACGGCGCCAACACGCACACTGCCCTGGTGCAGCGGCCCGGCCAGCCCAGCTGCAGGCTGGAGAGGGCGAGGAGGCAGAGCTTGAGGCTGGCATGGCGGCCAGCAGGGCACACAGCAGGCAGCTCAGCGAGGTGGGGCAGGCTGCACTGGCCGAGGGCCCGCCCGTGGCCTGCAGCAGGGCCTCGGTACAGGTCACCTGCAATGGGAAGGGCCTCCAGGGCCAGCCAGCTGCCACCGCCACCACCTGCCAGCACACCTGCACCATGCCCAGATTTATTTATTTTTTTAAGTTTCTGTTTGGGAGAGTTTTTTATCCTATATAATAAAAGCCTAATATGCCAATTGAGTGACTGGTAGAAAGACTGGTCGCTATGATGCATGCTGACCACCAGGGGGCAGATGCTCAATGCAGGAGCTGCCCCCTGGTGGTCAGTATGCTCCCACAGGGGGAGCGCTGTTCAGCCACAAGCCAGGCTCACAGCTGGCGAGCACAGCGGGTAGTAACACTAAGGAGCAGTGAGCAGGTGGGTGGTAAGGAGTGAGGGGTCCCAGACTGTGAGAGGGCGCAGGCCAGGCTGAGGGACCTCCTTCCCCACACCAGTGCATGAATTTCATGCACCGGGCTTCTAGTTTTTAATAACAAATCACATATGCAGTCACAGGGGATTTCAGGAAATACTAGAATGAAGTGTTCTTAAATGAAGTTTAGAGGTAACTGCTATTAACTTGAGCAGTAGATTCCTCTCCAGAGAGTAACGAGGGATTCTTCTGGGAGAAGAGGATCCTAAGGGTCAGGCTTGTTTTGCTGCAGTGAAAAGCCAATGTAACTGCAGACGCCTCGCTTGAGCCTGTCTAGTAAGGAAGTGAAAGCGTAGCCACTGCCCATGACGCAGAAATGAGAGCCCGCATCCCCCGTGCGCCCCGTGCTCACCACTGGCAGGTGTGCATCATCGCACATGTTTGTCTTTTGTCAGGCATCAGGGTAAAGACCTCAAGGGGAACAAACTTAAGAGAGCGAAGCTCAGTGTGTCTCAGCAAACAGAAGCCCAGCGGTTTTGTCTTTAGTCTCTGCCACCTTTCCCACAGCTCGCACGGCGGCCCCTGTTCAATTTGTGTTTCACAGCATGTCCAGTGTTGAAACCATGTGCAGATGGCCTGTAAGGGAATAATTTGATTTCTTCTTTTCTGAATTGATATTTTGCTTTTTACATGTCTCTACTTTAGGATATTGTCAACTCTTTGCAAAACAAATTTAAATTTTGCACACTGGCCGAAACCGGTTTGGCTCAGTGGATAGAGCGTCGGCCTGCGGACTGAAAGGTCCCAGGTTCGATTCCGGTCAAGGGCATGTACCTGGGTTGCGGGCACATCCCCAGTAGGAGATGTGCAGGAGGCAGCTGATCGATGTTTCTCTCTCATCGATGTTTCTAACTTTCTATCTCTCTCCCTTCCTCTCTGTGAAAAATCAATAAAATACATTTAAATAAATAAATAAATAAATAAATTTTGCACACTGGTATGCTTTTCCCCTCAATGTGTTGTCAGAGCTTAGTAGAAATGCTTTTTTTTTTCATTTCCAGAAAAAAAAAACTTAAAAATGAAGGTAGGTTTCTTAAGGAATCTTGTAGAACAGATCCCAATTCCGTGGCAAATCTTCCTCTGATAACATGCAGAGAGCGGGCGAAGCCTCTGGCCCAGGGCTGTCTGCAGTTGTGAAGTTGCCACCTAACCTCTGAAGTTCAAAGTTCCAGAGCGCACCGCCGGCAGGCCTTCTGGTTGTTTTACTGTACTCTTTCTCCCATGCTGCTGCTTCTGAACTTCTCTGATGTGGATTACATCTGGAATTTCATTTTCTCCTCCACACGCTTCCTAGCACCTGATTTAGTGGGAACATTAAGAGCCAAATGCCTAGAGGTTGAAGGAAGAGTCTGTATGAGTAAACAATTAGCTATGTTGTTTTCTTTAGTGGATTTTTGTTGTTCCTTGTTATTTGTTTCAGCTTTTCTGTGTGTTGTGTTGTTATTGTTCTGATTTTGCAAAGGTAATTTAAACATTCTCATCATTGCTTCAATCTGATATGGAGGTCGGATCAGGGAAAACCGCTGCTGTTCTTGGATATTAAGATTGCCGGTTAATAGGTGGGGTTGGGTTTGCCGTTTTATTTTCATAAATATCTATTTCTTCTGAAAGTGTCTGCGGTCACGAGTAGGCCAACAGGTTTCCACTTGGGACTAATCGGCAAAGGTTTTTTGAATGTGTAATGTAATGGGGCGACTCGCGGAGACGACCACCAGGGACTCCGATCAAGATTTAGGAGCCTTTATTAAGCTGGCCAGCGACTACAGTTACAGCACCCTGCCGAAGCAGAGGCTGAACTGCAGTGCCGACTACAGGATTACAGCGTTTTTATTTGCAAAAACCACAAAGTTCGTTACAAAGCCTTGTTTACACAATTGTTCCCGACCCAGCACAGCGTCAGTACAGTGACCACCTTCCTAGCTACGTGCCCTAGGAACAGAGAGCACGGCGGCCCCGCCTGGCCGAAGCGCCAGATATGCAGCCCAGCACATGTAATACTATTTGAATCCTAATATCTTGCCTGAGGGAGCCCTGTAAACCTTTGTTTTTCTAAAATAAATTATCTGAAAACAAACAAACAAAAGAAGCCATTTTTATTTATCTTTTTTAGTGAAATGTGCAAGAGCCCTGGGTCATGGACCCACTCTTCCTTCAGAGGCAAGAAACGAAGCCCTCTGTCTTGGGAGACAGCGCCACCTACTGCCCATTGAGAGAGAGCTGCCAAGCACACCGCTGAGGGCCCTCTACTGCCTGTCCTGGGGGGGTGGGGGGGGCAGGGACTCTGGAAGAATAACTGGAGAAGCACGTGGAGGTTGAGGTGGTGATGGGACATCCGAGGTCGCACCGGAATTTCAGTCGGTGAGGAGGGAGGACCTGCATGCTGCGGGCTCAGGGAGGTCAGGCGACCTGCCTACGGTTAACCGGTTAACGCGAGGCGGCCCAATGGAGATGGGGTCTGCCTCTGCCCCGGAACCCACGCCCCCACCAACCCCCGCATTAGGAGGGGTGGGCTTCCTTGCAGGGGTGATCAGAGAGGACAAGGAGGACCCAGGAGCTAGCCGAGAAGAGAATTCAAGGAAGGGACCAGTGATGGCCTGACATTGTAGAATTGTCAGTGTGGATCAGTGGAATTTGAGTTTAGGATTATTTATTTATTTATTTATTTATTTATTTATTTATTTATTTTTACAGAGAGGAAGGGAGAGGGATAGACAGAAACATCAATAAGAGAGAAACATCGATCAGCTGCCTCCTGCACACCCCCTACTGGGGATGTGCCCGCAACCAAGGTACATGCCCTTGACCGGAATCGAACCTGGAACCCTTCAGTCCGCAGGTGGACGCTCTATCCACTAAGCCAGACTGGTTAGGGCTGAGTTTAGGATTTAGTGGAGACTTGAAAGAGTGGCTCAGATGCCCAGCACTGGGGCAGGCGCCAGAGGGCATGCAGATAGGGGAGGACATATCCTGCCCCTTATGGAGCTAAGCATGTACCAAATCAGGGATGTTGGCAGAAATTAAATGGAGGTGCAGGTAAGGGAGAGATGCGCCTAGACCCGCAAGCCCCCCCCCCCCCACCGCACCTGGCCAGGTTAGAAGGAGCCCTTCCCTGCCTTCCTGTGCCAGCACAGCTGCCCAGGGCTTCGCCCCTAGCCCCTCTGCCCACTCACCACGCAGGCCTTGCAAGGATGAAGACCAAGTAGGTGAGGAGGTTTTGTGCAGGACATGAGCTGGGTTTAAACTGGTGTCAAGAGTTTGGCTAAGTGGGTCAGGGCACATGCCCGGGTTGCAGACTCCATCCCCAGTAGGGGGCGTTCAGTGTCGAGGGCACAGGAGACTCAGCTAGAAAGTTGTGAGGAGGACATTCCGAGAAAAGGGAAGTGTGGGGAAGGCCACCTGCCCTGTTTATCGGCATTCCGACTTCGGGGAGACTTCGGGGAGTGTGGAAGGCGGGGCCCCTGATTACTCCTTGACCTTCCCAACAAGTCTGTGCTGTGCAGACCCCGGGTGTTGACTGGAATCCTTATGCTTAATCCCCAGATGCCCTGCCTCGAGGACAATGTAAACACACGTGTCCTCCCGAGATTACTCACCTACTGACTGTATCTAAAGACAAAAATTCCAATAAAGCAGTGGTTCTCATCCTTTCTAACGCCGCGACCCTTTGATAGTTCCTCATGTTGTGGTGACCCCCAACCATAAAATTATTTTCGTTGCTACTTCATAACTGTAATTTTGCTACTGTTATGAATCGTAATGTAAATATCTGATATGCAGGATGTATTTTCATTGTTACAAATTGAACATAATTAAAGCATAGTGATTAATCACAAAAACAATATGTAATTATATATGTGTTCTCCAATGGTCTTAGGCGACCCCTGTGAAAGGGTTGTTCGACCCCCAAAGGGGTCGCGGCCCACAGGTTGAGAACCGCTGCAATAAAGGCTAGCGAAGCAGGCAGGCGATCGAGGCTGCTCTGGCCGCTAGAGCCAGGAGCCCCTTAGCCCTCTCCCCACAGTGAAACTGTGTCTGAGTCATCTGTTCATCTGTCCTTCAGGGGCTGCTGGTCAGCCCGGCAGTGCAGGAGGCAGCTGATCAATGGTTCTCTCTCATTATTAATGTTTCTCTCTCTCTCCCTCCCTCTCTGAAATCAATAAAAATATTTAAAAAAAGAAAAAGAGAGAGAGTTTAGAGCAGCTGCAAGCAAAAGGTAGGAGGCTTCTCTCCTGGGAGCCTCAGGGCAGAGGCTGGGAAGAGGAGCCAGAGAAGGCAGATGCGACTCCTGCACCACGACTTTCCAGTAGGTGGGAGTAGGAAGGGCCACTCCTCAGAGGGTGACGGAGCACCAGCCACGTGCAAGGAGCTGCGCAGCATGGACTGTGAGGCCCGGGAGTGCCCACCCCCAACAGCTGTGTGCCAGTGGGTCAGGCTGGGAGCTGTCCCTGGGGCGGAGGCTGGGCTGTGGCTGTCAGACATGAAGTTCCAAGTCTCTAGAGATAGGACCAAAATCCAGATCTTTTGACTAGTTTAGAATTCCTTTCACTCTCGATTCAGATTCTTCCTCTTAAAAAAGTTTAAATTCACATAATTGTTTAAATAGGTGATACATTTACTTGGTTCCAAATTTTAAAAGTACGTGGGAGCACAGGGCAGCATCTCTCCCCCTCCTCCAGCCCCAGGCATCTCACCTCAGGGGCCTCGGTCTGCACGTCCTTCATATGCTTTAGAGACATTTTGTATTTTCTCCTGTGGTCTATTCATTTCCTCTGACCAATCTTCTACTTGTAGTTAAGAATTTCTTTCTTATTTGTAAGAGCTCCCTGTGCATTCGGGATATTAGCCCTTTCATTTTTTAAAATATATTTTTAATTGATTTTTTACAGAGAGGAAGGGAGAGGGATAGAGAGTTAGAAACATCGATCAGCTGCCTCCTGAACACCCCCTACTGGGGATGTGCCTGCAACCAAGGTACATGCCCTTGACCGGAATCAAACCTGGGACCCTTCAGTCTGCAGGCCAATGCTCTATCCACTGAGACTAACTGGTCAGGGCAGCCCTTTTAATTTGATGGTAGTTGTAAATATGTTTCTTTTAACATTTTCATTTGGTCATTTGTCTCTTGGCATTTCTTTGTAGTGTTCCCTCACCTCTCATGCAGATCTTTTTATTAAAATATATATGTATATATATATATATATATATATATATATATATATATATATATATCTACACTAATAAAAGAGAAACATGGTAATTGGCGTACGACTGCTACCCTTCCCATTGGCTAATCAGGGCAATATGCAAATTAACTGTCAGCCAAGATGGCGGCTGGCAGCCAGGCAGCTTGAAACTAACATGAGGCTTGCTTGCTTCAGTGATGGAGGACTCCAACGTTCCCCACCGGCCGCTGCAGGCCTCTGAGCCTGCAGTTTCAAACATTGTAACAAATATAGACGCCCAGAAACCAGCTTTCAGCCGGCTGGGATCTCAGAGCTGGAGTTGATACAGAGTTTCGAGAACCGAAACAAACCAGATACCTGCTTTCAGGAGCGGATGCCTAAGAGCTGGAGCCTCAGAGCTAAAGCTGGCTCAGAATAAAAAAAGAAAAAGAAAAAAAGGAGCAGTTGAGAGCTTCAGTCCCAGCCTGAAAACAGCCCTCAGCCCCTCACCCAGACTGGCCAGGCACCCCAGTGGGGACCCCCACCCTGAAGGGTGTGTGACCAGCTGCAAACAGCCATCATCCCCTCACCCAGGCTGGCCAGGCACCCCAGTGGGGACCCCCACCCTGATCCAGGACACCCTTCAGGGCAAACCAGCCGGCCCCCACCCATGCACTAGGCCTCTATCCTATATAGTAAAAGGGTAATATGCCTCCCAGCACCGGGATCAATGTGACAGGGGGCAGGGCCACAACCACCCTATCGGCCCTGCTCTGTTCCTGACAGGTAAAGGCGCCCCAACCCCCTGATCGGCCCTGCTCTGTGGGTGATAGAGGGCAGTGCCCCAACCCCCTGATCCGCCCTGCTCTGTGTGTGACAGGGGGCGATGTGCCAACTCCCCTATTGGCCCTACTCTGTGCATGACAGGGGGGAGCTCCTCAACCCCCTGATGGGCCCTGATCTGTGCGTGACGGGGGGGGGGGGGAGCTCCCCAACCCCCTGATCAGCCCTGCTCTGTGCGTGACAGGGGGCAGCGCCCCAACCCCCTGATTGGCCCTGCTCTGTGCGTGACACGGGGTGGGGCCACAACCTCCCCATCGATTCTGCCTTGAGTGTGACAGGGGGCAGTGCCCCAACCCCCCAATCGGCCCTACCCTGAGCATGACCGAGGGTGGCATCGCAACCTCCCAATCCGCCCTGCTCTGTGCATGACAGGGGGCAGCGCCCCAACTCCCCAATCGGCCCTGCTCTGAGCCCAACCAGGGTCTGCACCTAGGGTTTAGGCCTGCCCTCTGCCACCCAGGAGCAGGCCTAAGCCAGCAGGTCATTATCTCCCAAGGGGTCCCAGACTGCGAGAGGGCACAGGCCAGGCTGAGGGACCCTCCCCTCCCCCCTCGAGTGCACAAATTTTTGTGCACCGGGCCTCTAGTATATATATATATATATATATATATATATATATATATATATATATATATATATATATATATATGTTTTTATTGATTTTAGAGAGAGAGGAGGGGAGAGGGATAGAGAGACAGAAACATCAATGAGAGAGAAATATCAAAACATCAAAACATCAATTGCTGCCTCAGCTGCCTCCTGCACGACCCCTACTGGGGATCGAGCCTGTGCCCTGACCTGGAAATGAACTGTGACCTCTTGGTTCCTGGGTCAATGTTCAGCCATGAGCCACACCCACCAGGCCCATGCAAATCTTTTTAAATGTGGTTGACTTTATCTGGCTTTCCTTTTATGACTTCTATATGGTTTTATTAATTGATATTTTAGAAAGAGAAAGGAAGGGAGAGAGAGAGAGTGAGGGAGAAACATAGATGTGAGGGAGTAACATCCATTGGTTGCCTCCATAAGTGCCTCAACCATGGATCAAACCTGCACCCTAAGTACGTGCCCTGACAGGAAATCGAGCCTTTTGGTGCATGGGATGATGCTCCAACCCGCTGAGTCGCCGGCCTGGACAAGGCTTAAGTCATTCCTAAGATAGTGTTCAATGAAATACGGTGGGTCCCTGTTGCCCAGTTGCTCAATAAGCCTAAATAACTGTAATATGTTACCATGTGGTCAGTACTTTAAAGTGATACAAAGTGTGGCTTCTTCATCTGTCTGTCCGGAAGCCAGTTACTGGCCCACGGACGGTCCATTTGTCAAGCCTTTACTGAACTCTCTCTAGGAACAGGTGGCGACAAGGCCTGCGGCCAAGATGGCTCACAGCAGATCTGAGTCCGGCTGTGGCCCCGGGCGGTTTCTTCCTTGCTCTGCATTTTTGTTTCTCATATTCTCCCAGGATGGGTGACATGTGGAGGGCGAAGCAGTAGCGATTGAAGGACAGATGTCGGTGCAGCATAGGGAGAGAGCTGTAAGGCAAGCCCAGTGCCCGGGCCTGTGGTTCAGGTGGTAAGATCTGAACTCACTAGGGTGGCGACAAAAGTAAAGGTGAATGGATTGAGCCAGTCAAGGGGCAGAAGGGCCTCTGGGTTGGACGGGCACCGAGGATGGCGTGGACGCGGGGTGGGGAGGGCAGCAGGGAGGATGTGGGCACAGGGTTCCACAGCCAGGTCTGGTGTGCGGCGCTGGGGAAGCCATGCTCAGGAGCCAGTACACTGGGGTGAAGACGACGCCTACCCCCAGGACCCTGCGCCTGGAGGGGACATCTCATTGGAGAAGAAGGAAGGCCCAGGAACTTCAGGGAGAGTAAGCTTTTAGTAGCAACCCCACAGCAGGTAGTTGCCAAGTGGGGCCCAGGGAGGAGAAGATGGAGTGAAGTCTGAACAAGAACCTCAGACCAATTTTTAAAAATGTGTTTTTATTGATTTCAGAAGGCGGAAGGTGAGAGAGAGCTAAACATCGATGAGAGAGAAACATCAAACATTGATCTACTGCTCCTGCCTGCCCTCTGCTGGGGTTCAAGCCTACAACCTGGGGAGCCAATGACCTCCTGTTGCATGGGATGATGCTCAACCAACCGAGCCACACTGGCCGGCTTATAAATTCTTTTCAACAACTGCACGGCACTCAGTTCTGTGAATATATCATAAATTGGCAGACTCTGTGTTACTTCCAGTGATTGCTTTGTTTGGAGATCACATAGAATGTTGCAATGAGTATCCTTCAACATATATTTTGGAGGACTTAGAACAGTGGATCTCAACCTTCCTAATGCTGCGACCCTTTAATACAGTTCCTCAAGTTGTGGTGACCCCCAACCATAAAATTATTTTCGTTGCTACTTCATAACTGTAATTTTGCTACTGTTATGAATCGTAATGTCAATATCTGATCTACAGGATGTATTTTCATTGTTACAAATTGAACATAATTAAAGCACAGTGATTAATCACAAAAACAATACGTAATTATATATGTGTTTTCCGATGGTCTTAGGCGACCCCTGTGAAAGGGTCGTTCGACCCCCAAAGGGGTCGCGACCCATAGGTTGAGAACCACTGACTTAGAATATTCCAGTTATATTTTGGTGAAAGAGTAAGGTAACTTCCAAGTTACCATCAATTTTCATATCATTGTTGATTAAATTGTAATGGGGCGACCCGCGGAGACGACCAACAGGGACTCAGATCAAGATTTAGGAGCCTTTATTAAGCTGGCCAGTGACTACAGTTACAGCACCCTGCCGAAGCAAAGGCTGAACTGCAGTGCTGACTACAGGATTACAGCGTTTTTATTTGCAAAAACCACAAAGTTCGTTACAAAGCCTTGTTTACACAATTGTTCCCGACCCAGTACAGCATCAGTACAGTGACCACCTTCCTAGCTACGTGCCCGAGGAACAGAGAGCACAGCGTGCCCCGCCTGGCCGAAGTGCCAGCACCTTCCTATCTACGTGCCCTAGGAACAGAGAGCACAGCGGGCCCCGCCTGGCCAAAGCGCCAGATATGCAGCCCAGCACAAAATAATTTATAGTTTCCCCAGTGATCTGAATGCCAACTTTATAATATGCCATATATGCATATATACTTGCATATTTTTTATTTCCCATCCTGCTCTATTCTTCTGTCTGTTGCTATCTGTATGTTATACCATTTTTTAAAATTTTTAGTCATTTAAAAAAATTTTTCAATTACAGTTGACATACAATATTATATTAGTTTCAGGTGTACACCCCAGTGATTACACATTAGAAAATTACTAAGTGATCACCCTAAAAAAATCTCATACCCATCTAACACCATACATAGTTATTAGAATACTAGAGGCCCGGTGTGTGTGTGTGGGGGGTGTCCCTCAGCCCAGCCTGCACCCTCTCCAATCTGGGACCCCTTGAGGGATGTCCGACTGCCTGTTTAGGCCCGATCCCCGAATCCCACCGGAATCGGGCCTAAATGGGCAGTCAGACATCCCTCTCACAATCCAGGATTGCTGGCTCCCAACTTCTCGCCTGTATGCCTGCCTAATTGCCCCTAACCGCTTCTGCCTGCCAGCCTGATCAACCCCTAACCACTCCCCTGCCAGCCTGATCGACGCCTAACTGCTCCCCTACCGGCCCAATTGCCCCTAACTGCCCTCCCCTGCAGGCCTGGTCCTCCCCAACTTTCCTCCCCTACAGGCCTGGCCCCCCAACTGTCCTCTACTACAGGCCTGGTCCCCCCCCCCCCAACTGCTCTCCCCTGCAGGCCTGGTTTCCTTTAATTGCACTCCCCGGCTGGCCATCTTTGACCACATGAGGGCAGCCATCTTGTGTGTTGGAGTGATGGTCAATTTGCATATTACCGCTTTATTATATAGGACTAGGGGCCCGGTGCACGAAATTCGTGCACTGGGTGTGTGTGTGGGGGGGAGTGTCCCTCAGCCCAGCCTGCCCCCTCTCACATACTGGGAGCCCTCAGGCGTTGACCCTCATCACCCTCCAATCGCAGGATCGGCCCCTTGCCCAGGCCTGACGCCTCCACCAGAGGTGTCAGGCTTGGACAGGGGACCCCCATCTCCCCCTGATCACTGGCTCTGGCCCCTGCCCAGGCCTGAGGCCTCTGGCCCAGGAATCATGCCTGGGCAGGGGACCCCCATCTCCCTCTGATCGCTTGCTCCACCCCCCGCCCAAGCCTGATGCCTCTGACCCAGGCTTCAGGCCTGGGCAAGGGGACCATCATATCCCCCCAATCCCCGGCTCCGCCCCCCACCCAGGCCTGATGCCTCGGCCAGAGGAGTTGACCCTCATCACCCTCCGATCACCAATCACCGGATCGGCCCCTTGACCAGGCCTGAGGCCTCTGGCAGAGGTGTCAGGCCTGGGCGGGGGACCCCCAGCTCCCCGTGGTTGCAGGCTCCACCCCTGCCCAGGCCTAACACCTCTGGCCTAGGCATCCGGCCCGGGCAGCGGGGACCCGCAGCTGCAGCGGCCCCGCGATCGTGGGCTTCGCTTTAGGCCCAGGCAAGGGACCCCTAGCTCCCGGGACTGCCAGCTTCAACCGACCGTGCCCAGCTCCCATCGCTGGCTCCACCCCTACTTCCTGCTATCACTGGCCAGGGCAGCAAAGGCGCCTGATTCTCCGATCATGGCTGGGGGGCAGGGCAAAGGCAGCCCCAGGGCCGCCTTTGCCCTGCCCCCCAGCTCTTAGCTCCCCCCTGGGTTTCTGATCACTGTCAGTGGCAGGGGGCTTCTTCCTGCTTTCCCTTTCGCCTCCCTGCATTGTGCCTACATATGCAAATTAACCGCCATCTTGTTGGCAGTTAACTGCCAATCTTAGTTGGCAGTTAATTTGCATATAGCCCTGATTAGCCAATGAAAAGGGTATCGTCGTACGCCAATTACCATTTTTCTCTTTTATTAGATAGGATTATTGACTAAATTCCCTATGCCATACTTTACACCCCCATGACTACACTATAACTACTAACTTGTACTTCTAAATCCCTTCACCTTTTCCCCCATCCTGCCATCGTTCCTGCATCCTACATGGGGTGAACATGCAGAGAGTTCAACCAGAACTGTCCTACCAGGTATGGAAGGAGGCCGGCAAGCTCCAAGGGCCTCTCTTCGCCAGTCAGACCCTGTTGGTGCCACAGCCCCTCTATCATCTGCTGATGTGACTGCCTGCCTGGGCCAGGCGGGAACCTGGCCAGCAGGTGGTTGACCAGTCAGCCAATGAGGTGACCTGCTGAGAAAGGTCTCATCAAAGAGGGACAGTGATATTCATGGAACAGCAGCTTCTCTTGGAAATTCAAAGTGGCCCTGTGGGTGGGCAGAGCAGCTGGTGGGTGAGCTAGCTGCATGGCGGAGTGCTGAGCCAGGGGCTGTGGCCCACCTGCGAGTGGCCACAGGACAGCCTGCCTCTGCGTTTCCTTGGGCCTTCCTGTTCTCCCAGTTCCTGGACACACAGAGCCAATGCTGCATAATGGTCATGAGCACAGGTTTGGGGCCACACCATCCGAATTCCAAGGTGCGGTGCCCGGGTCCAGCCCCAGTGGTCCAGGGGTTTCCAAAGGTGTGTACGAAGTTGGCGAAGAATGAAGGACACAGAGACAGCATTCAGATCATCAGCATAGTTGGGTTCTCCCATTTATTGTCCTGTTACATCTGTACTTATACCATTTGATCCTATAAGCATGCCTCTATAGTTACATCATCATATGTTTTGGGTCCTCCTTTGACCTTCTACAGTTCCTTGTTTTATGTTTATAGCTTCTTATCTGACCTTTGATAAAAATCTTATCTCTATCTAGCTCTGTTGATTTTAATCTTGTCTAGGTTAGTCTCTGTGTTCCATTATAAGGGCTAGTTTGTTGTCTCTATTCCAAGGTCATTATCCTATTGTTCTACTGTTAAGCTATAAGGAAATAACTGAAGGCGATTTTCCTATCCTATGGCCTAAGTAAGGATTATGTAGGGTAAGCGTGATTGTTTGTAGTTAAGGTGATTAACTACCCGCCTGGCACTTAGTTAAGGGGTTTTACTGATTTATTCCCTTCCCTAGACCCGTTAATCCCTAACTCCATTCCCACCGACTGTGTCAAGCAGCAAGGGTGGAACAGCTTCCGGCAGTGTGGTGCCCAGTGGAGGCCACAGCTGTGCTGGCCGCTGCCTGCTGACTTGGGCCAGTCAGCCAACCTCCACGTCTCAGCTCTCAAGCATAAATGGGGATATTGATAATAAGGTTGTTGTGAGGATTAAATGAGCTAATACAAAAAAATAGTTTTTGCAGTGACTAGCCGAAGTGAGCGTTCAATGTGTTTGCTATTGTCATTAGCATTTCTAAATCTCCAGTTCTCACTTGAGACCTGGCGGTGTCCCACACCACCCCAACCATAGCTGCCCACGAGGCCTGGCCATGATGGGAAATTTTGTTGCCCTTATTTACATATTTCCTTATTTACATGTCTGTTCTTAGAATAGACTTTTCTATTTTGGAACTAACTTGAGTGTGTTTCCACTCTTAAAAGAGAAAGAGCTGCCACCCTGCAGGCTGTGGAGCAGTGAGGTGCACCTTTGTGTGGAGGCTGGTGCCACCCTCCTCTGGACAGAGAGCGCAGAAGCGAGGGCGCGGGGCCTCTGGGCTGGAGCCTCTCCCCGGGGAGGGGCCTGAGTCCAGACGCTGGAAGCGGAGCTGCCTTACCCCGAAGTCACCGTGTTCAAGGCCGACCCACTCCCTCCGCTACTCCACACCCGAGACGGCAATGCTCAGGGACGGCTGGCCTCTGAGAGGAGTATGCTGACCCCAACATTTCTCGGTGTGAGAAATAGATATTGTCCTGAGCCAAGTCGCTTGTGGGTGTGGCCAGCACGACAGATTCCCCAGGGCCCCTGCACCTGCCTCTGCATAAGGCCGCGGGCGGTAACCGCTCGGTTAGGGGGTCAGCATCCCAGCCCGTGACCTCGCTGAGCAAAGCACCAGCCGCACTCGGCCTCCACAGCCTCAAAGCCGCCTCACAGGTCACCTGGCTGATCTGAATACTGAGCGCGACCGACCGGGCGGCGGCAGGCCGCCCCCCCCCCCCCCCATCCCCGCTCCTGGCCTCCACACCTTCCCACCCTCGGGCTGAGGCCGGGAACAGGACCTGCGGGCGGGGCGCAGGGAGAACACGCCCGCTGTGTCTGATCGGAAGAGACACACCAGGTCAGAGATGGTCCGCGGAGGTGCTCAGCAGAATCAAAGACAATCCCAGGGCCAGGAAACAGCATGTGCAGGGGCGCTGTCATTGCGCACAAGACGTGAAACTCCGCCTTGGGGCAACTGAAACCGTTTCCCAAACCCCAGACGCTGCCTGAGTCAGCCCCGGCGCTCCCCCGGCTCCTTCGCTCCCCGCGCGGCCCCCTACCCCACCCCTGCTCTACGCGCGCCCCCGCCCTGCTCCACGCGCGCCCCTGCTCTACGCGCGCCCCCCTGCTCCACGCGCGCCTCCCTGCTCCACGCGCCCCCCTGCTCCACGCGCCCCCCTGCTCCACGCGCGCCTCCCTGCTCCACGCGCCCCCCTGCTCCACGCGCCCCCCTGCTCCACGTGCGCCCCCCTGCTCCACGCGCCCCCCTGCTCCACGCGCGCCTCCCTGCTCCACGCGCCCCCCTGCTCCACGCGCGCCCCCCTCTCCACCCCTGCTGCACATGTGGCCCCCACCCGCTCCGGCGCCGGCCCTCGGCCCATGCACCCGTCCTCTCTTCCTTCCGCCTCGCCCCTCGCCCACCCGCACTCCGCGCAGAGCGGCCGCCTCCCAGTGGGTTGGAGGCCCCCAGCCGGGACTCCTCCCCCAGCACCGGTGAGGACGGGCTCCTGCCCGCGCAGCCCCGCTACCGAGACTGTCTTCCCTCCCCTCATTCCCTCCGTGGCTCTCAGGTGGGGACCAGCCGCCAGGAACAGGGTTCCCCAGGGCTGACTGGTCCTGGGGTCTGGCTTCTGGCCGAGCCTTCGGGTCCCACTCCCACTGCGGCCCCCAGAGGGGCAGGCGCGGAGCGGGTGGCGGCGCCTCTGCTCTCGAGGGCGGCGGAGACCTAGTGCCGCCGGCGTCACCTTCCCCCGCCGCACCCCGCTCCCCAACACCAGGTCACCCTAGTGCAACCCCCCCCCATTTTCCCCGAGGCCACGTCACCCTCGCAGGCCCGTCTCCCGCGCCGCGATGTTCTCCTCACGGCCCTCCCCCCGCGCTCCTTCAGACAGGGGCACATGCTTTCCGGCTTTTTTTTTATTGTCACAGCATCAATGGCCACCCCCTGCTGGGTGCACGGCACAGTAGGCGCTTCTTGAGGCCTCGGGTCAATGAACCCTGAGGTTCGGGGGAGAGGACAGGATGGAGGGGCGCCGCCCGCTCAGCGCGCGTGGGGCGGAGGCGGCGGGCGCGGAGCCAGCGCTGGGCAGCCCGCCCCAGGCACCGCCTTGTCCCCGCTGCTCCGGCTCCGCTCAGGGGCTCAGGGAGAAGCTGGAGCCGCGGCCCCAGAGCCCGAAGAAGGGGAACACCTCCTGCGTGAAGGAGGCCGTGAAGGTGTGGATGGGCTCCCGCGTGGCCGCGTTGGCGAAGGTCACCCAGCCCACCTCGTAGTCCAGCGACACGCGCAGCTGGCGCGGCGGCTCCCGCAGCGCGAGCCGCGTGGGGAAGGCGCCCAGCGCCGAGGCGCAGCCGCCCGCCAGCCGCACGGCCCACACGCCCGCCGCGGGCCGCAGGCGCAGCTCGCCCTTCCGCGGCAGCGCCCCGAGGGCCACGCCCGCCGTGCAGCTGCCGCCCGGGCCCAGGTCCACGCGCACCACCCACGTGTGCCGGCCCCCAGTGAAGCCCGCGCGGGCCAGGACGCAGGTGGCGCGGTCGAAGCGCTGGGGGCCGTCGGGCGAGCGCTGCCACTTGTAGCAGAAGCGCGCCCCCAGGCGGTCCTCCGACAGCAGCAGCTTGGGGTGGGCGGTCCCGGGGTCCAGGGAGGGGCGGGCTGTGGGGGCGAGGGGCCGGCGTCAGCGGAGGCGCCAACTCCTTCTGGAGAGGCCGGAGGTCTCCCTGCGGCCCCGGGTGGCGCTGTGACCACCAGGCGCTGGGGCCGAGGCCGCGCCTGGGCCGGGGGACTGGTTAGAAGGCTCCCAGGCTCCGCCCGGAACCTGAACCGGGACCTGTATTTGTAACAAGGTCCGCGGGTGATCGCACGTGGAAGCCCCGCAAACCGGCCCGGAGGACGTCAGCCCCGTCCCCTGGCGCCCGCCCACCCCGCCCCTGGCCCTCCCTCCCTCTCCGGACTCCCCATCCCCGCCTGCGCTCCTCCAGGCCCGGCCCCGCGTCCGCCTCCAAAGCCGCCGGGTCTGGGACCACTTGCCAACAAAGCTCTGCTGCCCCTGCCTCCTGTGACTTTGTCCGCGAATGGAGACCAAGGGCCAAATCAGGCACCTGCGTGGCCCCGCGGCCCCGCGGCTTCTCGGGCCTTGGCTGAGAGTGACCAACAGCCCTGAGTGGGTCCCCCACCACTGCCCTCCTTCAACGCCCGCGCTGCGAAGGGGTAGCGGCAGCCGCTGCTCTAGGAGTGTGACCCACCCCAGACCAGAGCTGCCCCGGCCAGGAGGCCTTTCCGAGGCGCCTGCTCCCCTTTGGATTTAATCTTTCTCCCCTGGCCACCGGCAGACGGGGCAGGAGTAGGGTGTGTGTGTGTGTGTGTGTGTGTGTGTGTGTGTGTGAGTGTGTGTGACTGTGTGTGTGTGTGAGTGTGTGTGTGAGTGTGTGAGTGTGAGTGTGTGTATGAGTGTGTGTGTGAGTGTGTGTGACTGTGTGTGTGTGAGTGAGTGTGACTGTGTGTGACTGTGTGTGTGACTGTGTGTGAGTGTGACTGTGTGTGTGTGTGAGTGTGTGACTGTGTGAGTGTGTGTGTGTGACTGTGTGTATGTGTGTGTAACTGTGTGTGTGACTGTGTGTGTGTGAGTGACTGTGTGTGTGACTGTGTGTGTGTGAGTGTGTGTGTGTGTGACTGTGTGTGTGTGAGTGTGACTGTGTGTGTGTGAGTGTGTGTGTGTGTGTGAGTGTGTGACTGTGTGTGAGT
Organism: Myotis daubentonii; assembly: GCF_963259705.1. NCBI lineage: Eukaryota > Metazoa > Chordata > Mammalia > Chiroptera > Vespertilionidae > Myotis > Myotis daubentonii. The sequence goes on along the minus strand of NC_081845.1, from coordinate 98,437,554 downwards.
GTGTGTGTGACTGTGTGTATGTGTGTGTGACTGTGTGTGTGTGACTGTGTGTGTGTGACTGTGTGTGTGACTGTGTGTGTGTGTGAGTGAGTGTGTGTGTGTGTGTGTGAGGGTGTGAGGGTGTGTGTGTGTATGAGTGTGTGTGTGTGTGTGAGTGACTATGTGTGTGACTGTGTGTGTATGAGTGTGTGTATGTGAGTGTGTGTGTGAGTGTGTGAGAGTGTGTGTGAGTGTGTGTGTATGAGTGTGTGTGTGTGTGTGAGAGAGTGTGTGTGTGTGAGTGTGTGTGTGAGTGTGTGTGTGAGTGTGTGTGAGAGAGAGTGTGTGTGTGAGTGTGTGTGTGAGTGTGTGTGTGAGTGTGTGTGAGAGAGAGTGTGTGTGTGTGTGAGTGTGTGTGAGCGTGTGTGTGAGCGTGTGTGTGAGAATGTGTGTGTGTGTGTGAGTGTGTGTTTCCTTCTCAATTTTAGATTCTTCTTTCCCTCCCGTCCAGTGGTAGGATGCTTACCTGGTTCATAGTCCAACTCACAGCAGAGTTTCTCTGTAAAGAGGGAATAAAACAGGATGTGAATTTATTAGCCTCACAAAAACCATAGATCCGTTAATGGTTAATGACGGAGAAACTGAGGCCCAGAGAAGGGGCAGAGAAGAATGAGCGCTGGAACGCTGCTGCCAGTGACTAGACTTGAGCTCCTCGCAGACTGGTTCTGACCCAGGTGACCCCGGCTGACCCGAGAATGTGGGTATTTTAATAAGCTCAGGGGCGGTGCTGGCTGGGAGTCCGCTTGTCCCAGCCCTCGCCCTGCAGGGGCCTGTCTGCTCGCTGGCCTCTGTCCCCAGTGCTTCGCAGAGCCGAGGACACAGTAAGTGCTCAAGAAATAGCTACTTAGTGGATGGATAGGGGGCTAACTTACTTCTTGTTCTGCTTGGAAATTTCCAGGATAGGCCAAGGCCAGTCTTCGATTAGAGTAAAACTGCTCTCCCTGCCCAGCCCCTGGAAGCACCAGCAGGGAGTGAACTCGTGGGGAGGGCTCTTCAGTGACACTTCGGTGGGTGGGTCATTTAGAAATCGGTGGCATCACTTGTGGTGTTGTGTGCGGGGGGGGGGGGGGGGGGGGTGTTGACAGAGCCAATTCCTGACCCTCAAGTCAGACCCTGCACACCCTCTCCTCCACGCCCTGTTCCGAAAAGGCTCACCGTCCAGGGCAGGCGCCCCAGACCAGAGCGCAGGGCGGCGGGGAGAGGGAGCGAATCAGCTCGCACCGGGCAGAGAGTCGCTGCTGGTTATGAGCTAACAGTGTTCATCATAAAAAACTGATTCCACAGATGCGTCTGTGGGTTTTTTAATAATTGAGAATGATAGATTTTTATTAATCACTATCTTTTTATTATTTAATTTTTAAAATTTAGCCAAAACCGGTTTGGCTCAGTGGATAGAGCGTCGGCCTGCGGACTGAAAGGTCCCAGGTTCGATTCCGGTCAGGGGCATGTACCTGGGTTGCGGGCACATCCCCAGTAGGAGATGTGCAGGAGGCGGCTGATCGATGTTTCTCTCTCATCGATGTTTCTGACTCTCTATCCCTCTCCCTTCCTCTCTGTGAAAAATCAATAAAATATATTTTTTAAAAAAATTTTACTTTTTCCATCACCATGTATCCCCCCTATGCCCTCTTCCACCTCCACCACCCCACACTGTGGTCTGTGTCCAGGAGTTCTCTCCTCTTTTTTTTTTCTTTTTTGCTCAACTCCCCCCCCCCCCTCCCCGCCACCTCACCCCCCTCTCCCCCACCAGAGCTGTCTGCCTACTCTCTATGCGTCTGTCTCTATTTTGCTTGGCAGTTCAGTTTGTTCATTGAATTGCACACATGAGTGAGAGCACACGGAACGTGTATTTTTCCAACTGGCTTATTCCCTTAGCATAACGCTCTCCAGGTCCATCCATGCTGTCGCAAAGGGGCATTTTTCTTCCTAATCATCATCTTTCTTGATTGCATAATGCCAATTGACCAGATTTGTGTTCTCCAAATCAGTTAAATTTTTTTCCAGAAATCTGCGTCTTTATTACTTACTTTCATTGTCACATCACCCCAGTGAGCAGATTTTATAAAGATCTGCAAATAAGGGAACCCAGGCACTGGCAGGGCCAGGAGTGGCTGGTGCTGGGTGGCGGGGTGCGTGGAGGCCTGGGGAACGCTTACCCAGAAACACCTTCATCTCCCTCTGCAGCAGAAGGGCCTGCTGGGGGAGGTCCCGGATCCTCTGGCCCAGCTCAGGGGACACAGCCTCTGGTTTCCGGCACTTTCTGGCTTCACATCTAGGGCACAGAATGGCAGCATTGGGACTCTCCTCTTTCATAAAACCTCCAGGCCAGCCGTGGGCAAACTACGGCCCGCGGGCCGGATCCAGCCCGTTTGAAATGAATAAAACTAAAAAAAAAAAGACCGTACCCTTTTATGTAATGATGTTTACTTTGAATTTATATTAGTTCACACAAACACTCCATCCATGCTTTTGTTCCGGCCCTCCGGTCCAGTTTAAGAACCCATTGTGGCCCTCGAGTCAAAAAGTTTGCCCGCCCCTGCTCCAGGCTCAGCACTCACCTTCTCACTGGGCCTGAGCTGCCAGCTCCCACAGGGTGGGCCCCACTGCCCTCTCTTGGGCAGCGCCATGCAGGCTGCATATGGGAATGCGGTTGCATAAGTGAAAGTGCATGTGAATTTCATCCTATAGCGGGGAGTGCCATACACTTGCATGGCACTACCTGGGCTTGGTGTGTGTGAGTATGTGCGTGTGTGCGTGTGTGTGCGTGAGTGTGTGTGTGTGTGTGTGTGTGTGTGTGTGTGTAAGGAGAACTATATCACTTACCTTATTAGTGTGCTCCTGATATTCTAGGAGGAGAGAGAGAGAAAGCAGGATTCAGTTTCCACCTTCCTCCTCCCACTTTCCTTATAACTAGAAAAACAAAATACTACTCTCTTAGCCCTGGGCGTGCAAAGGGTCCCCGACCACAGAGCGGCAGCATTTGGGCTTCACCAGCCTCCCTCACGCAGCCCTCCTGCCTGCAGCTCCCGAAGGTGAAGCGAGAGGGTGAAGCCAGAGCAGGCCAGGCCCCCCTCGGCCTCCCTCCCGGGCTGCCTTTCTGATGCTTTGCTGAGACCCAGTCTCCCTCCTCCAGGAAGAACGTCCTGACTGCAGAGCAGGGGCTCAGAGGACAGTTTCTGCGGACCTGATGCTTTTCAAAGAGCTACTTCCCCTGGCATTGACCGTTGGGTCCTCACAAAGCCCCTGTGAGGTGGGTGGTGGCATGGACAGACCAGGACCAGGGAAGCAAGGACTAGAACTCAGAACCTCAGGTCCTGGGGCCCATCTTCCACTGGGATGAGATGTGAAGCAAAGGGGACAGGCTCAGCAGAGTGAAGGTGCGGGAGAGGAGGAAGCCAGGCTGGGCAGCCTCACCGTCAGGAGCTCCCTGGCCGACCGCTCCTTCTTTTCCTCCAGCTCCGTGATCAGGGCGCTAAACCGGCTCATCTCCCCAGTGACCAGCATGTCAAACTCATCCCGTTGCTTCAAGATGTCCCCCTCCAGCCCCTCCAGCTGGGCCAAGAGAGCGCCGTGCTGCTCCTCCAGGAACTGGCGCAGGCGTGTGAACTCAGAGATCACTCTTTGTCTCCTGGTGGCCACCTGGGTCTGGGGGCCAGAGGAGAACTCAGCAGGAAGTTATTCCTCCCCTCCTCTCCTCTTCCTCCTCCTTGTTTTTCCTTAGTTCACTCCCATCTCTCTCCTGGCCACATGCTCCATGGCTCAGTGGTAAAATCGGAGCCCCTGGCCCGGGTCCCAGACGGATGTGGGAGGGCAGCGGGCTTCCTTTCCACCTGCTCGGCTGCCCAGCTTTGCTCCAGGGGAGGCGGAGGGCAGGCGCTGGGGACACCCTACCTCCTGCCTTTTGCGAAGAACATACGATGTGCACGGCACTAATTGCATTACAGGCACAATCTCATTGCAGTCTTTACAGAATTCCGCGAGGTAGTGGAAAATTTTAATCTCCACTTCACAGAGAAATACACAGAACAGAGAGTTGCTAGAAGACATAGAGCAACTTAGTGTCAGAGTCAGGATTCAGACTCCAATGACATCAAAACCCATACACTGTGGGGCACGGAGGAGGGGAGGGAGGGGCCAGGCAGGGGGGAGTCCTACCAGGAGGAAGTGTATCCTTTGATTTTCTCTTGACTGAACTTCTTGAATCTCCTCTGTCTCTTTTCTTAGACACTCAAGACACGTCTGTATCTGTTCCTGGAGAGAAGGAGCATACAACATTGAGGTGGGAGCAGTGGCTTCTATAGTTGTCGTCTCATCCCCCTCTGCCTCCAGGAAGACAGGGCCCCTCAGCTGGCCATGCCTGGGCCCTGCTTGTCCTCAAAGCCCCTCTCTGTGGCTGTCTTCCTCTGGCTTCTGTCCTTCGAGAGTTTTGATCAGGGATTGGCCCTTTATCCCGTGTCAACATAAGCTGTGCCTTGGGGTTCCCCCGGAGACTTTCCTTCTTCGGGGAACACCTGATTGCTTGCCTTCGGTAAGTGGGACCTGGGATCTGTTCTGAGCTTGATACGCCCTCCTTGAAATTATTCCAACTTTCTCGCATGCCCGAAAGGGAGCACACCCAGACAACCCTCCCCTGTGAATGGAATCAGTTTTCTGTGTGTGATTCTGAAGGGGAGAAGAAACATGGATGTTGCAAAATCAATCAGTTGGCTGTTTTAAAATTGCTTGCTCTCTAGACCAAGTATACACACGTAAATGTTCATATAGGTAAATTTGAAAATATATATAGAACTCTCATCATCAAAGATTAATGAACTAGGAAGGAACACTTCCAAACTCTGCTGAGGCCAGCATTACCCTAATTCAAAAACCAGATAAAGACACTACAAAGAGAGAGAATTACAGGCCAATATCCCTGACGAACATAGATGCTAAAATCCTCAACAAAATAGTAGCAAATCTCATCCAGCAATATATTAAAAAGATCATACACCATGACCAAGTGGGATTTATTCCAGGGATGCAAGGCTGGTACAATATTTGCAAATAAATAAACATGATACATCACATACACAAATTGAAAGAGAAAAATCACATGATTATATCAATAGACGGAGAAAAAGCATTGGACAGAATCCAACACCCACTTTTGATAAAAACTCTCAGCAAAGTGAGACTAGAGGGAACATACCTCAACATGATAAAGGCCATATATGACAAACCTACAGCCAACATCACACTCAATGGGCAAAAGGTACAACCATTTCCTCTAAGAACAGGAACAAGACAGGGATGTCTACTTTCACCACTCTTATTCAATGCAGTACTGGAAGTCCTAGCCACAGCGATCAGACAAGAAGAAGAAATAAAAAGCATCCAAATTGGAAAGGAGGAAGTAACACTCTCATTATTCGCAGATGACATGACATTGTACATAGGAAGCCCTAAAGACTCCACCAAAAAACTACTAGATTTAATAAATGAATTTGGCAATGTAGCAGGATAAAAAATCAACACCCAAAAATCGATGGCTTTTTTATACAGCAATAGAGAAACTAAACAAACAATCCCATTTACCATTGCAACAAAAAAATTAAGATACTTAAGAATAAACTTAACCAAGGAGGTAAAAGACTTGTACTCAAAAAACTACAGGACATTGAAAAAAGAAATAGAGGAAGACATAAACATGTGGAAGAATATACCATGTTCATGGATTGGTAGAATTAACATCGTTAATATGTATATACTACCAAAGGCAATCTACAGATTCAATGCAATCCCTATTAAAATACCAACAGCATATTTCACAGAGCTAGAAGAAATTCTCTAAAAATTTATATGGGATAATAAAAAAAAAAAGACCCTGAATAGCAGCAGCTATCTTAAGAAAGAAATACAAAGTTGGAGGAATCACAATACCAGATTTCAAGTTGTACTACAAAGCCACCGTAATCAAAACAGCCTGGTACTGGCATAAGAACAGGCATATAGATCAATGGAACAGAACAGAGAACCCAGAAATCTACCCAAGCCATTACGCTCAATTAATATTTGACAAAGGAGGCAAGAGCATACAATGGAGTCAAGACAGTCTCTTCAATAAATGGTGTTGGGAAAATTGAGCAGATACATGCAAAAAAAAAATAAAACTAGATCACCAACTCACACCAAACACAAGAATAAACACAAAATGGATAAAAGACTTAAGTGTAAATCAGGAAACCATAAAAATCCTAGAAGAAACCATAGGCAGCAAAATCTCAGACATCTCTCATAGCAATATGTTTGTGGATACATCTCCTGGGGCAAAGGAAACTAAGGAGAAAAATAAACAAATGGGACTACGTCAAAATAAAAAGCTCCTGCACAGCAAAAGAAACCATTAACAAAATGAAAAGGGAGCCCACTGTATGGGAGAACATTTTGCCAATGATACATCTGATAAAGGGTTAATATCCAAAATGTATAAGGAACTCATACAACTTAATAAAGGACAAACAATCCAATTAAAAAATGAGCTGAAACCGGTTTGGCTCAGTGGATAGAACGTCGGCCTGAGGACTGAGGGGTCCCAGGTTCGATTCCGGTCAAGGGCATGTACCTCGGTTGCGGGCACATCCCCAGTGGAGAGTGTGCAGGAGGCAGCTGATCGATGTTTTTCTCTCATCGATGTTTCTAGCTCTCTATCTCTCTCCCTTCCTCTCTGTAAAAAATCAATAAAATATATTTTTAAAAAAATGGGCAAAGGACCTAAATAGACACTTCTCCAAAGTGGACATACAGATGGACAAGAGACCTATGAAAAAATGCTCAAAGTCACTGATCATCAGAGAAATGCAAATTAAAACGACACTGAGGTACCACTTCACACCTGTCTGAATGGCTATCATCAATAAATCAACAAATGACAAGGGCTGGCGAGGATGTGGAGAAAAGGTAACCCTAGTGCACTGCTGGTGGGAATGCAGACTGGTGCAGCCACTGTGGAAAACAGTATGGAGTTTCCTCAAAAAATTAAATATGGAAAAAAAAATTAAATATGGAACTGCCATTTGCCCAGTGACCCCACTTCTATGAATATATCCTAAGAAACTAGAAACACCAATCAGAAAGAATGTGTGCACCCCTATGTTCATAGCAGCACAATTTACAATAGCTAAGATCTGGAAACAGCCCAAGTGCCCATCAGTAGATGAGTGGATAAAAAGCTGTGATACATTTACACCATGGAATACTATGCAGCCGTAAAAAGAAGAATCTCTTACCCTTGGAGACAGCATGGAGGGACCTGGAGAGTATCATGCTAAGTGAAAGAAGTCAGAGAAAGACAAGTATCACATGATCTCACTCATATGTGGAATCTAAGTAACAAAATAAACTGATGAACGGAGTGGATCCAGAGAATGGAAGCCTGGAACAGAGTGTGGAATCTCAGAGGGAGGGTGGGGGAGGGTGGGTGGAAGGAAGGTAATCAACTAAAGGCCTTGTAGGCATATATGCATCACCCATGGACACCGACAATAGGGTGGTGAAGGCCTGGCGGGGAGGGGGGGGGGGCGGTCAGGCTGGAGGGGTCAATGGGGGGGAAAGGGGACATATGTAATATCCTCAACAATATTTATTTTTTAAAAAGACTAATGATAGGACACATATACTAAAAACAAAACACAGACAATAAAACCAACACACACTCCTTTAATGACAGATAAAATTGCATATCACAGATACTTACTTAACCTGCATATATACAAACACCGAGTTATTCACAAACATGAACACTCAGACGGTTAGACCTCGCCCAAACAGCGCACACAGTGTAAACACAAACAGGAAGGCACGCCACTCCATTCGTGAGTCCTTCATTCCCCCTGCAGACACACCGCTCCACCTGTCACTCCCCGCACGGCCGGCGCTCCCCCCGCTCCTCTGCCGCGGCCGTGGGTGAGCCCCCGACCAGCTCCGCTCCCCGCCCCCCGCCGCGCGCCCTCCCCGCCAGCGCGCACCGCGCTGGCTCCAGTGCCCAGCTCCGCTCCGACCCCCTGAGCTAGCCCAGACCCGCCCGGGAGGCGCGGCCCCTCCTACCCGGTAGGGCCCCGCCGCCTCCTCCAGGAAGCGCACGGCGTGGGCACGGTGCTCGGCGGCCTCGCGGCACAGCGCGCACAGCTGCGCCTCGTCCTCCTCGCAGAAGAAGTAGAGCTTCTCCCCGTGCTCCGGGCAGGCGCCCCCCGCGCCCGGCCTGGACCCCGACTTGAGGCGCTCGATGTTCGCCACCACGCTGGCCAGCTGCCAGTTGGGCCGGAAGCCGCCGGCGCGGAAAGGCTCCTTGCAGAGCGGGCAGGCGGGGGCCCCCGAGGCCGGGCCCGGGGTCTCGCAGTACCGCGTGAGGCAGCCGCGGCAGAAGTTGTGGCCGCAGTCGATGGTGACCGGCTCCCTGAGGACGCCCTGGCAGATGGGGCAGCTGACCTCCTCTTCCAGGCTGGTCACCGGGGTGGCCGCGGCCATGCTGCTGGGCTGAGGAAGGACGGGGAGAGCAGTGAGGACTCACACTCACACGCACACAGGCGCGGCCGCTGCGCCTCGCGTGGCCAGGGCTCTGCTGTCCTCCCAAAGGAGAGACACCTCCGGGCCGAGGAGAACTGCGCGGGGGTGGTTCTCGTCCTTCCAGGGATGACCTCGGCTCTCCCTGGACCCCGTCCGGGGCCGCGGCCACAGACAGTCGCGCGGGAGGAGGTGTCACCGCAGTGCACCGTGGAGAGGCTTCTTGTGGGGGCCAGAGGGGGAGCCGGTGCCGCCCAGCCTCCTGCCCGGGCCAGCTGGGCCGGGAGATGGGAGGTATCGGCCGGCCCAGGGGAGTGTGGGCCCAGATAAGGGCTGTGCCGGGCTGCCCGCCAGCGGCCTGCAGGCGGCTGCGGGGGAGGAAGAGCCCTCAAAGCCGCCTTCGCCTTCGTTATGCCGCCTGCGCCCTCCCGGAGGCCGGGCCGTGCTCTCCCTCCTGCCTGCTCAGCGCTCCGGCTCTCAGGATGTTGGCGGCTCGGCCGTCCCTTGCCCGCGGCCGCCGGGAAGGGCTGCGTGTCCCCCTCGTGCTGTCCGGTAACAGCGCAGCGGGAGCACGTGTGCAGCCTAAGCTTGTCTCAGCCGTCATATAAAACGTGAACAGTGAAGCAACTTTCATATTTTATTTAGCGTCAAATGTCACTTTAACGTCATCAGTATACAAGTGAGGCATGGCCTGCTTCATTCACTGGGGGCATATGGCCACACCTCAGTGTCCGCAGCCCCACCCCCACGCAGCCGGCGGGGCTGGGCTGGTGAGCAGGGCGGGTGCAGGGAGGTGACCACAAAGCAGCTGGCGGACGGCGAGGGCGGAGCAGAGTCGGGCTGGCCTGGGCCGGGCGGGAGAGTGAGGGTTTCGTGGTCTGAGGCACAGGTTCATGGGTGGAGACCTGCGGCTGTTGGGGGGCTGTGGGCTGGGAGGCTGCAGAGCCCAGGCTGGTGGCTCCGCGGGTGTGCGCTGTCTAGCTCAGAGCCTGTCCTTTTCTGTAAAATGGAGGTTTTCATGCCTCCCCCAGGGCTCTCATCAGATTGGGTACAATAACGTGAAATCAAGTGCTGGTAAACGTGGCTGAGTATGCCAATCTCTGACGGACCAGTTTTCTCAAGTCTATCAACATGCATCCTGTGTTGCGTCTCTCTCTCTCTCTCTCATCTTCTCCCACCTGCAGTCAGTGAAGTGCCTGTGACCAGACCTGGGGACCCTGGTGCTGGGGGGGGCGGGTAGGACTTTAGGGGAGACCAGTCTGGGCAGGTGAGGTGAGGCAAAGAAAGCAGGGCAGGGAGGGTCCAAGAGCAGTCGCCTCGGACCTGATACCCCCTCCTCCCCTCCCCAACCTCGCACTCGGCTGGACTTGGTTCTCGGTGGGCAAGCCAGAAGTTTATGCTTCCACCTGCACAGTCCAGCAGGAAGCAGGGCCTCCTCCCCAAGTGTCCCCGCAACCACCCAGTCAAGGGAGGGACGCCCTGCTGTTGGGCATGTGTGCTTCCCATCACAGGGAGTGGAAGGGTGGGAAGCAGTGGAGGGGCCTCGGAGAGTGGGCCAGCTGCTGGGGAGCAGAGGCCATGGGGAGGCCAGGGCAGAGGCCTGGGGGAACCAGGGCAGAAACCAGGAGGAGGCCAGGGCAGAGGCCAGGGCAGAAACCAGGGGGAGGGCAGGGCAGAAGCTAGGGGGAGGCCAGGGCAGAAACCAGGGGGAGGGCAGGGCAGAAGCCAGGGGGAGGCCAGGGCAGAAACCAGGGGGAGGGCAGGGCAGAAGCCAGGGAGAGGCCAGGGCAGAAACCAGGGGGAGGCCAGGGCAAAAACCAGGAGGAGGCCAGGGCAGAAGCCAGGGGGAGGGCAGGGCAGAAGCCAGGGGGAGGGCAGGGCAGAAGCCAGGGGGAGGCCACGGCAGAGGCCAGGGCAGAAACTAGGGGGAGGGCAGGGCAGAAGCCAGGGGGAGGCCAGGGCAGAAACCAGGGGGAGGCCAGGGCAGAGGCCAGGGGGAGGCCAGGGCTCTGGGAAGCCCAAGAGGAGGAACCTGGTGGCTTCCCTGCACAGACACCCTCACCCTCCATGACTCACATAACACAGACTGCGTAATTTCACATCCCTCGTGGTTCAGGGTTCAGGCTCTGGAAGAGGGGCCACACGCAAATGAAAGAGACGAGACAAGAAATAATAATTTGGAAACTGGGGGGCCAGGTGGGAGCCCATCCCCAGAGGAAGGACTCCTGTTGTGCTTTGGCCTCACCATCCTTTTATTCAGTTTGGGACCCACCCATAGCCCTTAGGCAGGCAGGTAACAGACAGACTATCTTATCAGTAAGGATTTACATGACTATCTGGTGGGAAGTTGCCTCAACTACCATTGTCTCAACTAAACGGTGGGTGCATAGCCCTGACCTTTGCCAGGGCTCAAGGGTCACCAGCACTCGGCTCCTTGTCCACGCCTCTCTGCTAGAGAAGACAGTAGGCGGCTTCCCACAAGATTCCACTTCAGGGAAAGGGACACTGTGCGTCTGAGGCAGCGGCCCGAGTGCGCGGCTGGAAGGCACCCTAATGCCTTCAACCTCCCAAGAGGAGGCTGCCTGCCCAGCCTGCCAGGGGTCCCTGAGGAGGCAGTGACTGCCAGCTGCGGACACACCTCTGCCCTGGTGCTTCTCAGCTTCCCACATGGGCCAGCCTCCAGCAGGATCCCGCTCTGTCTCCTCTGGGCTCCCTGGGGAGACCTGCAGGGAGCTGGGCGAGAAGATCTCTGTGTGCCAGGAAGGTGGCGCCCACCTGAGGTGGGTATGGGGGAATGGGTGCGGGGGGCCGGCGGGGGGGTGGGGGCTGTGCTGCCTGTCCGGCAGGACAGTGGGTGTCCCCGTGAAGGGAATGGGTCTGGGTGAAGGGCCGTGGCCCCACATCAGGGACCCAAGGCTGCTGGGACGGGACGGGAGCACCCCGGGCCCGGGGCCCTGGTCCCTCTGCCCCCTGGGCGCTCCAGCTCAGGACCCCATGCTGATGGGGTACAAAGAGCTGTCTCCCTGGAAGGAAAGCCTCAGTGTAGGGCTGGGGGCTTGGCCGCCCAGGATTCAGACTGGAAATGGGATTGGTTTCCCAAGGCCCTAACAGGGCCCGGGACGTCCTGCAAGCACTGCTCTCCTCTTGGAGCAGGGAGGCGTGGCCACTGCCACCTGGACTTGGGACATCACCCCTTCCCGCCCGCCCCTCTCACAGATCTCTCCTCACCAGTCACCTGGTCAAGAAGCCATTTCCTCAGAAGCATCTCAGGCCTCTAACTGCATTATCCCCACGGCGACCAAAACCAGGCTCTCTCCGCCTTTCCCCTGAAAGGGCGAGGACTATGCCCTCCACCTACGCCCTCCACCTTGCCCCAGGAAGGGCTATGCCCTCCATCTTACCTTGGCCATGTGCTCAGCAAGCTTCTTCCCGGAAGATAGTCAAGGGAAGTGCACGCCATCACTATGACCACATCCTGTGTAATGAGACACCGACTCGTGCCTGGCCAATCGGCAGGGCCCACAGTCCTTTCTCCTCCCCTTACCCCAACCCCCTATAAAACCTCTCTCCACACAGAGTTCTCTCTCTCTCGGCCACTGGAGCTTACCTTTGCATCGGTGAGTGTGGCAGGGGAGCCAAACCCGGGTTTGAAATGAATGACTCTTTGCTTTTGCATCGGACTGACGGGCTCCCTGGGGGTCTTGGGAACTTTGAAATCTGGGCACAACATTTGGGGGCTCGTCCGGGATTCCCAAGACCATCGAGGGACCCCCGATCCATAGAGTCTGACTGACCGCGGTAGGTGTGTGTCCTTGTGTGTTCTGTTCTGTGTGAGCTCGTTTCTGGAATCTGTAATTGCCTGAGGGGTCTAGGCGGACGCGCCGTGAACGACCACAGGCGGGGGAGAGTTGGAAGACGTTCCGCTCCCCAGGAGGGATGGATATGCCCCTCACGAGGGATGGATATGCCCCTCGCGGATTTGAGACGAGGCAGGTCGCTCCTGCCGGTTTGGCGTAAGGCCAACGTCTAGTTGCTTCCATGGAATTGGAAGCCTGTATTTTCGGGCCCTGTTTAGTGTTCTGTGTTTGTACTGGATGGATGTTATGGGATGGACTCAGACTGCTCCTTTGGGTATTGTAATTGATCATTTCAAGGAAGATTGGGGGAGGCTTTAGAGCTCCCTCAGGAGTTGGGAAGTTGTTAGGAATTGAATGGATTGTTTAAACTCTGAATGAATGTCTGGTGAAAGTGTGCGAGTGTGGAGGGAGGGGGATTGCCCTCCCTCCTCCTTTGTGTGGTGGTCGGGCGGCCGCCTGAGTGAGGATCTGTGGAAACAGGTCACCCCCTCCCCAAGTAAATGCGTCTGGGATTTCTGTGCACGTGTTAGGAGAAAAGCTGGCTTAAAACTAATGTGCGCACCGTCCGTTTTCGGATAGGGTTTTGGGCTAGCGTATTTAATTTGCTACCTAAGATTTTAAAAAGTTCTTCAATATAATGTTGGCCATCTATCTTTTAGGGGTTTTGGTTTGCTCTTCCCTTGTTTATTGTGAGAATGAGGAAATCATCTTTTCTGTCAGAGAACAGTTTAGACCGCCACAATGTTGAGCTGCCTGACTTGGAAGCCACCATGTTGGCCACATGGCATGCCGCTCCCCTGGGGGCCGCCATCTTGGAACAGCAGGCCCCTCCCTCTGACTTAGTCAATCACAAAAGGAATGTCTGCTCACTGAGGCAGGATAGAATTTCAGGGGTGGAGTTTTAAGGCGGAGTTTTACTAAGGAAATGCAGATGGGGCAGAAAGTGTGCCTGCCTCTCAGATTTATTTAATACTTAATAAATTAGCAATCACGGTCTTAATATAATTTCAGTGGTATGATAGCAGTAGAACCACAGTTATTATGTTGAAAACTGTTTTTAAATGTTGAAAATGTTTTCCTAAGTTTTACCTAGGTTACCCAAGAAAGATTTTTCTTTTTTCTGTGTCTCTTAAAATGTATTGCTAATCACCTAAGAATTAAGGCTAAGAGTTCTAGCTACCTGGAAAGCATGGCCTTGGTGTGATAGGAGGAAAAAAGAAATGTTAAATGGATGGTAGACCAGTGAGCTGGGACTGGTCACTAATGGTGGATTGTGAGAAGGGCTGGTTGTGGCCTAACTTCTCCTTCCTTGGTACCCCTGAAACATCAGAGGGTACTTCTGGCCTTGGTTTTCCAATGTGTTTAATCTGTCAATTTTGTTGTTTTGCCGAAATCCTCTTGAGTGACATTGAATGATTCTTTCCTTCCTCTTTAACTTTTGGGGGACTGTGTGAATGGATTAATAGCTTCTAGATGGTATTCACCATCTCTGAGACTTCCAGAGAGAAGTCAAAACTCAGACTGGCTACACAACTGAAACTGATTTGTTGGTATTTTGTGATATAAATGTGGACCGTTTCTATCTGGATGAGACATAGGTCAAAAGTCCTGTCCTAGGATGTGAGAAAGGGAGGCCTCCACATCTGTTCCTGTCTGCTCAAGATCCCAAGACTGTAAAGGTAGACGGCGTCGCGACCTGGATCCATCACACTCACGTCCGGTCAGCGGATCCATCCATGACCCAGAAAGACTTCATCACCAAATGGAGCATCGATCGAGATCAACGCAACCCGCTCAAGCTCAAGCTACAGCGTCCTCGACCTGCCTGATGCCGGTAACATGACTCACAATCACTCCTGTCACCAGGAGCCCCCACAATACTGTGTAATACATTTAGATAATGCCGGCATCTTTATGGACATGGCTCCAAAGAGACAAGGACAATTTATAGGATCACATGTTTGGTAGCAGAAGATTTGGCTGCCTGAAGCGGCCATGATGCCAATATTATGTTTCATTGTATTGATATGTTATATTAACCTTTGATTCTTTTGCAGGTTTGAATGTATGTTGGCAGTCCTGAAAGGGAGCTGTGTGGGGTGACCCCCAAAAGTAAAGGGTGCCTAGCTGCCAAGAGGGCAGGTGCCCAACTGGGCAGGGAAGGGTGCCCATCAGGTTTTGGTCTCTTTTGAGAGACAGCTAACAGTTGGCAGCCTGTAATACTGTCTTGCAGGCCTGAGTCACCATGCCATGTCAGGGGTAGTAAAGCTGGAAAAAGCCTGTTTAGAATAGAAGGTCTGAGGCATGGTTATGCATAGAAAGAAGGTTTTATGCCAACAGTTACTGTTTTGTTTTAAATCCATGAAAAGGAATTAGCAAGGAAAGTCAGAAAATCTTAGAGCAGATCAGTATGTTTTTCTCCTTATGTAATTCCTCCGAAATCTGGCAATGCTAAATAAGTCATGGCAAACATCAGGCTTTGCATAGATACAATAAGACTGATTCCTAATAGTGGTTTTATTAACGGAAAACTTTGACTGGAGTATCATGTTTTAAAGAGCCCTGTCTGAGCTCTAAAGACTTGAAGCCACTAAGAATGCCACGAAGAAAGCCTGGTATCCTGCTTGAGAGCCCTGAAGATGGCTGGCGCTGGAGCGTCAGGCCCATGCCCTACCATCACTGGCAGTTGGTCAGAGTAGAAGGGGAGCAGTAAAGATGCCTCTGCATCCCTGTGGAACCCCCACACACTCTGGGCCGCAACGAGTAGGAGGGCTACTGAGATGGGCCTTAAAGCCTGGAGCGTGGGCTCAAGTGGAGTTGCTACAGGTGAGGGATTCACCTAACTCAGCAGATACTGCAGGCAGGCCTGATGGCAGCTGGATGGCTTGGCTTCCTGGCCCTACGGGGCACATTAAGGTTCAACCATGAAATTCCAGCAAAGGTAGTCAGTTACCATTCTTGTTGTGTTTATGCAAACATCAGGAATCTTGATTTGGCTTTTTGATAGCCATGGAGGAATTTTAAGAAGAAAAATCCTGTTTCAATAGAAGTTGTTCTTTCCCTTCCACCGGGCCATTTGTTAAGCTTATAGGGATAGTTCAGTTGATAGTTCTGTGTGCCCAGTATGGGCCTCTAGCAACGGTGGAATAGAAATGCAGTCCGTCTCATGATTGAGCCGGAAGTTCCAAGACAAGGGGGGAATGAAAGGGCGAGGACTACGCCCTCCACCTTGCCCCAGGGTAAGGGCTATGCCCTCCATCTTACCTTGGCCATGTGCTCAGCAAACTTCTTCCCGGAAGATAGTCAAGGGAAGTGCACGCCATCACTATGACCACATCCTGTGTAATGAGACACCGACTCGTGCCTGGCCAATCGGCAGGGCCCACAGTCCTTTCTCCTCCCCTTACCCCAACCCCCTATAAAACTTCTCTCCACACAGAGTTCTCTCTCTCTCGGCCACTGGAGCTTACCTTTGCATCGGTGAGTGTGGCAGGGGAGCCAAACCCAGGTTTGAAATGAATGACTCTTTGCTTTTGCATCGGACTCGCTGGCTCCCTGTGGGTTCTTGGGAATCATGAAATCTGGGCATAACACTCACTGTGTCTTCTCACTGTGACCTCTCACTGTGTCCTCTCATTGTGCCCCCTCTCACTGTGTCCTCTCATTGTGTCCCCTTTCACTGTGTCCTCTCATTCTGTCCCCTCTAACTGTGTCCTCTCACTGTGTCCTCTCATTGTGTCCCCTCTCACTGTGTCCTATCATTGTGTCCCCTTTCACTGTGTCCTCTCACTGTGTCCCCTCTCACTGTGTCCTCACACTGTGACCTCTCACTGTGTCCTCTCATTGCATCCCCTCAAACTGTGTCCTCCCACTGTGTCCTCTCACTGTGTCCTCTCATTGTGTCCTCTCACTGTGTCCCCTCTCACTGTGTCCTCCGACTGTGTCCTCTCACTGTGTCCTCTCACTGTGTCCCCTCTCACTGTGTGCCCTCTCACTGTGTCCCCTCTCATTGTGTCCCCTCTCACTGTGTCCTCTCACTGTGTCCTCTCACTGTGACCTCTCACTGTGTCCTCTCATTGTGTCCCCTCTCACTGTGTCCTCTCACTGTGTCCCCTCTCACTGTGTCCTCTCACTGTGTCCCCTCTCACTGTGTCCTCTCATTGTGTCCTCTCATTGCGTCCCCTCTCACAGTGTCCTCTCACTGTGTCCTCTCACTGTGACCTCTCACTGTGTCCTCTCATTGTGTGTCCTCTCACTGTGACCTCTCACTGTGTCCTCTCACTGTGTCCCCTCTCACTGTGTCCTCTCATTGTGTCCTCTCATTGCGTCCCCTCTCACTGTGTCCTCTCACTGTGTCCTCTCACTGTGACCTCTCACTGTGTCCTCTCATTGTGTCCCCTCTCACTGTGTCCTCTCACTGTGACCTCTCACTGTGTCCTCTCACTGTGTCCCCTCTCACTGTGTCCTCTCATTGTGTCCTCTCATTGCGTCCCCTCTCACAGTGTCCTCTCACTGTGTCCTCTCACTGTGACCTCTCACTGTGTCCTCTCATTGTGTCCCCTCTCACTGTGTCCTCTCACTGTGTCCTCTCACTGTGTACTCTCATTGTGTCCCCTCTCACTGTGTCCTCTCACTGTGTCCCCTCTCACTGTGTCCTCTCACAGTGACCTCTCAGTGTTTCCTCTCATTATGTCCCCTCTCACTGTGTCCTCTCACTGTGTCCCCTCTCGCTGTGTCCCCTCTCACTGTGTCCTCTCATTGTGTCCCCTCTAACTGTGTCCTCTCACTGTGACCTCTCACTGTTTCCTCTCACTGTGTCTCCTCTCACTGTGTCCTCTCACTGTGACCTCTCACTGTGACCTCTCACTGTGTCCCCTCTCACTGTGTCCTCTCACTGTGTCCTCTTACTGTGACCTCTCACTGTATCCTCTCACTGTGTCCTCTCACTGTGTCCCCTCTCACTGTGTCCTCTCACTGTGTCCTCTCACTGTGTCCTCTCACTGTGACCTCTCACTGTGTCTTCTCACTGTGTCCCCTCTCATTGTGTCCCCTCACTTTGTCCCCCCTCACTGTGTACCCTCACTTTGTCCCCTCTCACTGTGACCCCTCTCACGGTGTCCTCTCACTGTGTCACCACTCACTGTGTCCTCTCACTGTGTCCCCCCTCAGTGTCCCCTACTGTGTGCCTTTGCTTGTGTATATTTTGACCATATGTGCCCTACACCCTCCTGGGATGATCTATTTAGAGGCTAGGGCTGGGCCTTTTTCACTTCCAACTTCAATGCATTCAATGGTGTGTTAGGAACACGGTAGACACTTAATATCTGACCTAAATTATGAATTTACCTCTTTCTGTCCATTTATCTTCCCACGGATTATCTCGGGAGTTGGCTGGAAGCTCTGAGCGTTGAAAGCGATGCGATTAGAACCTGATGGTGGGAGGACCATGTGCCCCTGGTGAAGGCACCTCATGGCTACCTCTCCTCAGGGGTTCTCAGCAGACCCTTGGAAGCTGGTGTAGGTTACAGGCTGGAGACCTGGGGAACTTTCCCACCAGCCTCCCGCCTCTGCATGGGGCATTTGGGGTCGAGAGTGTGGAATCCCAGAGCCTCAAGGCTGGACGTGGTTTGGACACCTACCCTGAGACCCATATCACCTCTCATATTTTTCCAAGCAAATAATTGAAGTCCAGGACCAGACTGTTGTGCTCCCAAGGCCACACAGCAGAGCCCAAGTTCCTGGTGAAATCGCTGGAACCCAGGCCTCCTGACCGAGTCCTCCCATTGCAGTCTGTCAGTCTGCCTGAAAGCATTGCTTTTCAACAAGACGTTTGGGGCCAGAGGTGTGTATTCGTGTCTGCAGTCTAGTCCTGGCCACAAGACCGGCCAAGGACAGTGGGCAATAGTGTGGCTCTATCCAGCTCCTTCCCACATCTTTCCTTGTGCTACAGAGTTACCCGGGAGGAAATCTGCAGTGTGCGGACAGAAAGGTCTCTCCGGAACCCCTCAACTCCCATCAAAGTATCCCATGTGCATGGTGACCTCAATGGCTAAGACCAGTGCCAGCCACACACTCTTACGCTGAGTTGTGGTGATTCTAATTACAGCTTCCTCTCTTCAATTGCTCCCTAAAACATGACTCTATGGCCCTAGCTGGTTTGGCTCAGTGGATAGAGCATCAGCCTGTGGACTGAAAGGTCCCAGGTTCGATTCCGGCCAAGGGCATGTACCTGGGTTGCGGGCACATCCCCAGTAGGGAGTGTGCAGGAGGCAGCTGATCGATGTTTCTCTCTCATCGATGTTTCTAACTCTCTATCCCTCTATCTTCCTCTCTGTAAAAAATCAATAAAATATATATTTTTTAAAAAATGTGGCAGATTTTTTTAAAGTTCAACATGGCTCTGAGAGCACAACACAAGGTGGCATTGTTTTTAGAATCTCCAGGTAAAACAAGACCACAGCCCTCGCTGCTGGTAAGCCTATCCTGAGCCCTGCCTGCTTGTGCACAGAGCGTATTGGGAGGATGCGTCTGGGAACATGACTCTGTTCCTTTTTCATCAGTGGGAGCCTCGGGAGGACTGGTGTGCAGCCGGCTCTGTGAGCTTGTCCGGCCACCTCTGTCTCTAGGCCTCAGACTCAGGCTGCAGCAGGAGCAGCAGGTGGAGGCCGCTTTGAGAGGCTGGAGCAGCGCATCAGGAAGGAGAGAGACACGTAATCTCAAAGGTCACCGAGGAGGTCACCCGGCTTGGAACCCAGGTCAGGGGCTGGAGGAGAAGGGTCTGCAGCCAGCAGGTGAACTTCTACAAGTGAGAGTCACCCGCCACCTTGTGTAGGAAAGGGCTGCAGCTGCCGGCTGCCAGAAGGTGCTGGCGAGAGGTAGGCAGGGAAGTGAGGATTATTTCTAAGGGGAGGGACTGTGGTTATCAGGTTCTATTCTCCCAGATGGGTTACCGCGATGCACACCCAGGAGGCTGGCCACGCTGCCCGTGCACTCTGCTCATGTCACGGGCTTTGGCGTCAGCCGGTCTTGGGTTTGAGTGTCAGCTCCTCCACCTTGGCCAGTAAACACAGAGATAATAGCATTGCCTCATAGGGTGCTGCAACGATAAGAAATAACCCGTGCAAAATGCTCAGCATGGTCCAGGCTCACACAGAGCCCAAAACATGGTGCCAGCTGTGATGGTCATTCTATTACCCCATTTCACCTCAGGTCTGGTGGTAACTCACAAGGCCTCGTCCCTTCATTGCGGGGGCAGGATGCACACGCAGGGTAAGGCTGAGGCCAGTGGTTCTCAACCTTGGCTGCACATTAGAATCACCCCATAACAAAGAAACGGAATTTCCGGAGGATGAGGCCCAGAAATCAGGATTTTAAAAAGCTTCCCAGTGCATGGGCGGCTGCTGGTGGGTTCCGAGTGCCATGGTGGCCGGACGACCAGCCGAAGATGCGATACCCCCGCTGGCCGAGCAGCCGCTGGCCGAGCCGAAGCCGCCGCCGCCCCTGCCCGTCGCTGCGCCCCAGCAGCCGGCGCCGAGGCCCCATCCCCGGCGGGGGCGAAGGAGGACAGCTGCTCGTTCCTGCCTTTGATCCACAACATCATCAAATGGTTGTTACAGAAAAACCGGACAAGAACCGAACAGCACTCTGAGAGTTTGGAGTTACACTTTATTCACCGCGGCAGGCTAGGGAAATGAATCCAAATTCTAAGCAAAGCTAAAGCAGAACTTCCCTTTTTATGGAAGAGCCAGCCCTTTGTGCTCTTGCTGGTGGCGGCCTTGAAAATTACAATTTTATCCAATTAAAAATGCACCTGGCATGGCAATGGGGTGTATGTAGTCTCTGGCCTACAAGGTCAGGCAGCTAAGTTTATCTCCCCCACTATTCAAGCAGAATAAGAGGCCCTCCAAAGAATAGCAGAGAATTCCAAACAGTAGTTTTACAGAATAGGGGTTTTCCTTCACATGGTGAGGCCGGGAGGCCGGCCGGCGCCGGTGCCGCCGCTGATAAATGGGGCACAGACCCCAGGGGAGGCGCCCTTCCTTGCGCTCAGCAGGTGCTCCCAGCCCAGAGCTGCCCTCGCGGTGGGCCCAGTGGCACGTCCGGAAGGAAGCGGCTGCTGGGGCCACGCTCAGGCTGGCGCCCCAAGACCCGGCGCGGCGCGAGGCGGCTCCCGGCTCCGGCCTCAGGTGGTTCGCGGTGCGGGAGGGGTCACCGCCCTCGCCCTCCTTTTCCTGCACCTCCCGCAGGCGTGGCCCCCTCCCCGGTGCGCGTCCCCAATAGGGGGCTCCATCCCCAGTAGGGGGCTCCATCCCCAGTAGGGGGCGTGCAGGAGGCAGCTGGTCTATGATTCCCTCTCCCTCGCGGAGCTGGTGCGCGCAGCTGGTCCCTGTCGCACCGGGCCTGGCCGGGTCAGCAGGTGCTTGCGTGCTGTCGGCCCGTGGTCAGGGTCGCCAGTTTTCAAACGGACCCTGCAAGGAAGCTGAAGTGCACAGCCTAGCAGCCTCCCGGCCCCATGTTGCCGAGCCATTTTTACTGTTATTTATACCCACATGAGACAGGATGTAAGCCCTCAGCTCATAGCTCTTACCCATCGAAAACCAAAACAAGAAGCTAAGACGAATGGCTGTTACAGTGAGGCTCCAGGGAGCGTTTCCTGCTCTTGGAGCTGTTGCTGACATGCCAGGCTACTGGCAATAAAGTGGTGGCTGTTGCTGGCCTCGCGCCCTTCGAGGGTGGCTAGAGGAGGTTCACTTGATGGGGCGACCTGACGCGTCCCCCATGTTCTCAGGTCAGAGCCTGGCTCCACGTGGCTGCCCCGGATGTGACCAGGCTCCCTTCTCCTTGGCCTCTGCTCACCGAGCAGCACTCCTGGCAGCAGGAGCTCGCAAACACAAATCAGGTGCAGACCCTGCCGTCCCAGCAGAGCCGGGTTACACTCGCTGGTTTTAAGAAAAATGGAAGCACAAAATGTATACATTCTCAGGGCAGTCCTTGGACCCAGAGCATGTTCTGGAGCCCTGGTAGAGCGGTTGCCTTGGGCGGCCCTTACAGTGCCCTAGAGAGAAATGGGCTTTGAAGTCACGTCGTCGGATTCACATCGCATGCTGCCTGCTTGCCTTGCCATCTTGGTGAACACATAACTCTTCTGGGCCTTAATTTTCTAAATCTCTAATACGTGAGTAATAGTAATGGGTCTCAGACAACGGATTTAAACTACAGCTCTGTAGTGTGCTGACTGGATGGCCTTGGTCAAGCAGCTTAGCTTCTCTGGGCCTCTCTTTCCCGTGCGAAATAGGACTAAAACTATTTAAATCATAAGATTGTGTGAGGTGTACTCAAGAGTCATGTCCGGCGAAAGATAGTGGGTTGAGTACATGTGTTTGTCTGTTTCCTCTAAAATGACAGCGAGGCCCTAACTGATTTGTCTCAGTGGATAGAGTGTCTGTCTGCGGACTGGAGGGTCCCGGGTTCAATTCCGGTCAAGGGCACATGCCCAGGTTGCAGGCTCTGTCCCCAATAGGGGGCGTGCAGGAGGCAGCCGGTCAATGATTCCCTCTCATCATTGATGTTTCTCTCTCTCCCTCTCCCTTCCTCTCTGAAATGAATAAAAATATATTAAAAATAAATAAATAGACTGCTGACACAGCTGATTCTCATAGCCACTTGGCGTGGAGGTCAAACCCTCCCTGGTATTAGCTACAACAATCAAGGTTTAACTATAAGACTGCGAACAAAGACCACTAGGGGGTGCACCAAGGAAGCATAACAAAATGCGGAGACAAAAAAACAGGACAAAATTGTCAATGGAAGATATAGAGTTCAGAACCACACTTTTAAGGTCTCTCAAGAACTGTTTAGAAGCCGCCAATAAACTTAATTAGATCTACAAGAAAACTAATGAGACCCTCGATGTTATATTGGGGAACCAACTAGAAATTAAGCATACACGGACTGAAATAACGAATATTATACAGACTCCCGACAGCAGACAAGAGGAGCGCAAGAATCAAGTCAATGATTTGAAATGCGAGGAAGCAAAAAACACCCAACCGGAAAAGCAAAATGAAAAAAGAATCCAAAAATGCGAGGATAGTGTAAGGAGCCTCTGGGACAGCTTCAAGCGTACCAACATCCGAATTATAGGGGTGCCAGAAGATGAGAGAGAGCAAGATATTGAAAACCTATTTGAAGAAATAATGACAGAAAACTTCCCCTACCTGGTGAAAGAAATGGACTTACAGGTCCAAGAAGCGCAGAGAACCCCAAACAAAAGGAATCCAAAGAGGACCACACCAAGACACATCATAATTAAAATGCCAAGAGCAAAAGACAAAGAGAGAATCTTAAAAACAGCAAGAGAAAGTAACTCAGTTACCTACAAGGGAATACCCATACGACTGTCAGCTGATTTCTCAACAGAAACTTTGCAGGCCAGAAGGGAGTGGCAAGAAATATTCAAAGTGATGAATAGCAAGAACCTACAACCAAGATTACTTTATCCAGCAAAGCTATCATTCCGAATTGAAGGTCAGATAAAGAGCTTCACAGATAAGGAAAAGCTAAAGGAGTTCATCACCACCAAACCAGGATTATATGAAATGCTGAAAGGTATCCTTTAAGAAGAGGAAGAGGAAGAAAAAGGTAAAGATACAAATTATGAACAACAAATATGCACCTATCAACAAGTGAATCTAAGAATCAAGTGAATAAATAATCTGATGAACAGAATGAACTGGTGATTATAATAGAATCAGGGACATAGAAAGGGAATGGACTGACTATTCTTGGGGGGGAAAGGGGTGTGGGAGATTCGGGAAGAGACTGGACAAAAATCATGCACCTATGGATGAGGACAGTGGGTGGGGAGTGAGGGCGGAGGGTGGGGAGGGAACTGGGAGGAGGGGAGTTATGGCGGGGGGGGGGGAAGAGGAACAAATGTAATAATCTGAACAATAAAGATTTAATTAAAAAAAAGATAATAAATGAATTAAAACAAAAAAAATAATAAATAAATAAATAAAAATAAAAAATAAATTTAAAAAATTTTAAAAAAAGATTCCCAGGTGATACTAATGTGCAGCCAAGGTTGAGAACCACTAGCTGAGACAGCGAGACCAGTTCAGTGAGCATGGTCTCATGATGAGCAAGAGCGGGCTCTGAGGAGGTGATGAAGGGGGCCTGGGAGCCAGGGTGCGAGGGAAGAAAGGCTGCAGAGCCCTGAGAGGAGGGTGTGAGGACTCAGTGCCTGTTCAGGAGGACAGCGGAGTCCTCCCCCAGCAGGAGGGCCCAGCCCCGCCTCACCTCCTCTCTTCTGAACTTGGACACTGACTGGAGGCACAAGAAGCCAAGCACCAGGCGCAGTCTGGCTCACGCTCAGAAGCAGTGACGGGGTGGGGGGGCTGGGGGGTCGGGCAGCCCTGTTGCAAAGGAACGCTCTGCTGCGCAGTGTTCCCAGCGAGAGAGGAGAGAGCCACCTCTGTGAGAGCCACCCCGTGGCATCGGTGGCCTCCAGCAGCGCAGAGCTGCAGCGCGCGGAGCAGTGACCTTGACGAACCAATCACCACAGTAGCAGAGTTCTCTGTGATCGATACTCAAAGATAAATATTTTGAAGGATATAGTATATTTGAACCACAAAATAAGATTCCTCTAATAAAGACAGCATATTTGAATAAAAAAATAAAATTCATCTACTGGGCACGCATGGCTCTGAACTCAGTGAAAATAGTCTTCCTGAGCGTTCATGGAACACGTCCAGCCAAGACCCAGGTGCACAGGCACGTCAGTGCCCCGTCCAAGCAGACGCTGCCTGCCCCTGCTCCGTTTAAGCTCCCGCCCATTTCCTTCTTCCACTGTGAGTTGCTGAGCTTCCCAGCGGGAGGGCCTCTCCTCCGGTGACCGCAGCACCCGTTCAGGCCTGGGGCTGGGCCTGGGCCTGGCTGCCCTGAGTTGAGCTGCGGCCGGGAGGCCTATCAGCCCCACACCCACACGGGGAGTGCTGCTCCCTCCTGCTGGGCAGATAAGGTGCCCCCCCCCCCCATACACACACACCACCACCCAAGGTCTCAACAAGAATATCAGTTCTGGGCAGAGTTTTGTGGCAACTCAACTATAACCACGCTGTTCGGTTTTCTGTCATCATAAAATGTTCCTGCAAATGTTATTTGTAAAAAAATATTCTGTCAAGATTCCTGAACTGCAGACCATGCTCTGCAGAACCAATAAAAAGGATGCTCTAAGTTGTTTGCTTTGTGAAGTGATTTTCTTGCTTGATGATAATTGCTCGGGTAATATTTGAATAAACATATTTTCTAAAGTATTAAGTGCTTGTGAAATGTTTATTAACCAAAAGGGCGCTGCACGCCCCTGTCTCCCGGGTGCACAAGGCATGATGGGATGGAGCACAGAGCTTTCCTAACACGCTGTGTCTGAGTGATTCCCAGGGTCAACCCTGCAAATGAAGATTGCTGACCACAATGGAATAAAATTTTTTTTAAAGATAATTTTCAAAGACTATACATTTACAAGATTTTAAATACACACTTCTGAATGTTTCATGAAACTAATCTGAAATCATAATAAGTTTTTTAAACCGAAAGACAGTGGGAACCTGGACAGGATTTGGGTGCCGCGGAAGCAGCTGCAGTAGTGGCTGCAGTAGTTAGTGGTCACTCTGTCACAACAAGCCTCCGTTCATTAAATTATTTATTCACTTGATTTTTAGATTCACTTGTTGATAGATGTATATTTGTTCATAATTTGTATCTTTACCTTTTTCTTCTTCCTCTTCTTAAAGGATACCTTTCAGCATTTTATATAATACTGGTTTGATGGTGATGAAATCCTTTACCCTTTTCTTATCGGTGAAGCTCTTTCTCTGACCTTCAATTCTGAATGATAGCTTTGCTGGGTAAAGTAATCTTGGTTGTAGGTTCTTGCTATTCATCACTTTGAATATTTCTTGCCACTCCCTTCTGGCCTGCATAGTTTCTGTTGAGAAATCAGCTAACAGTCGTATGGGTACTCCCTTGTAGGTAACTGACTGTCTTTCTCTTGCTGCTTTTAATATTCTCTCTTTGTCTTTTGCTCTTGGCATTTTAATTATGATGTGTCTTGGTGTGGTCCTCTTTGGATTCCTTTTGTTTGGGGTTCTCTGTGCTTCCTGGACTTGGGAATCTATTTCTTTCACCAGGTAGGGGAAGTTTTCTGTCATTATTTCTTCAAATAGGTTTTCAATATCTTGCTCTCTCTCTAATTCTGGCACCCCCATAATTCAGATGTTGGTACGCTTGAAGCTGTCCCAGAGGCTCCTTACACTATCTTCATATTTTTGGATTCTTTTTTCATTTTGCTTTTCCAGTTGGGTGTTTTTTGCTTCTTCATATTTCAAATCTTTGACTTGATTCTTGTGATCCTCTAGTCTGCTGTGGGGAATCTGTAAAATATTCTTTATTTCAGTCAGTGTATGCTTAATTTCTAGTTGGTCCTTTTTTATATCTTCGAGGGTCTCACTAGATTTCTTGAAGGTCTCACTAAATTTATTGGCAGTTTCTAGAAAATTCTTGAAAAACTTTATAAGTGTGGTTTTGAACTCTATATCCAGTAGTTTGCTTTCCTCCATTTCTGTCATTTGTGACCTGTTTCTTTTTCTCCACATTTTTTATGCTACCCTGTGTTGATAGAGTGGCTTTCTGTGCTAGGTGTCCTATAGGGCCCAGTGGCTCAGCCTCCCCAATTACCTGAGGTGGACACTACTGGTGCACCCCTTTGTGAGCTGTGTTCACAGTCTTGTTGTAGTTAAGCCTTGATTGTTGTAGGTTTCACTGGGAGGAATTGACCTCCAGGCCAATTGTCTGTGAGAATCAGCTGTGTCTACAGTGGGAGAACTTCTGTGCTGAAGACACCCTTATGGGGCAAGACTTGCTTCAGTGGGGCTTTGGTGCTCACTGAGTCTGCCCCCTGAGTGTGTCCCTTATGGATCCAAGGAGTTGTAATCTGGATAGTCCCAATCTGACCACTGGGTACACTGGTTCTTGGATCTCTAAGGAGCTATGGAGAGATCTGCAGATTCCTCTTCCTTGTTTGGGGTTTGGAGGTGCCCAGATGAGGCCCAGCTGTGAAGCAATGCAAGCTGCTGTGGGGCCATTGGCCTTCTTTTGGATGTTCTGGGTCTCTCTGACCCAGCTGCAGTTTGTTAGGTAATTTTAGATCTCAAAGGGCCAGGCCATTCATATGCAAAAGCCTCTACTTGCAGCTTGGGGGGGGGGGGCAGGGTCTCAGGGAATCAATAGGGCTGAGCAAGCAGCTATGGCTGGTCCTCAGCCCTTCCCTAAGAGTCCCCCGGGTCTCAGTGTTCCACGGTAATCGCTACAAGCACCTCTGAGAGAAAGCCGCCCTCAAGTTCCGACCGATGCCAGACAGTCCATTTTCTCCCCGTATGAGTCTGGGTCCCCAGAGACTCGCCCGGAACTGGATTTCAGAGCAGTCGGGTGCTTGTGACTCCCTCCCAATTGAAAAAGACACTGGCGTCCTCCATTTCCAGCCCTTTCTGTGTTCGCCTCTGTACCTCTGCACTTTACTTCTGCACCTCCTCTGTGTCTCAGTGTGCTTTTCTCTTTCCTTCTAGTTGTAGAATTTCCACTCAGCCAGCCTTCCTGTGGTTCTGGATGGTGTCCGTTTTGTCTTTTAGTTGTAGTTTTGAAGTGGTTGTGCAAGGCAGCAATTTCAGGTGTTTACCTATGCCGCCATCTTGGTTTCTCCCAAAACTACTTTTTTTAATTAAATTGATTGAGGTGGCATTGGTCAACATAAACATATAGGTTTCAGGTGTGGGTTTCTATGTTACAAGATCTGTATATTGCACTGTGTGCCCACCACCCAGAGTCACATCTTCCCCTGTCACCTCATATTAGGACCACCCATCTCCCCCTACCCTCTTCCTGCTGGCAACCACCACACTGCTGTTTATGTCCAGGAGTTTCAGTTTTATACCTTTTATACCCCACATCTGAGTGAGATCATATGGTTCTTAGCTTTTTCTGTCTGACTTACCAGAAGGTTCTCAAGGCCCATCCATGTTGGATGGCTGAGTAGTATTCCTTTGTGCATATGGACAACTTCTTTTCTGTCTAGTCCTCTATCATGAAACATTGTGATTTTTCCATGTCTTGCCCACCGTGAACAATTCTGCAATGAACACAGGGCTGCATGTATCTTTGTGATTTCGAGTTTTTCGGGTATAACCCCAGGAGAGGGATTGCTGGGTCCTATGGTCGCTCTATTCTTAATTTTTTGAGGAATCGCCAGATTGTTTCCATAGTGGCTGCACAGTCCACATTCCCACCAGCAGTGAATGAGGGTTCCCTTTTCTCCAACACTTGTTATTGTTTGTCTTCTTGACAATGGCCCCTCCAACAGGTGTGAGGTGGTATCTCATTGTAGTTTTGATTGGCATTTCCCTAATGGCCAGTGAGGCTGAACATCTTTTCATATATCTATTGGCTGTTCCTATGTCATCCTGGGAGAGGCATATTTTCAGGTCCTTTGCCTGTGCTTTTATTTGGTTACTAGAGGCCTGGTGCACGGAATTCATGCACTAGGGGGTGGGGTTCCCTCAGCCCAGCCTGCCCTTCTCACAGTCCAGGAGCCCTCAGTGGATGTCCTACTGACAGCCACAGTCTGGCAGCAGAGGCTCGGAGCAGGCGTCCTGTGTGTGTGTGTGTGTGTGTGTGTGTGTGTGTGTGTGTGTGTGTGTCTGCTGGGGGCCTGCCACCAGCCACACCATGGAGGCTTGGAGCAGGCACCCCTCTGGGTTGATCTCTCAGGCTCCTGGACTCCACTGCGTGTTTTTCTCTCCCTTGAGCTGTGACCAGGGTGGGGTGCTGCCTGAAGGCTGCGCTTTCCTGCTGATGGATCACTGGATCACTGCAGAGACGGGGGGCAGGCCCTGCTGGGTGCTGCCTGTGGGGAACTTTCCTGCCATGGTGACCCCAGGAGCAGGCTCACCTGGGAGCCCGCCACCCTCCGCACTTGCCTGCTCTGTGATCACCATGGCGATCCCAGGAGCAGGCCCACCTGGGGGCCACTAGCCCTCAGCACTTGCCTGCTCTGGGATCGCAATGGGGTCCCAGCTGGCAGCGGGGCTTAGGCGGTGCAGGGCTTAGGCGGCACACGGGGGTCCCGGCTGGGGTCAGGGCTTAGGCGGCAGGGGCTTAGGCGGCACACGGGTCCCAGCTGGGGCGGGGCTTAGGTGGCACACGGGGTTCCGGCTGGGGTCAGGGCTTAGGCGCACGGGGCTTAGGCAGCACACGGGGTTCCCGGCTGGGGAGGGGCTTAGATGGCACACGGGGTTCCCGGCTGGGGCGGGGCTTAGGCGGCACACAGGGTTCCTGGCTGGGGCGGGGCTTAGGCACACGGGGGTCCCAGCTGGGGCGGGGCTTAGGTGACACGATGGCGCTGCCTCAGCCCAGCCTCCCAGGGCCGCACCCCACCCGGATGGCTTCTGGCGCTGGCCAGTCCTGCCTGCAGTATGCAAATTAGCTGCCATCTTGGGTGGTGGCTAATTTGCATATGACACTGATTATCCAATGGGAAGCATAGCGGAGGTACGGTTAATTACCCTTTTTGTCTTTTATTAGATAGGATTCAGTGTTGAGTTTTATGAGTTCTTTATATATTTTGGAAATTAAAATCTTGGTCAGAACTACTGTTTGCAAAAATCATCTCCCATCTGGTTGGTTGCCTCTTTGTTTTGTTGTCAGTTTCTTTTGCTGTGCAGGAGCTTTTTAGTTAGATATAGTCCCATTCATTTATTTTTGCCTTTACTTCCCTTGCCTTTGGGGTCAAGTTCATAAAATGTTCTCTACGATCAAGGTCCATATGCTTGGTACCTATGTTTTCTTCTATGTACCTTATTGTTTCAGGTTTTATATTTAGGTCTTTGGCCCATTTTGAATTAATTTTTGTACCTGGGGCAAACTGTAATCCAGGTTCATTCTTTTGCATGTGGCTTTCCAGTTTTCCCAGCACCATTGATTGAAGACACTATATTTACTCTATTGTGTGTTTATGGCTCCTTTGTCGAAAATTTCTGTCCATACACATGTATTTTATATCTGGGCTCTCTATTCTGTTCCACTGATCTATGTGTCTGTTTCTCTGCCAATGCCGTGCCATTTTGATTACCACATTTCTGTAGCATAATTTGAAGTCAGGTATTGTGATACCTCCAGCTTCGTTCTTTTTTCTCAGGATTGCATTGGCTATTCAGGGTCTTTTGTGGTTCCATACAAATCTGATGATTTCTTGTTTTATTTCTTTTAAAAATGACATTTTGATGCATTAAATCTGTTTATTGCTTTGGGTAATATGGCCATTTTAACTATGTTGATTCTTCCAATCCATGAACACCGGATATTTTTTCCATTTTGTTGTCTTTTTCAACCTCTTTTAATAATGATTTATAATTTTCAGTATATAGGTATTTCACATTATTTGTTAAGTTTATTCCTAGGTATTTTATTCTTTTGGTTGCAATTGCAAAATTAATTGCTTTTCAAATTTCTTTTTTGAAATTTTGTTGTTAGTATACAGGAAGGCAATGGATTTTTGCACATTGATTTTGTATCTTGCAACTTGACTGTATTTGTTTATTGTTTTTAATATTTTTTGGAGGAGCCTTTAGGGTTTTCTATTAAAGGATCATGTCATTCACAAAAAAGTGACAGTTTGACTTCTTCCTTCCCTATTTGGGTGCCTTTAATTTCTTTCTCTTGCCTCATTGCTCTGGCTGGGCCTTCCAGCACTGTGTGGAATAAGGGTGGTGAGAGTGGGCAGCCTCATCTTGTTCCTGATCTTAGGAAGAGAAGCTTTCAGTTTTTCACCATCCAGTATGACATCAGCTGAGGGTTTACCATACATGGCCTTTGTTATGTTGAAGTACTTTCCCTCTATTCCTATTTTATTGATTGTTTTAACCATAGTTGGATATTATAACTTGTCAAATGCTTTTTCTCCATCTATTGATAAGATCATATGATTTTCTTTTAATATATTTTATTGATTTTTTACAGAGAGGAAGGGAGAGAGATAGAGAGTTAGAAACATCAATGATGATGGAGAAAGCACCGGTGAGGAACCAAGATGGCGGCATAGGTTAACGCCGGAGTTTGCTGCTTTGAACAACTACTTCAAAAGTGAAACTAAAACACGGAACGGACATCACCCAGAACCACAGGAACGCTGGCTGAGTGGAAGTCCTACAACTAGGAGGAAAGAGAAACGCATACGGACACTCAGAGGAGGCGCAGTGCTGAAGTCAAATTCTGAGGTGCGGAGTGCGCAGAGCGGGCTGGAGGCAGAGGGCGCGGTTGGCGTTTTCAATCGGGAGGGAGTCGCAGACTCTGAGCTCCAGATACAGGCGAGTCTTTAGGGACCCAGACTCAAACGGGAGAAGCGGGACTGTCTGGCTTCGGTCAGAGCGAGTGCAGCTTTCTCTCCCAGCTTTGCAGCGGGTGCTGGGACTCAGAGAGGCAGAGCCCCTGGGGACAGGACTGAGAGCCGCCATAACTGCTCTCTCCGGCCCACCCTGTTGATCCTGTGCAACCCGCCCCGCCCAAGCCCTGCACAGAGGCATTTGCCGGATAGCCTCAGGCAAAGGCTAGATTAGCACCTCCCTAGGGGACAGAAGTTCTCCTCACTGCTGACACGGCTGATTCTCATAGCCACTTGGCCTGGAGGTCAAACCCTCCCTGGGATTAGCTACAACAATCAAGATTTAACTATAAGACTGCGAACAAAGACCACTAGGGGGTGCACCAAGGAAGCATAACAAAATGCGGAGACAAAGAAACAGGACAAAATTGTCAATGGAAGAAATAGAGTTCAGAACCACACTTTTAAGGTCTCTCAAGAACTGTTTAGAAGCTGCCGATAAACTTAATGAGATCTACACGAAAACTAATAAGACCCTCGATCTTATATTGGGGAACCAACTAGAAATTAAGCACACACGGACTGAAATAACGAATATTATACAGACGCCCAACAGCAGACCAGAGGAGCGCAAGAATCAAGTCAATGATTTGAAATGCGAGGAAGCAAAAAACATCCAACTGGAAAAGCAAAATGAAAAAAGAATCCAAAAATGCGAGGATAGTGTAAGGAGCCTCTGGGACAGCTTCAAGCGTACCAACATCAGAATTATAGGGGTGCCAGAAGATGAGAGAGAGCAAGATATTGAAAACCTATTTGAAGAAATAATGACAGAAAACTTCCCCTACCTGGTGAAAGAAATGGACTTACAGGTCCAAGAAGCGCGAAGAACCCCAAACAAAAGGAATCCAAAGAGGACCACACCAAGACACATCATAATTAAAATGCCAAGAGCAAAAGATAAAGAGAGAATCTTAAAAACAGCAAGAGAAAGTAACTCAGTTACCTACAAGGGAATACCCATACGACTGTCAGCTGATTTCTCAACAGAAACTTTGCAGGCCAGAAGGGAGTGGCAAGAAATATTCAAAGTGATGAATAGCAAGAACCTACAACCAAGATTACTTTATCCAGCAAAGCTATCATTCCGAATTGAAGGTCAGATAAAGAGCTTCACAGATAAGGAAAAGCTAAAGGAGTTCATCACCACCAAACCAGGATTATATGAAATGCTGAAAGGTATCCTTTAAGAAGAGGAAGAGGAAGAAAAAGGTAAAGATACAAATTATGAACAACAAATATGCATCTATCAACAAGTGAATCTAAGAATCAAGTGAATAAATAATCTGATGAACAGAATGAACTGGTGATTATAATAGAATCAGGGACATAGAAAGGGAATGGACTGACTATTCTTGGGGGGGAAAGGGGTGTGGGAGATGTGGGAAGAGACTGGACAAAAATCATGCACCTATGGATGAGGACAGTGGGTGGGGAGTGAGGGCGGAGGGTGGGGCGGGAACTGGGAGGAGGGGAGATATGGGGGGGGAAAAAAAGGAACAAATGTAATAATCTGAACAATAAAGATTTAATTAAAAAAAAAAAAAGAAACATCAATGAGAGAGAAACACCGATCAGCTGCCTCCTGCACATCTCCTACTGGGGATGTGCCCGCAACCCAGGTACATGCCCTTGACTGGAATCGAACCTGGGACCCCTCAGTCCGCAAGCCGACGCTCTATCCACTGAGCCAAACTGGTTTCGGCAAGATCATATGATTTTTAGCTTTCTTTTGTTAATGTGTGTATTAATGGGTTGATTTGCATATGTTGAACCATCCTTGTGCCCTGGAATGAACCCCACTTGATTGTGATGTATGAAATTGTGGATGTATTATTGTATTCGATTAGCTAGTATTTTGTTTAGGATTTTTCCATCCATATTCATCAGGGATATTGGTCTGTAGTTTTCTTTTTTTGTCTTATCTTCACCAGATTTTTGGTATCAGGGTTATGTTGGCCTCATAGAATGTGTTAGGAAGTATTGCCTCTTCTTCAGTTTTTTGGAAGAATTTGAGAAGGACAGGTTTTAAATCTTCTTTGAATATTTGGTAGAATTCACTGGTGAAGCCATTTGGTACTGGACTTTTGGATGGGGCGGGGGTAATTGATGGGTGTTTCAATTTCCTCACTACTGATAGGTCTATTTAGATTTTCCAGTTCTTCATGATTTAATATAGGAAGGTTATATAATTCTAGGAACTTATCCATTTCTTCTAGGTTGTTGAATTTGGTGTCATATACTTTGTCATAGTATTCTAGGAGGAAACTTTGTATATCTATGATGTCTGTGGTAAATTGTCCTCCCTTACTTCTCATTTTGTTTATATGGTCTTTTCCCTTTTTTCTTTTAGTGAGTCTAGCCAGGGGCTTGTCAATTTTATTAATTATTTTTCAAGAACCAACTTGTTGTTTTATAAATATTTTGCATAGTCTTTTTGTTCTCTATTCAATTCAATTCTACTCTAATTTTTATTTCCTTTCTTCTGCTGACTTTGGGTTGCTTTTGTTCTTTTTCTAGTTCTTTAAGATGTGATGTCAGATTGTTTACTGGGGTTTCTTTAAGATAGGCCTGTAATGATATAAAATTCCCTCTTATTACTGCTTTCGCTGAATCACAGAAGTTTTCATGTGTTATATTGTCAATCTCATTTGTCTCTCTATATATCTTTTGATCTCATCTTTTATTTCTTCGTTGACCCAGTCATTTTTTAGTAGCATGTTGTATAATCTCCATTTTTTAGTAGCATGTTGTATAATCTCCATGTATTTTTAGGTTGTTTTACTCCCTTTTTGCAGTTGATTTCTAATTTGAAGGCATTGTGGTCAGAGAATATGCTTGGTATCATTTCAATCTTCTTGAATTTGTTGATGCTAGTTTTGTGACCCAATATATGGTCTATCCTTGAGAATATTCCATGTGCACTGGAGAAGAATGTATAGTCTGATGTTCTGGGATGAAAGGTTCTGTAAATGTCAATTATCTCCATTTGGTCTATCTCTGCTTCATTTATCTCTTCTTCTGGAGAATTCTCTAGCTCTTTCATTTTGGGGTTGTTTCTTTGTCTCCTCATTTTGGCTTTCTGTTTGGGTTTGTGACTACGTATTAGGTAGACCCTCTACAGCTCTCAATCTCTAGTGCAGGACAGTGTTAAAGGCTGTTTCTGACTAATTAGATTAGGAATAGACTCAAAGCCTCCAGAGACCACCTCTGCCTACAGACTGATAGGATTCTGATTTGAATTGCCTCCCCGCCCCCCCCCCCCAACCGTCCTCAGGTGTGGAGAGAGTTTTTTTCAACAGGGTGGGGCAGTTGTTTCTGCCTGGAGGTTGTTATTTTTAATCTCTTAAGTCAGCGGTTCTCAACCTGTGGGTCACGACCCCTTTGGCGGTCAAACGACCCTTTCACAGGGAATTTTGTGCATTGGCCCTTGAAGAGGGTGCCTGCATTTCCATCTGTCTCTCCCTGGCAGACAGCAACCCTGCTGCTTCTCACAGCCAGATGTTATGTGGGTACCCTTCTCAGTTCTGGTGATCTCTGCTGGGGGCCCAGCTTGGGGATTAGACCCCAGAGTTCCCAGTGGCAACCCCCCACAGCTGAGATATCTCTCTGGGACTTTAGTTGCTATCTTGGGTGCCCGGTCAACCCTTTCATGCCTCTGCCCCTCCTACCAGTCTCTATGTGGTCTTCACTTTCAGTCTTTGGGTATCAGGGTTCTCTCCTCAAGTTTCTGTTGATTATTCAGGAAGTTTTTCTGTATTTTAGTTGTAATACCAGTTTGTTCCTGGGAGCATGTCTGTGCAGCATCCACTTACTCTGCCACCATTTTTAATCTCTCCTCCATTTGGTCTAGTATTTCACTTAAAGCCAATATTTCTTTATTGATTTTCTGCTAGGTTAATCTGTTTAGAGCTGTCAATGGAATATTAACATCCCCAACTATGATTGTGTTTTGATCTGTTTCTCCCTTTCGTTCAGTGAATAGTTGTTTTATACATTTTGGTGCTACCTGGTTGGGTGAATATGTATTAAGAAGTGTTATGCTGCCCTAGCCGGTTTGGCTCAGTGAATAGAGCATCGGTCTGTGGACTGAAGGGTCCCTGTTTTGATTCTGGTCAAGGGCACATGCACAGGTTGTGGGCTCAATCCCCAGTAGGGGGTGTGCAGGAGGCAACCAATCAATGATTCTCTCTCATTATTGATGTGTTTCTATCTCTATCTCTCTCCCTTACTCTCTCTCACATCGATATTTAAAATATTTAAAATATTTTTAAAAATATATTTTGAAAAAAGTGTTATGCTTTCTTGATGTAGTGTCCCCTTAATCATTATAAAGTGTCCATCTTTGTCTCTTGTTATCTTTGTTATCTTGAAATCTATTTTATCAGATATAAATACCTCTACACCTGCTTTTCTTGGATGTTATTTGCTTGAAGAATCATTTTTCCACCCTTTTTCTTTGAATCTACCTTTGTCTTTGCAGCTTAGATGTGTCTCTTGTAGGCAGCATGTGGTTGGGTTTTGTTTTTTGATCCATTCTGCCCCTCTTTATTGGTGAATTCAGACCATTTACTTTTAGGGTAATTACTGATCATAAATCAATAATTTTCTAAAGCCACTTATATTTTGTTTTCTGGTAGCTCTGGGCCTCCATTCTTTTTTTTCCTTTGTGTTTCCGTCTGTTGTTTTTGTTTGGTGGTATTCCACACTTCTTTCCTCACTTTCCTCTTTTTTTAAAAGCTATGTGTCTGTTTTGGGAATTTGTCTGTGTGGTTACCATTAGGTTTATAAAAAAACAAATTTGCATTTATACTGTAGTTTTTTTTCTTTTGAGTGCATCTGGTTTTCGTTGTCACAAATTATTCCTGTTTATGCTGTAAGTTTTTTGGTGATCTTACTCGTAGTATTGTGAACTTTTTTGTTTGTTTGTTTCATGTAGAATAAATTCCCTTGAGTATTTCCTGCAGTGAAGGTTTTCTGGTGATAAAATCCCTCAGTTTCTGTATGTCTGGGAACATCTTTATTCCTCCTTCATATTTTTTTTAAAAATATATTTTATTGATTTTTTACAGAGAGGAAGGGAGAGGGATAGAGAGTTAGAAACATCGATGAGAGAGAAACATCGATCAGCTGCCTCCTGCACACTCCCCACTGGGGATGTGCCCGCAACCAAGGTACATGCCCTTGACCAGAATCAAACCCGGACCCTTGAGTCCACAGGCCGATGCTCTATCCACTGAGCCAAACCGGTTAGGGCTCCTCCTTCATATTTAAAGGATAATTTTGCTGAATATATTATTCTTGGTTGGTAATTTCTCTTTTTCAGGTATTTGAATATTTGATTCCACTCTCTTCTGGCTTATAGTTTCTGCAAAAAGTCAGATGAAATTGTGTTGGATTTTCCTTTGTAGTCACTTTCTTTTCTCTACCTACTTTGAGAATTTTTTGTCATTAATTTTTGACAGTATTAATACCAAGTGCCTTGGAGAGGGCCTTTTTGGATTGAAGTAACAAGGTGTTCTGTTTGCTTCTTGGATTTGAGGATCTAGTTCTTTCCATAGATTTGGGAAATTCTCACCCACTTTTTTTTTTAAATAGACTCTCTGTTCCCTGCTCCCTTTCTTGCTCCTCTGGAATACCTATAATTCTAATATTGCTTTTTCTGATGGAGTCAGATAGTTCTCGTACAGCTCTTTCATATTTCTTTATGCTCAGGTCTCTCTTTTCTTTTCTCTGGATCATTTCTACATTCCTATCTTTGATATCACTCTTTCCTCCATCAGGTTGGCTCTGTTTTCTATGCTCAGTAGTTCACTTTTCTGTTATTGTTAGTCCTCACCCGAAGATATTTTTATTCCATTGATTTTTAGAGAGAGTGGAAGGGTTTGGGAGAGACAGAGACATCAATGTGAGAGAGACACATTGATTGGTTGCCTTTCACACATGCCCTGACCAGAGGCAGGGATCGAGCCTGCAACCGAGCTATGTGCCCTAGACCAGATTCAAACCCAGGACCCTTTGGTCTGACACTCTATCCACTGAGTCAAACTGGCTAGGGCCAGTAGTTCACTCTTAATCTCCTTAATTGCATGCTTCATTACCAGGATTACTAATTGGTTCCTTTTTAAAGTTTCAAGCTCTTTGGTAAATTGATTTGTTTTCTGACTGCATTGAATTGCCTCTCTGTATTTTGTCACATCTTGTTGAGTATTTTCAGAACTGCAGTCTTGAAATCTCTATCATTTATCACACATTTCCATGTGTTCCAGGGGATTTTTCATTTTCTTTCTGGTCATCCTCACTACTGTGTTTTTTCATGGTATTTGCTCTTCTCCTTTGCCTATGCATGTATCTCTGTCTAGATATGTGGTTGATAGCAGCTTTCTCTAAATAGGTCTTCCTACTGTTTTCCTGTCATGATGCTGAATCACAAGATTTTTACCTCCGTGATCTCCCCGTCTTGACCTCCACAGGTTCTGTAATACAGTACAGCTACACTACTTGGGGGTG
Source organism: Myotis daubentonii (assembly GCF_963259705.1). Lineage (NCBI taxonomy): Eukaryota > Metazoa > Chordata > Mammalia > Chiroptera > Vespertilionidae > Myotis > Myotis daubentonii. Next base: position 98,400,120 of record NC_081845.1, on the reverse strand, counting down.
GGATTTGTTTTGCCATCACCATAATGGTGGTCCCTGACCTCTGTGGGGTCCCACCTGAAGCACCCTCCTGGGATCAGGCACAGAGGGAAACAGTGACTCTTTATTTACAGATATATGCTGCTGGACCTGACTCCAAGGGCAACAGGAAGCAAGGTTTGGGAGTCCAAGTGGCGGCAGGGCTCTGTGGTTCTGTTTCTTTGTCTGATACACCACTACTCAGCTCAACAGTGGAGAGCCACATGGCAGAACCCCATGCTCTGTCAAGCATCTGCTGACTCAGACACTGCTTGCTCCCTCTCTGCTTGCCCTGCTGGGCTGCCCTCCATCCCCCCACAGTTGTTTTCCTGGACAAGGGAAGCACCTGTTACCACAGGCTTCCTTGCCTCTCCAGGCTGACCCGCAAGCTCTCACTGCAGGGCCGCATCTGCGGGCTGTCTGCACTTTCCTACCTTCTCATCTCCCTATTTATTCCTGCTTGCCCATCTTTAATGTTTCAGTGTGTGGGTCTCTCAGATGTGTGTCAGCGCTGAACAGGGATTTCTTTGTGGAATTATAGTTGGTTAACTTGTTAACATTTCAGGGGGAGAGGACAAGGTGCGTTCTCATGAAGACATTCTTCTGATGTCACCCTAAACTTCTTGAGTACAGAAACCCTGCTTACCTTATCACTACTGTAGCCTAAACATTTTGACACATCACAGGTACACAATAGAGGAATTCAGGAGATAGAAAAAGGCTGGCGATAATAGGTTTAAAGAAAACACTTCAAGAAATAATTCAGGCCCTGGCTAGTGTGTCTGAGTTGGTTGGAGCATCATTTTATACAATGAAAGATTGTAGATTCAATTCCCCACCAGGGCACATACCCAGGTTGAGGGTTCAATCCCCTGTCAGTGTGCTTGTGGAAGGCAGCTAATTGATGTTTCACTCTAGCATAGGTGTTTCTCTCTCTCTCTCCCTCTCCCTTTCTAAAAGTCAATAAAAGTTATATATAATATATTCAGTAGTTTCCCAGAACTTAGGTTATAAAGTTATAGAATGGCAGGGTCCATTGATTTAAGCACAATGGGAGGGGGACGTCATGCAAAGGCATATCAAGAAATTTAAGAGTGCACAGGTAAGACCCTTTAAGCTTACAGAAATAAATTAGGTCACACTCACACACAGGATTGGGAATCAAAGGTCAATAGCAACAGTGGAAGCAGAAGACAGTGGAGCAATGCCTTTGAAATTCTGAAGGAAATTCTTTCCAACCAAGACTCTACACTCAATGAACCTATCAAGTGTGAAGGTAGGAGACATTCGCAGTTACTTAACATTTCAAAAATTCAACTTCCTCACTGTGGGAACCCTGATCACAGTACGCCAGATGTTCAAGGCCAATTTGAGTGTGGGGGCCCTGTCCAGAGTACACCAGATGTTCAAGGCCAATTTGCCATGCACAGGTGCGAAAGCAAGGACACAGCAATCTTACTATATATGCACTGCGCAGGCGTGCCTCTCTATAACCCAAATACGAATGTCACTATTGGGCAAGAAGCCTCTTTTGTCTGAGTTGGTATAAAGATGTGTTGTTGCCGAAGCCGGTTTGGCTCAGTGGATGGAGTGTCGGCCTGCGGACTGAAGGGTCCCGGGTTCGATTCCGGTCGAGGGCATGTACCTGGGTTGTGGGCACTTCCCCAGTGGGAGATGTGCAGGAGGCGGCTGATCGATGTTTCTCTCTCATCAATGTTTCTAACTCTCTATCTCTCTCTCTTCCTCTCTGTAAAAAATCAATAAAATATATATTTTTTTAAAAAAAGATGTGTTGCTGACCAGCTGGTGCGCAGCTGCTTGGTATGGCTTCTGTGTTTGTACTGTATTAGCAAGGACTACTTTGTGTAATGGCTTTGTTAGCAATGGCTCCTATGTTTGCTGGGCTGCTTTGTGAAGTTACTTGGAAGAATTGTTTTGTCTGGTGGCTCCTTGTTAGCAATGGCTACTTGGTCTGCAATAAAGACTCTCCTATACGCAATGATGACTTCTCATGTCTTCGCTTAATACCCAGCATCCTGAAAGTCCAGTTCCTAGCGGAGGACGACCTGCGCACCCACAGTTGGCATAGTCGAGCAGGATCAAGGAGTAGTACTCTCACAATTGGTGCAGTGAGCAGGGTCCAGGAGAGTGTGGAGGATTCGCGAGTAAGCACTCCGACACACACCCGCTTCTCAGGAAGCTATGGATAATGTTTCACCAAAATGAATGAAGTTAAGAAGTGAAATTTCAAGACGGCGGTGGAGTAGGTGATTCTTTCTTCTACCTCTTCCCAGAAACAAAGTGGAAGTAAAACTAAATCGGAGAAGAGTCATCCTGAATTAACAACTGCAGACTGGCTGAAGAGGAGACATTTAAAAAGGGAAGAGCCTGGTGGGAAGGAGTGGATTGTGAGCGGGGCTGGGTCCACCTCCGTGGGCAACAGGCCAGGCATGCTGAGGGAAACCTCAGCTGCAGGAGGCGGGGGAGGTTCTCCTGAGGGAGGCCCAGGCACCTGTCTGGAGGGCTAGAGCCAGGAACAGTAACCCACATCGCATGCAGCTGTGGAAGGCGGCCGGGCTTCGGTCCACCAGGGAGAGGCGGCGTGCGCCAAAGACAAAGCCACTTAGGAAAAAACCACAGCACAAGATGTTCGTTCGCAGCTGCTGGGTCGAAGGGACCCCCAGGAGCGGATGCACGCCACCGCGAGGCAGGAGGCAGACGGTGGCGGAGATACTGGACGCTCCCTGGAATTCCTAACAGGGCAACGTGCAGGGCAGATGGCGACACAGACTCCTTCCCGGAACCGTGAGGACCCCCGCGGCGGGAACTCCCACAGCTCATGCCCCCTCCCCCCGACCCCTCACTAAACAGCTGTATAAAAAAAGTGCTTCCCTCCCTGTTGGCGCAAATTCACTGGCCCCGCCTTTGGGACTCATGGATCTCCCCTGGGACGCAGATTAAAGCTTCTCTTTGCCTCCTTTCTCACCGACTCGGCTCTTTGTTTCCTGGCTACGAACTTTCCAGCAGCCACTCACCCTGGGCTTGGCAGAGGGAGGGGGGTATAAACTGGAGTTACCTGAGGAGCTGAGAGGGTAGGAGGCACTGGGAGAAATGCGGAGCAGCTACCAGGAGGCCTGCGCTCGGTCATCCCCCTCCGGATACAGCAGCAACCATTTTTCCTGAGACGTGCAAGCCTAGCAGCAGCAGCCTGGGGAAAGGCGTACCCCACCCTAAGGAATCCCACTTTCCCTCCCTGCACCTCCAGCCCTGCTGAGGAGGCAGCAGCAGAGGCCAGGCCGCACCTCTGGGCAGTCTCCAGGTGCATCAGTGGTGGAGGGCCATTCCCCCCACTGTCTTCAGAACCTGACTGGCACTTCCCCCTCATGGGAGAGAGCTGACAGAAACTCCAGGCTTCCAGCAGACCCCAGAGATGGCCTCTGAGAGTCTCCTATGGAGTAAAGTCAGTCTCTTTCATAAATGGTGCTGGGAAAATTGGACAGTAATATGCAAAACAATGCAACTAGACTTCCAATTTACACAACACACAAGAATAAACTCAAAATGGATAAAAGACTTATATGTAAGTCACAAAACCACAAAAATCCTAAAAAACATAGGCAGTAAAATCTCAGACATCTCTCAAAGCAATATTTTTGCAGATATAGCTCCAAGGGCAATGGAAACACAGGGGGTAAAAATGGGACTACATTGAACTAAAAAGATTCTGAACAACAACAGAAACCATTAAAATAATGAAAAAGAACCAACTGTATATGTGAACACATTCACCAATGATTCATCTGATAAGGGGATAATCTCCAAAATATATAAATAATTTATACAACTCAATAGCAGGATGACAAATGAGCCAATTAAAAAATGGGCAGGCAGGCCGAAACCGGTTTGGCTCAGTGGATAGAGCGTCGGCCTGAGGACTGAGGGGTCCCAGGTTCGATTCCGGTCAGGGGCATGTGCCTGGGTTGCGGGCACGTCCCTGGTGGGAGATGTGCGGGAGGCGGCTGATCGATGTTTCTCTCTCATCATGTTTCTGGCTCTCTATCTCTCTTCCTTCCTCTCTGTGAAGAATCAATAAAAAATATATTTAAAAAAAAAAAAATGGGCAGGCCTGGCAGGTGTGGCTCAGTGATTGGGCATTGACCTATGAACCAGGAGGTCACAGTTCAATTCCTGGTCAGGGCACAGGCCTGGGTTGCAGGCTTGATCCCAAGTAGGGGCTGTGCAAGAGACAGCCAAATGATGATTCAATCTCATCACTGATGTTTCTGTCTCTCTCTCCCTCTCCCTTCCTCTCTAAAATCAATTATATATATATATTAAGTATATATATTTTTAAATGGGCAAAGGGACACTGTCAGAAAAATGTTAGTGGAGTAAGTGGATGCTACATAGACATGCTCCCAGGACCAAACTGGAATTACATTAAAAAATGTTTTTTTAAAAATCCTGAATAATCAACTGAAGATTAGCAAGAGAGAACCCTGATAATCAAGGACGGAAAGTGGAGACCACATAGAGACTGACATTTGCTACCCAGGTGGTTTTGTCTGGGGAAGACAGTGGACCCACCCTATTGGAAAACACCTTGCCCCACAGTGGGGAGTTCCTGAGGCGCATTAAGAAACTGAGAATAACAATTAGCCTCCAGGCAGAAGCAACTGCCCCACCTGTTGGAAAAACTCGCCACACCTGTGGACGATTGCCTAAGGTCTACTCAAGACTGAATCAAGTAAGTTTGCAGGCAGAGGCAGACTTTTGAGTCTGCCTGATCTAATTAGTCAGAAACAGCATTTGACACTGTCCTGCACTATAGATTGAGATACGTAGAAGATCTACCTAATACATAGTCACAAACCCAAACAGGCAGCCAAAATGAGGAGATAAAAAAACAACCCCCAAATGAAAGAACAAGAGAATTCTCTAGAAAAAGAGATAAATGAAATGGAGATAAGAAATTTATCTTCAGAGTTCAGAATAATGATGGTAAAGATGCTCAACAGCATGAGAAAAGATATAGTAACTATAAAAATGAAAATAAAGAACAACATAGCACAAATAAAGAACATGTAGGAAGGAATACACAGCAGATTAGGGGAGGCTGAGGATCGGATAAGTGAAATAGAAGAGAGGGTAGGAAAAAATCACTCAATGGGAGAACCAAACAGAAAAACAAGTAAAGCAGGAGGATGGCTTAAGGGAGCTGTGGGACAACATGAAACGTAACAATATTCACATAGTAGGTGTGCCAGAAGAGGCAAAAAGGGAAAAAGGAATAGAGAACATGTTTTAAGAAATAATGGCAGAAAACTTCCCTAACCTGGTTAAGGAAAAAGTCACACAAGTTCAGGAAGCATAGAGAACCCAAAGCAAGAAGAACCCAAACAGACCCACGCCCAGACACATCATAATTAAAATGCCAAAAATTAAAGACAAAGAGAGACTATTAAAGACAAGAAAGAGAAAAGCAAACTGTTACCTACAAAGGAGCTCCCATAAGGCTGTCATCTGATTTCTCACCAGAAACTCTACAGGCCAAAAGGGAATGGAATGAAGTAGTCAAGCTAATGGAAAGCAGGATCTGAGACCAAGATTACTATATCCAGCAAGTGGTGAAATAAAGAGCTTCCCAGACCAAAAAAAAAAAAAAAAAAAAAAAAAGGCTAAAGGAGTTCATCACCACCAAGGCAGCATTACAAGAAATGCTAAAGGGACTGCTGTAATGAGAACAATATAGAAATGTAGGCATACAGAATTAAAATAGCAATATAAGTACCTATCAATAATAACCTTAAATGTAAATGGATTAAATACTCTAATTAAATGACATAGGGCAGCTGAATGGATATAAAAACATGACCCAAATATATGCTGTCTACAAGAGACCCACCTCAGCACAAAAGACTCACACAAGAGGAGAGTGAAGGGATGGAAAAAAATTTCCATGCAAATGGAAAAGGAAAAACAACAACACTGGGTAGCAATACTAATGTCTGACAAAATACACTTCAAAATGAAGGCCATCACAAGAGACAACAAAGATAACTACAAAATACTAAAGGGATCGATCCAAGAGGATATAACCCTGATAAACATATATGCACCCAATACAGGAGCACCTAAATATATTTTAAAAAACTTCTAGAGGATGTTAAGGAAGAGATTGACACAATACAGTCATAGTACGGGACTTTAACACTCCGCTGACTTCACTGGATAGATCTTCCAGACAAAAAATTAACAAGGACAGTGACTATAAAAGACACGCTGGATCAGATGGATTTCATTGACATTTAGAGTACATTTCACCCCAAGGCTGCAGAATATACATTCTTCTCAAGTGCACATGGGTCATTCATGAAGATAGACCACATGCTGGGACACAAAACAAGTCTCTACAAGTTCAAGAAAATTGAACTCATATCAAGCATCTTTTCAGATCACAGTGGAATAAAATTAGAAATCAACTACAGTAAAAACACCCCAAAACATTCAAACTCATGGAGACTAAATAACATGTTATTAAACAATGAATGGATTACCAATGAGATCAAGAAAGAAGTCAAAGATTTTCTGGGAACAAATGAACACACAACAACCCAAAATCTCTGGGACACAGCAAAAGCAGTCCTGAGAGAGAAGTTCATAGCACTACAAGCCTACCTCAAAAAACAGGAAAAATCAGCAATAAATTATTTAACCCTACAACTTAAAGAACTAGAAAGAGAACAACAAGAAAAGCCCAGAGTAAGTAGAAGGAAGAAAATAATAAAGATTAGAGCAGAAATAAATGACAGAGACTAAACAGAACAATATTAAAAAATCAATGAAATCAAGAGCTTTTTCTTTGAAATGATAAATAAGATAGATGAACCATTAGCCAGACTCATCAAGACACAAAGAGAGAGGAACCAAATAAAATAAAAAACGAAAGTGGAGAAGTAACCATTGACACCACAGAAATACAAAGGATTGTAAGGAAATACTATGGACAACAAGCTGGACAATATGGATGAAATGGACAAATTCCTAGAAAAATATGATCTCCCAAAACTGAATCAGGAGGAATCTTAAAACCTGAATAGGCCAATAACAATTGATGAAATAAAAGCAGAAAAAAAAAGAAAAAAAAAAACAAAACCTCCCAGCAAACAGGCCTGAATGGCTACACAGGGGAGTTTTTACCAAACATTCAAAGAAGAACTAACACCTATACTCCTCGAACAATTCCAAAAAAAACCAAGAGGAATGAACCCTTCAAAGCTCTTTTTATGAGGCCTGCATTATCCTAATCCCAAAACCAGATAAAGACACTACAAAGAAAGAGAATTACAGGCCAATATCCCTGATGAACACAGATGCTAAAATCCTCAACAAAACATTAGCAAATCTAATCCAGCAATATATTAAAAATATCTTACACTGTGACCAAGTGGGATTTATTCCAGGGGTGCAAGAATGGTACAATATTCACAAATCAATAAACATGATACATCACATAAAGAAATTCAGAGACAAAAATCACAGAATCATATCAATAGATGCAGAAAAAGCATTCTACAAAATCCAATACCCATTTTTGATAAAAACTCCCAGCAAAGTGGGAATAGCAGGAGCATATCTCAACATGATAAAGACCATATATGACAAACCTACAGCCAACATCATACTCAATGGGCAAAAACTAAAACCATTTCCCCTAAGAACAGGAACAAGACAGGGATGTCCACTTTCACTACTCTTATTCAACACAGTACTGGAAGTCCTAGCCACAGCAATCAGACAAGAAGAAATAAAAGGCATCCAAATTGAAAAGGAGGAAGTAAAACTCTCATTATTTGCAAATGACACAATATTGTACATAGAAAACCATAAAGATCCACCAAAAAAACTACTAGATTTCAGAAATGAATTTGGCATTGTAGCAGGATACAAAATCAATACTCTAAAATTGATGGCTTTTTTATTTTTTATTTTTATTTTTTTCTAAATTTCTTTTATTGATTTCAGAGAGGAAGGGAGAGGGAGATTGAAACATCAAGGATGAGAGAGAATCATTGATCGGCTACCTCCTGCATGCTCCCTACTGGGGATCGAGCCTATAATCCGGTCATTTGCTCTTGGCTGGAATCAAACCCTGGATCCTTCAGTCCACAGGCCAACGCTCTATCTACAGAGCCAAACAGGCTAGGGCATTGATGGCTTTTTTATACACCAATTATGAATTCTCAGAAAGAGAAACTAAACAAACAATTTCATTTACCATTACAAAAAAAAACTAAGATACTAAGGAATAAACCAAGGAGGCAAAAGACTTATACTCAGAATACTATAAGACGTTGAAAAAAAGAGATAGAGAAAGATATAAACTAGTGGAAGAATATACCATGTTCATGGATTGGTAGAATTAACATCATTAATATGTACATACTACCCAAGGCAATCTACTGATTCAATGCAATCCCTATTAAAATACCAACAGCATATTTCACAGAACTAGGACAAATACTCCAAAAAATTATACGGAATCAAAAAAGACCCCGAATAGCCGCAGAAATCTTGAGAAAGAAATACAAAGTTGGAGGAATCACATTACCAGATTTCAAGTTGTACTACAAAGCCACCGTAATCAAAACAGCCTGGTACTGGCACAAGAATAGGCATATAGATCAATGGAACAGAACAGAGAACTCAGAAATCTACCCAAGCCATTACGCTCAATTAATATTTGACAAAGGAGGCAAGAGCATACAATGGAGTCAAGACAGTCTCTTCAATAAATGGTGTTCAGAAAATTGAACAGATACATGCAAAAAAAATGAAACTAGACCACCAACTTACACCATACACAAGAATAAATTCAAAATGGATAAAAGACTTAAGTGTAAATAGAGAAACCATAAAAATGCTAGAAGAAACCATAGGCAGCAAAATCTCAGACACCTCTCATAGCAATATGTTTGTGGATACATCTCCTAGGGCCAAGGAAACTAAGGGAAAAAATAAACAAATGGGACATCAAAATAAAAAGCTTCTGCACAGCAAAAGAAACAATCAACAAAATGAAAAGGGAGCCCACTGTATGGGAGAACATATTTGGCAATGATACATCTGATAAAGGGTTAATATCCAAAATATATAAGGAACTCATACAACTTAATAAAGGACAAACAATCCAATTAAAAAATGGGCAAAGGACCTAAATAGACACTTCTCCAAAGTGGACATACAGATGGACAAGAGACATGAAAAAATGCTCAAAGTCACAGATCATCAGAGAGATGTAAATTAAAACAACAATGAAGTATCACCTCACACCTGTCAGAATGGCTACCATCAACAAATCAACAAATGGCAAGTGCTTGCGAGGATGTGGAGAAAGGGAACCCTTGTGCACTGCTGGTGGGAATGCAGACTGGTGTGGCCATTATGGAAAACAGTATGGAGTTTCCTCAAAAAATTAAATATGGAACTGCCATTTGACCCAGTGATCCCACTTTTAGGAATATATCCTAAGAAACCCAAAACACCACTCAAAAAGAATGTGTACACCCCTATGTTCATAGCAGCGCAATTTACAATAGCTAAGATCTGGAAACAGCCCACGTGCCCATCAGTAGGTGAGTGGATAAAAAAGCCATGGTACATTTACACCATGGAATACTATGCAGCAGTAAAAAAGAAGGATCTCACCCTGACCAGTTTGGCTCAGTCGTTAGAGCGTCAGCCTGTGGACTGAAGAGTCCCAGGTTTGAGTCCGGTCAAGGGCATGTACCTTGGTTTCGGGCACATCCCCAGTAGGGGGTGTGCAGGAGGTAGCTGATGGATGTTTCTCTCTCATGGATGTTTCAAACTCTCTATCCCTCTCCCTTCTTCTCTGTAAAAAAATCAATAAAATATATTTTAAAAAAAGAAGAATCTCTTACCCTTTGAGACAGCATGGAGAGACCTGGAGAGTATCATGCTAAGTGAAAGAAGCCAGTCAGAGAAAGACAAGTACCACATGATCTCACTCAGATGTGAAATATAAGTAACAAAATGAACTGATGAACGGAGTGGATCCAGAGGCATGGAAGCATGGAACAGAGTGTGGAATCTCAGAGGGAAGGTAGGTGAGTAGGAGGTAATCAACCAAAGACCTTGTATGCATATATGCATCACCCATGGACACAAACAGTGGGGTGGTGAGGGCCTGCAATGGGCTTTTTCATACACCAATAAAAAGGGAGCAGGCTGGAAGGGGTTAATGCGGGGCGGGGGGGGGGGGGGGGACGGGGACGGGGACATATGTAATACTTTCAACAATAAAGGTGTTTTTTTAAAAATGGGTAAAGGCCCTGAATAGACACTTTTCCAAAGAGGATATACAGATGGCCCATAGACATATGAAAAAATGCTCAGTCACTAATCATCAGAGAAATGCAAATTAGAACTACAGTGAGGCATGACCTCAAACCTGCCAGAATGGCTACCATCAACCAATCAACAAACAAGTGCTGGTGAGGATGTGGAGAAAGGGAACCCTTGTACACTGCTGGTGAGAATGCAGACTGATGCAGCCACTGTGAAAAACAGGATGGAGTTTCCTCAAAAAATAAAAAATAAAAAATAAACTGCGTTTTGACCCAGCAATCCCACTTCTGGGACTATATCCTAAGAATCCCGAAATAGCAGTCAGAAATAATATATGAACTCCTATGTTTCATATATTTACAATAGTCAAGATCTGGAAACAGCCCACGTGCCCATCAGTAGATAAGTGGATAAAAAAGCTGTGGGACATTCACACAACAAAATACCATGAGGCCATAACATAGGAAGGAGTTCATACCCTTTGAGACAGCATGGATGGATCTGGAGAGTATCATGCTGAGTAAAATAAGGCAGTCAGATGAAGACAACTACTATATGATCTCACTAAATGTGGAATCTAATGAACAAAATAAACTGACAAACAAAATAAAACCAGAGGTATGGATACATGGAACAGACTGACAAATGTGAGAGGGGAGGGGAGGAGGGAGAACAGGAGAAAGGTGAAGGGATTAGCTAAAGAACATATGCATTGCCTGGCCAGTGTGGATCAGTTGGTTGAGCGTAGTCCCATGTATCAAGAGGTCACCAGTTCAACTCCCAATCAGGGCACAGGCTGTGGGCTTAATCCCCAGTAAGGTGTGTGCAGTAGGCAGCCGATCTATGTTTCTCTCTCATGAATATTTCTCTACCTCTCCCTTCCTCTCTCTAAAAATCAATCCTATATAATAAAAGGCCAGTGACCATAACAGCATAACAACGAGAACAACCAACCAACCAGTCGTTATGAGGTGCATTGGTCCCTCCCCGCAGCCCGCAGGCTCCAATCGCTGGATGACCAATGGGGAACCATGGGGAACCAAGGGTGGGTGGCGCCAGGGCAGGACTGGGGACTGCTGAGCAGGCAGAAAGCAGACCTCTTGGTCCCGCCCCCCGGCCCGCAGGCTCCAATAGATTGCCAGATGGCGAACGGGTTACCAGGTGGGTATTGGAGGCGGGGCGGGACTGGGGACTGGTGAACGGGTGGAAGATGGCCCTGATTGCAGGCGAGGCCTAGGGACCCTACTCATGCACAATTTCATGCACTGGGCCTCTAGTAGTAATATATTTTTACATAGCCCATGGACACAGACAATAGTGTGTGGAGGGCCAAGGTGGGACAGGGGCTGGGTGAAGGTGGGCAAAGGGGGAGGAAATGGGAGACATCTGAAAGTCTCAACAATAAAAAGTTTACATAAAATAAAAATAAAAGTTTTAAAGAGAAGAGGGAAAACATGGGGTAAAGAAATAGAACCAACCTAGGACTCCCAACCGGAGAGTGAAGGGAGAGCTGCGAAGCCGCAGATGCGTGGTGAGGCTGAAGGCCAAGTGTTCAGGGCACCTGAGGACACACAGCTTCTGACTGCACACCTGGTGACAGTGTGTGGGAGGCAAGCAAAGGGACAAGGCAACTGACTCCAGGAAGAGAAAGTTTGTACAGGTGTCATTTTTAGACATAATGAAGAATCTACTGAGCACTTCTGTGATGAAGGGTGGGGTGTATGTGGTGACAGGAGCCGAGCTCCATCTACCCTCCCAAGTGGGGAAGCAGAGGATAAGGCCCCAAACTCATGTTACCTGGAAAAAAATGAAGGTAAACACCAACATAGTCTGCTACAAGGATGTGAGAGAAAAACAGGACAAGGACTGTCTTTTGCAATAGCATTGTAGACACGTGTTACCATATGTGCAGCTGTATTTCATAAAAGACAACTTTGAAAACATGAATATAAAAAATTTAAAGTTTCAAAAGAATTTGTTGAATAAATCTTAGTGGCAAATTTCTACACTAAGGTGGTACATTAGTATAGGAAACACTTACTATTTTGCAAGGATCTTTTATGCTGAAACTTATCTTTTCCAGTTTAGTTTGGAAGTATGATGCTCATAAAACTCATTAAAGCAACAATAACCTGAAAGTATTAATATATTGTTCAAATGGAAATGTTCCTTATTTAATAACTATTAGTTTTTAATTATACAATGATCACCTTAAAGTTTCAGAAATCTTATATAAAAATTCTTTCCAAGAAAGGATAAAAGGCATTTTGAGAATTATGAAATTAATAGAGGCCCAGTGCACGAAAATTCATGCACTCAGGGGAGTCCCTCAACCCGGCCTGCACGCTCTCACAGTCGGGACCCCTCAGGGGATGTCCACCTGCCGACTTAGGCCCGCTCCCCGAGGGATCGGGCCTAAGCTGGCAGTCAGACATCCCTCTGGCAGCCCGGGAGCCCTCCTTCTTAGTGCTGCAGAGGAAGCAGGAGGGGCTCCTGCCACTGCCGCTGCGCTGGCCAGTCATGAGCCGGCTTCTGGCTGAGCGGGGCTCCCCTGTGGAAGCGCACTGACCACCAAGAGGCAGCTCCTGCATTGAGCGTCTGGCCCCTGGTGGTCAGCGACCAGTTGTTTCGCTGTTAGGGTCAATTTGTATATTACCTTTTCATTATATAGGATTCCATAAACAAAAGATTAGCTTAATAGAGTATTTTAGAGAGCAATCCACATCAATCAACTAAATAAATTTAAATATTCAAGAATATGCTAATAATTTGTCTACCAGGATTCAAACGTGGATTAATGGGCCTTTTAACAATTGACACATTTTGCATATAAGTATTTAGAAGAGAAATCAATAAAAAAGGTCAGCAATGAGATCAGGCAGGAAGTATGCTGTTTGAGCAGCGAATCTCAGGCACACACTGTGACCCCTTCGCTCTCTCCGACATGGCAACGAGGAGAAAAACTCAGAACGAAGGAATGTCAGTCAGTTGATTTCAGGCTGCAGCTGGAATCCTTTGGGGCACTGCTTACTTCCCATGGAAGGATCTGGGGATGCTGGGGGACGACACACTTCCCAGGGGAGCCCCGTCCTGTGCACATGCTGGACCCGTGTTGGTTGGCCTAGGTCCCCTGGGGCTTTGGGGGCTTTCTAGCCGTGACAGCGTGCGCAGCGAACAGACAGCAAAGCCCGAGTTCTGAAGGCTCCGGTGGAAGCTGAGCCACTGCTGCCAACGGAACCTTTGTGGTCAGACAGAGAAGGCCCGGCGACATTCGAGTTGGAATGGAACTCACTGGAATCCAGGCTGTCCAACAAGGTTTTATTGAGCACCTACTCTGCGCAGCACTGCACTAGATGCCATGGAGAATACAGGATATGGTACCCGCCCTCAAAGAGCTTACAGAACTAGACGGAAGTCGGATGTGCGTGACGGAGGCAGCATGTGGCGTGGAGGGTGTGCTGGCGAAGGGAGCAGTGTCCAGCGGCGAGGAGCAGCCGCTCAGGGCAGGGCAGGCAGAGTGCCTGCCATGGAAGGGCACGTTGCGTGGTGATCTGGCTGGAGCAGGGAGCTGTGCTACCCTCCCCTGTGGGTACTATGGGGCCTGGACATAGGCTGGGACCTGGGCTGGGCCTGTGGGCAGATTTGCTTTAATTCCTCTCATGACATAAAGGCCCGTGGACCTGTGGACGCCCACTGCCTGCCTCTCCCCAGCCCGTGCCAGGAGGATGAGGGGTGGAGCGGGAGCCAAGTGCCCCACTGGAGAAGATGGCCCAGCCCTGCAGCAGGGGAGGCTCTGCTCGGGGGGACATTCGCCCTGTGCTTTCAGATGGACCACAAAGAGCAAGATATCCTGGGTGTTTAAAAAACTCTCCTCACAAGGACCAACCCATGAGGTCACTTACTGATCACTGGTCACAAGTGTCATCCCAAAGCCAAGGTAGGTAGACCATCCCCGAGACCCGTGGCTGCAGGAGCCCCACCTACACCGTCTGGACCGCACACGCACAGCCCTGGTCTCCAAAGAGCGTGGTCTCTGCCCTCGACGCCGGAGACCTCCGCTGGACGCCAGGCGTCGGGGTCCAATGCCAGGGAGGCCTCGCTGCCTCTCCTTCCGTGCGTTTGCAGCCTTTTCCTAGATGTTTCCCTCTGCGTCGGGGCAGCTCTGTAAAGTGGCAGGGAAGGCAGCAGAGTGGACGGGGTGAGGGGAAGCTATGGGATCGGGGGACAGGAGTGGCCGGGGTGGAACAGTCCGCTGGTCTTTCCCAAGGACATGTGGCACGGAATGGTACGCTGGGCAAGAAAGCGCTGCCTGGCCTCTTACTCAGCAAAGACAGTGCAGGGCTGGGTCAGAGGCTGCGGGAGGGAGGGGAGGAGCCAGGTTGGAAGTGTGCACAGGACCTCCAGAGGTGGGGAAGAGGCGCCCTGCAGTGTAGGTGGAGCAGCAGTGGCCGTGGGGTCCCTCCTCTCCCTCCTTCAGGTGCTGGGCCAGGCATCTCCTTCCCCCTCCAGTCCTGGAATTCCAGAGGAGACCCGTGGGGTGGGGGCCAGGGCAGGCAGCAGCGGCTCAGGGTCTCAGCAGGAGGCGTGTTCCAGGCCACTTGAGCCACAGGAAGGGGACCAGGCGCCGGGTGAAGGTGGCCGTGAAGGTGTGAAGCAGCTCCTGCGACTCGGCATTGGTGAAGGTCACGGCGCCCCCTTCGTAATCCAGGGCGATGCCCACTCTCCGGGGCCGCGCTGCGGGGAAGAGCTCGGCCTCAGGGTCCGTGTTGGCCCAGATGCCCGCGGAGGAGAGGCGCAGCGCCCACACCCCGTCCTCCGGCCGCAGGGAGAGGTCTCCCTTCCTCTTCACAGAGTCTCTGGCCACGCCCACCATGCAGCTTTCCAGAACTTCCTCCTCTTCTTCCTCCTCCTCTTCTTCCTCTTCGTCCCCCAATGATTCCTCATCCTCATCTGTTTCCCAGTTGTCGTATCCATCTCCACAGCCAGCCTCCTCTTCCTCCTCCTCTTCCCCCTCTTCCTCCTCGTCCCCGTCCTCTTCATCCTCGGACCAGCCCTCCCTCTCCACCTCCACTTCCCAGTAGACCTTGCCCCAGGTGAAGCCCTTGCTGCCCAGCACCCCCGGCTCACAATCGAACTGCTGGGGGTGCAGGTAGGCGCGGCGGCACAGGTCGCTGTTGTAGGTCACGCACTTGCAGTCCTCCGACAGCAGCAGGGACCTGCTGGCCGACTGCGGGTCCAAGGTAACACTCACTGTGGGAGCAGAAGAGGAGGAAACAGTGTCACCAGGGGGCCCAGAGGGCCACCCATCTCCACGGTGTCCATGGCAGGGCTGCCACACGGCACCACCCCAGGGGCCAGTCACACCATGGTACCGCACGCAGGGCATGCCCTGGCCTAGGCTGCCCTCCCAGTGGGCCCCAAATACGGAAGCATGTGATGAGGCTGATGAGAGGAAACTGAGTCAGGGAAGGGACTGGCGGCGGGCCCTGTGAGGCTGGAACCACCAGACACGGACACAGGGCAGCGAAGGGCCAGACCATGTCGTGGAGCCTCCACTGCAGCGGACGGCAGACAGTGGTCAGAGATGAAGTGGGGCTTAAGCTCTGCTGCTGGGAGGTTCTCCCTGTGGCATGAGGGGACTCCTGGCAGGGGACACCACCATCTCCGTGGGAACCACCTGCTGGACACTCACCCGTCTTATATTCCAAGTCTCTTAGCAGCTTCCCTGCAGAGAAGAGAAGGACACCGATGGCCGCAGGCCCAGCACCACGGCTCCCTGCTCCCGAAGCAGCTTCGCACGCCCGAGAGCGGGGCCAGGAGGAGTGGGGCCCTCCCTCAGTCCAGCCCCGCTCCCGCCCCCGCCCAGGCTCCCAGCCTTACCCTGGAATTCTCGCAGGCCTCGCTGCAGAGACACGAGTTTATCCGAGAACTCTCCTGTTCTTTTCTTAACCACCCGAACAATGGGTTTCCCGAGCCAAAACTTCTTCCGTGGGTACCTGAGAGGAGACATAACCTCAGCTGTTCTTGCATTCCTCAGTCCTCAGAATAAGGATGGAGGAGGAGGGAACAGGATCCCTCCCCCCACCACCGCCACAGACAGAGAAACAGGCCAGAAACAAGAGCTGCGAGCGTCAGCAGACTCAACCCCAACCCCAGAGCCGTTCAGCTTACGGAGCCACCTCTCCCCTCACCACCTGACCGTCCCAGACAAGGAGAGGCCGAGGTGGGGGGCGCACAGAGATCTTGCTCTGTGGACAGCAAGACTTGGGTTCAGGATGGTTCTTGCTTCCCAGGAGGAACCATGGGTGTGGGCACCTTGGGTACCGTTTCACTCCCCATTCATTCAAATGGCTCAAGGTCAAGGACAAAGGGGGCGGGGGGACGGCACGGGCAGGGCAAGGCGAGGCACACTCCAGCGAAGCTGTTACCTGTTCAAGAGGTCCCTGGTGTCCTGGAAGGGAAGAAAGCACAGGATCAGCAAGTCGGACCTCACTCACCTGCGCCAGCACCTCACAGACGGACGCGGGCCGTCCTTAGGCAACTGCGGTTCTGGTGGAGTATGGGTAAAAGGGAAACAAAATAATGACAGAGCAACCGGCGGCTGGGGCATGGTGCAGCAGGGCCGGCTTCCGGCAGACTGGAAGCGGGAGGTGCTGGCCAGGTGAAGGCCGGGAAGGTGGGAAAGGACGCCAGGGAGGCAGGGCCAGGCCATGCAGGCCGAACAGGAACAGCAGGGAGTTTAAACTTCGTTCCACGTACAGCAATAAACCACCTCCGGGTCCGCGAAGGCGAGTCATACACGCCACCTGCTTTCACGTGGCTGTGAGTCCAGGATCCATTCTCCCCTTCTTCCTTTTAATAACAGAACCCAGCAAAAACTCCATTTCCCATAGTCCCTTGTAACCAGCCCTGGTCATGAGACTAAGCTCCAGCCATGAGACGTAAAGGGAAGCAATGACTACAACTCTGGGGTCATGTCCTTTACAAAAAGGAGGTTGCTTTCTGCTTCCCCTTCCCTTGGCCGACTTCTCCATATTGAGGTGGCGAGCCCCACTTTGACAACACAGCTGAGGACAAGGTCCCTTGAAGGGAGTGGAACCGGAGGAAGTCACCAGCTCTGATGAGCTCACAGACAGCCCCCTGACAGCCCAGGCACCCCCCCCCCCCCCAAAGGCTCCTGAGAGACAGACAAACGACCTTGTTCATCTAGTCACGGCACTGGAGTGTGACACAGCAGCTGGCCAAATCCCCCGCCACCCCCCGCGTGGCCGCCCTGAGCATGGCCGAGGAGGTCACGTGAACTTGGGGGCCAGCCTGGAGGCTGCTGCTGTGGACCAGGGGGAGATGGCCATGGGTCGGAGCCACCGCGGCAAGGGAGACGGGGGCCCAGGCATGTCTGAGGCAAGTCGGCCGGACATAAAGACCGTGGCTGGAGAAGGGAGACCGCGCTGCCGTGGGTGACGGAGACAGGGTGGAGGCGAGGGGGTTCTTGTGAGGTGCTGGTTATTTCCCTTGTGAGTCTAGAGCAGCCGAGGGCCACAATGGGGTCTTAAACTGGACCGAGGGCCGGAACAAAAGCATGGATGGAGTGTTTGTGTGAACTAACATAAATTCAAAGTAAACATCATTTCAATAGTTTTATTCATTTCAAACGGGCCGGATCCGGCCCGCGGGCCGTAGTTTGCCCACGGCTGGTCTAGAGCCTCCACAGCAGTCTACATTAAGTTTTGCCTTCATGTCACTCACTCATTAATTAAGCGCCCCCTACATGCCAGGCCCTGCTCTAGCAGCCTGGGTTACAGCAGTAAGAGCCGCCCATCTCCCCGTTAGAGCGGCCTGCAGGGGAAGAGACAAGGAGTCGCCACCACAAAGCTCTACATGACAGGGTCACCTGAGGGGCGCCAGGGGCCGCGGCAGGAGGAAGAGCAGGGCGGAGGGCCTGGGGAGGGCGGAGGTTTGGGGACAAGAGCCTGGGCGTTTGTGGCTGCTGAACGTCCAGGCGCCTCGGGAGGCAGCAGCTCTGCTGCAGGGAAGGACACTTGAGAGGTCAGAGCTACACATGCCCCGCCAGGAAGCAGCTGCCAGACCCACCGGCGGCGTTTCTGGCCGATCCTTCCTCACAACAGGAAGTCCAAGCAGCTGGAGGGCTGGGCGGCAAGTCGGAGGCAGGGAGTGCCAAGTCTGCAGAGGGAGGTGTGCAAAAAGGCAGAGATGGGCAGTGGGAGCCGCTTAAGGGATAAAGGTGCTGAGTGGCCGGAGACGGTGGGACCGGAGACCAGTGCAGGAACCCTCCTCCCAAAGGACACAGAGGGGACCTGGGGGTGCGGCCACCTGCAGCCACGCACAGGTCTCGCCCGACACCGGCGTTTGTGAGGCAGGCAGTGCGTTGCGGCCGGCCGGGCGGGCACACGCCTGGGTGCTGACGAGAGCATCACAAAGGGCTCTTCCCAGGCAAGGAAGGCAACCCGCAGTGGGTGCCACCGAAGTCTGCCCAGGGCTGGTCCAGGCAGGACGTCCGTGCCTTCCGGCCACTCCTCTCTCCGTCCCCTTTAGCACCTCCATGAGATCCCCAGTCCAGAGCTTCCTTTCCTTTTCTGTCCCCTGGTCAAAAGCCTTTGTGCACCTTGAGTCTGCTGCTTCCTGGCACCCCCGTGTCTCCAGCAAACCTCTGCACCAGCTCCCACCCTGCAGCACCTCAGGCTTCCTGCCCACTGGCGGGCAAACAGCCCTGGGGAAGTATGACAACCAAGGGGTCGGCTGTCCAGTTCCCTTGCAGCAAAATCTACACAAACATAGACAACACCAATTTCCTGCACCGGCTTGAAGCAGACACCTAACTCTCTCCCCGCCCCCACCCCAGGCAAGGCTTCAATCTGAGGCTCTTGGGGGGCCCGCACAGCTCCTGTGGGTGGATGAGCACCCCCGGGGCACACGCAACTGCAGGTCAGCCGCAAGCACCTGCGCCCTCTGCTCCAGGCACAGTGCACATGGGCCGGGGATGGCTGTGGGGAAGGAAGGATGCTGTCCCTGAAGGGGAAGAAGACACGGGGAGGGGAGAGGCAGCAAGTGACCCAGCCAGAGTCTGAGAGAAATCTGAGGCGACAGAATGCCATCTGTAGGAAAGGGCGAGCCAGAGACACACACTGGCTACAAGAGAGAAAAGCACGAGAGCGCAGACGCTGGGAGCGAGGACCTGGGAGTGAGGACCGGACTGGAGCTCTGGCCGACTCCTGACCTGCCCATGGCCGGGAACTCTCTGACCCTCAGTGACCACGGTGCGGCTGCACTGAAGGACCTACAGCCCTGCCAGTCCTGAGTCCTGCATTCACCAGACGGAGAGGGCCGGAGCCTCCTGCCGACTGGGTCCGAGCTGGCCCAGGCGCCGAGAATGTGCCCTGCCCTCTCCGCCAGCACCGGCTTGCCTGCCACTGGCCTGTAGCAGCATCTGCGCGGCCGACACAGGCCCAGCCACCGACCATGCAAGGGGAGGGACCGCCACACTGGCCTCCCTGGCCCACGAGCAGAGGGAGGGGCGCGGCCCACGGCGCTGAGCCCTGCCTGCAGGACCGACTCCCGGGGAGGCTCGGAGTTTGGCCTGTGGAGCCATTTCAGCTTGGCCAGCTGTCTGTCCTACGGCCCAGGCCTCCTCCTTTCTCAGAATCAGGAAGCGTTCCAGAGGCAACTCACCTGTGTCCATCGCTGCCCTGCAGTGGCTCCGAGTCCCAGAGAAAAACTCGCCCACACTGACCCTCCGGCCCTCTCCGCCCCCCTCCTCCCGCTCCCAGCTTTCACAACTTCAGCTCCAGAACCACAAAGAGCTTCCATGGACGAGTCTGCCAGGGGGTGTGAGACGTGTCGGAAGACAGGCTCATGATGCTGATGAGGATGGAAGATAGCACTGAGAATACTAGTAACCTTCCCCTCCGTCACAATATTTTTAAACTTCGTGGGAAATTTACTTTTTGAAGTGACACTATGCCAGCCAGCGCATGCTGGAGGCTAAATCCAGCAGGTCATAATTATGCAAGAAGTTCATCAAAAGATTGATGAACCTTGGGGCTCCAGCAGGGCTGCAGATCTGCATGTTACTGCCTGCTGCCAGACAGCTAGCTGAGGGCAGTTCCCCGACCTGATAACCCTTATTGTTTACCAATCCTTACCTTTGATGTGTGTATCTGCTTCGCTGGAGGGCAAAATGTGTTAACAAAAAGCTAGGGGGCCGGAGATTCGGAGATTCAGAGCTTAGTCACTAGAACTGAGTTTCCGTCTGGCCCTCCAAAATGCCTTCCAAATTCCTATTTCTTGTCTAGTCTCTCTCATTCATGTATGCACAGCCCCTTCTCCAGATCCCTTGAACCCTGGCAGATGCTGAGAAAGACCCGGCCGTCGCACTTTACGCTCAAGCAACCACTGGAATAAGTGGGCGAGCAGGGTTACAGAGAAGAAAGCCGAGGCCCCAAGGTCCTGCAAGCCCACAGCAGGACAGGCCTGCCGCCTGGTGCCCAGCCCTGCCCCCAGAAGGCTTCTCACCTGCATGAGCTCTGCGGCCGGCTGCTGGGCCTTGCCCTCCAGCTCAGAGATGACCAGCGCCAGCCGGGCCAGCTCCCCGCTGCCCCTGGCCTGGCACTTCTCCCTGCCCTCGGCGAGCTCCTGCTCCAGCCTGGCCAGCTGGTCCAGCAGGTGCTGCTCCCGCTCTCGCAGGAACTGGTGGCCCTGCGCGAACTCGGCCACGACGTGCTGCCTCTGCTCCCGGAGCTTCTGCTGCGGGGTGGGAAGGGCAAGGGTGACGCCTCCGCCTGGCGGTGGGAAACCCCTGCAGGACCTGGTGTAAGCGGCGCCAGGCGCTCTTCTCCCCGCCCACGAATCCCAAGCTCAGGCTGGGGGCCTTTGGCGCATCCCTGGGCCGACCTCCCGCCTCGAAGAAGTCAGTCACAGAGCAGTCCGGCCGCCTCGGGACTGGAACTCTGCCTGCCTGCTAGCTGCCTGGCTGCTCAGCCTGGTACCAGTTCCAGGAAAACAGTATGTTCCAGGGCCTCCTGAACACTAGTCTCTGCAGCCGCCTCTTCCAGAAAGCTCACGGACTGCTCTCCTCCAAGCCGACCAACCCTCGCCCCAGCACCGGGCCCTGCACACAGGGCCACACCAGTGACCTCAGCAAGTCTGCGCAATGTCTCTGCTCAGGGACCATGACCTTGCCTGCCCCTGAATCTCACTGCAAGTCCAGGCGGGGATCTGGCCAGTGTCCTTGTGCCCGGCTAACTGAGGGTGGGCTGCGTCCACACACACCAGGGCCTGGAGGTGCACCTTGAACTTGAGCTGTGTCTCCTGCCTCCCTCTCCCTCTCCCTCTCCCAGGGCCCAGTGGCTCACGGCAGGCCTGGCCCCAACATCCCTGCAATGCCCACTTCCCACAGAAAACTGGAACCCGCCTCTACTGAGGTGCACAGGTGCTGCCTGTCGCAGCGGCGGCGGCCACCGGCATCCTCAGCCTGCCCTCCTTCTAGTCCCGGTGGCCCCACTGCTGCAGCAACCACGTCTCTCCTCTGAAAGGGAGAGCAGAGCCAGCCTTCCTTGGTCCCCACACCCTGGCTGGCCCTTGCAGCGGTGGCTCCACAGAGGTGAGTCACAGAGGAGGGACCTTAGCTGACAGCTAGGCAACCCCCTCAGATCAGGAAGCAGGCCAAGGCCAGAGCTGCTGGGCAGGCTGGCCTGCTCCTCGACCAGCCCAGAGGCCTGCTGCAGGCCGCGGCCGTAGGCTTCCCCTCACAGCCTCACTTACCAGCGCAGCCAGGATATCAGCTTCTCCCTTCGCCTGACAGCCCTGAATTTTGTCTCTGTCTCTCCTTAGAATACTCAGGTGGTTCAGGATTTTTTCCTGCAGAAAGACAAGCATTGGGGACAGGTGGACGCTCTGGGCTGGGGCGGCGGGGTGGACTCAGGCTGAGCCCTGGGCCGGCAAGAAGCCTTCAGCGGCTGTGGGCCAGGCCGGCCTCCAGGTGGGCAGAGCGCCGTGCGGGTGAGGCTTACCCTGTGGGGCTGGGCGGCCTTCTCCAGCAGCACGGCCGTGTGGGGCTTGTGCTCCCGGGACTCCCGGCACAGCACGCACAGGAGCTGCCCATCATCCTCGCAGTAATAGTGCAGCTTCTCCCGGTGCCGCTCACACAGCCTCGCGTCCTGCTGCTCCCGGGCTGCGTCCCCCAGCTGCCTGCCCTTGTCCACCTTCAGCCGTTCAATGTTCTCCACCAGGCTGGCCAGCTGCCACACGGGGCGGATGTTCTCCTTCTTGAAAGGCTTCTTGCAGAGGGGGCAGGCGGGGTGGGCCCCCAAGACAGCGCAGATGTCGGCGGTGCAGCTGCGGCAGAAGACGTGGCCACAGTCGATGGTCACAGGGTCCCGCAGGTAATCCAGGCAGATGGAGCAGGTCACCTCCTCCTCCAGGCTGCGCAGCGGCGCTGCCGTGGCCATGCTGTCCTCGGTCCTGGGCTCAGAGGCCTCTGCTCACAGGTGGGGCTCCTGCTCCTTGGAGACCAGACATGGAATCAAGAGCAGACCCAGCAGAGGGCGGAGCTGGCAGCCCACACAGGGCCGCCCCACAAGCAGCAGACTTACCAGCTCCCACAGGCGCACCAAACAGCAGTGTGAGAGCGGCTTACTGACCATCTAGTCCACCCCACTTTACAGATAAGGAAACTGAGGCAGAGGGCGCAGCCTGGTAGAGCGGGGTCGGGAAAGCAGTCCCCCCTCCAGGCCCTTTCCTTCCATCAGCTGGTGCAATTATGGCAGAACGGGGACCCGAGGGCTCTGCTGGGAAACTCATGACAAATCACAAACCTGCAACGTCCAGTAGGCAGTGCTCTCAGCTGGGCAGTCACAGGCTGCACAGCTACTCCTTCAGGTTTCAAAGACTGAGCACGGGGCTCTTCACAAGACCCAAGAAGCACCAGCAGCGTGAGCTCTGGCACTTCCTGCGCAGGCGTGTCCCTGGACTGGGCTTTGGGGGTCTGGTTCTCATCCCCAGACAGTGGGACTCGACCGGGGCCTGCAGAGCACCCCTTGACCACTGGACTCGCTCCCAGCTGTGCCTCCCCACAGAGCTGGCCCGGCCGCTCTGCGAGGAGCGAGGGCAGACTGTCCCGGCTGGGCTCACCGACACCACGGCAGGGATGCCCGCCGGGACTGCACCGTGTGCCGAGGGCCCGGTCCTCGCTGAGCACAGCTGAGCACGAGAGGACTTCAGTCCGTTTACCTTTGCCGCCCTGGCCCACTTCCTGACCTGACAGCTGCCTGCTGCCCCTGACTCTGTGTGACAATAGAGAACTGTTCTAGGAACTCTGAGCCTGTGTAGCCACCCATAGAGTGGAAGGTGATACTTACCTCCAAGGTTTCCTAAGTGGGCGGAGTGAAAGCATTACGCTGCAAGTCCTGACCATGAGCACAACACCCAGAAAGTCTAGGAGAGAACGCAGAACCCTGGCTCCAAATCCAGGAGTGTTCCGAGCCCAGAGGCAGAGCGAGACGTAAAGTGGCAGCGAGAGAGGAAGCGCTCAAGGGGCAGGCAGGGCAGGACCTTGCTCTGCTGTGGATCCTGGCCGCATGGAGCAGTCGGGAGAGGGCAACAGAGGGCAGCAGGGGGCACACGGGCCACTGCGAGGCTGGAGCGAGTGCACGCGCGCCGGAAGTCAATGCCATCAGGACTGTGTCCGCTGAAAGTCCATCACAACAGAGCCCCGTGGCCCTCGGGCCCTTCCACGCAGTGACAGGAATGAGCTGGAAATGACCCCCAGGCTCTAAGACCCAAAGGAAAAGCAAGGCATGGATGTGATGTCTACTTCACGAGGACCTGAAGGGAGACAGCAGTGCTCCGTGTAGTGAGTGCTGGCCTGGTGAGGGCCTGGCACACTGCCAGCAAGGCGACGGCACGCTCCACTCCGAGGGACGCAAGGAGGTGAAAAACAGGTACACACAGAGCTCACATGAAGGGGCGGGGTTGAGTAATTTAACTGGCAAACGAGGTAATAAAATGTTTAGGATAATAAGGCTAGCAAAGTCGTAGGCAGGGTCGGCCAGCTCCCTGGCTGCCTGCTGGGCACGAGCTGTGGTGAGGAGGGTCCTGGGCTGGGAGTCCCTTGCCGGCACTCCGGGCACTCCGGCACCCGTGGAGAGCTCTGAGGTTAAAGGTGGAGGCCATTTCCTTTGCTCTGTTGGTGCTGGGACTTCCTTCTGTTGCAGTTCCCGGAAGGATCAGAGGACTGTGAAGAGTCAGCCACAGTGCCCCACCAGCCTGCCAGGCGGGCACCGCCCTCGCGAGAGCAGCCTCCTCCACCCGGGCATGCGGGCTCTGAGGCAGCTTTAAATCCCAGAAACCATATGAACACGATCCCACACATATTCAAACAATAACACAGTCCGGGGGTCACAGAAGAAGAGTGGCGAGTAAGTGCAGGAGGGGTAGCAGATTAGGAAAACATCCTCATGATAAGACAAGGGTCTTTACTGGATGCTAAAGCCACGAGGTGCTGGGGGACAGGATAGTCCCACGAAGCCAAAGTACTTCCCAATGGGTTAGTGCTTCCTAATGTGCCTTGATAAGGGAGACCTGTGACCACCTCAACCAGTGCCCAAACCAGCCTCGCTGAGAGGGACGAGCTGGCGCGCGCTTCCCCGGATGACTTACCCTGTGGCACCTATGACTTACACGTCGCCTTGCAAGTAGTCCTGCACAAATGTTTGACCTAAATGAACTGAATCAGGCACTTAGACCTAACTTCCAGTTTACAGAAGATTTGAGGGAATGAGGAATGAGCTAAAACACATCATGAGGAAACAATCAGCTAAGTCCAGAAGATAGGACATTCCACAAAAAACTGCCCTGGTCTTTTACTTACTTACTAGAGGCCCAGTGCATGAAATTCGTGCACTGGTAGGGTCCCTAGCGGCTGCCGGGGCACCGGGGCCTCCCTCCCTTCTCCCAGCTGGCCCTGCCCCCTGGTCAAACTCCTGGATGAACTCCGGGTCAAAGGGACAATCTGCATACTATGCTTTTATTATATAGAATTTATTTTTAAAGATTTTTTAGAGAGAGAGGAAGGGAAAGGGAGAGAAAGACATTGATGTGAGAGTGTAACATCGATCAGCTGCCTCTTGCATGCCTTCTACTGGGGATCGAGCCCTCACCCCAGGCATGTGCCCTGACCAGAAATGGAACCGTGACCTCCTGGTTCATGGGTTGATGCTCAACCACTGGGCCACACGACGAGCCAGGCGTCTCCTGTTTTGTTTTGTTTTTTAAAGAGGCATAAAAATAGTTTTGGGACAATTAAGGAAATCCGACAAAGGACTAGAGTCGTATGGAGTATTGTTAATTTTTAAAATGGTATTTACTGAGATTGTGAGAAGGTCCATATTTTAGGCAGTGTGGGCTGCAGTACTTAGGGCTGCATAACTACGACTTACTTTTAAATAGTTCCACAATAACAAAAGTTAGACAAACCTTCTGAGGAGAGGGGCTAGTTTTCTATCCAGGGTCTGCAGTACCAAAGGTGCTCAAAATCACAACTGGAGAGCCCATGGTGCTCAACAGCTTAGAGTCAAGGCCCACGTGCCCAAGCGATGCCTGGATCAGAAGAACTGAAGACAAAACTGCCCGTCAGGACCATCTGTCTGAGAGTGTGACAACCAGACAAGGGAGACAAACGAAACGTGTTACCGCGTCTATGCTCACGTCCATCTCTGGGCTGCACGCTCCCCAGCATGGCACAGCGTGCACCGGAAGGCAGCTCAGTGCATCACTGGACCCGTGTTAGACCCAGGTGTCGATCTGTGGGTGGACCATCCAGGTTCAGCCTTGGGCTCTGCCGCGCAATGGCCAGGTGACTAACAGATTCTCGGAGACAGCATTTATTTAGGACCCACCTTATAGCCATTTTTCACATCTTATGTTACCCAGCGTTCAGGATACTCTTCTAAGGACACCGAGGATCGGCAGGGCAAGCACCTTGCCGGAGGGTACATGGCTAGGAAGCCGTGTCCCGCAGATGCCTCGCAATCCAGGACTGTTCCCTACCCAGGCAAACTGTGAAAGGGGCCTTAATAGCAAGCAGCTCCTTTGTCCGGAAGCTCGGATGAGGTCACCTTCACGGAAGGGCTTTATAAGCTGCAGTGCTGGCCACTCTGAAGGGGCGCATGCTGCTCTGACACTGGCCACGAGCACCTCATCTTAAATGACAGGAAGTAGGACTGGAGCACAGGCCCAGGCAGACCCCACAGACAGCTGCTCACCACCCCAGGCCCAGTCCTTTCAGGCCCAATGCAAAGAGACCCGCTCCAAACTTCCCCGAGCTGGAAAACACTCAGTGAGGACATAGCCCACCCCCTCCCTTCACCCAAATGAGAATTCTGAAACCCGACTGCAGGGCAGCAGGCCTTCTGTGCCCTCAATACACCAGAAGCTGGCTGCAACTCGCCAGAACCAGGCAGAACTGGAGACACCCCCACCCTTTTGAGTTCCCCATCTCTGCAACCACCCTCCCCAGAACTCCCTCGGTCTCATAACCACCTCCTGGGCATCTGTCCTCATCTGTCAGCAGAAGTGCTGAGGGGACTATGTGACTTCCTGCCGCACATTTTAGGATGTGGGTGCCATGCGTAATTCGTGGCTGTGAGAATCACTGTGAGCTACCAACAAGCTGAGGGAGGCAATGCCAGGAATGCCCACACCTATGGGTAGGCACCTGCACTCCCCGCCCACCCATTCCAGAGGGAAAAGATGGGAACTCGGGCCCCTTGCTTCCTAACAGCTGTCAACCACTGCCCTACCAGGTGCTAAACTCTCCCTCAACTTCCTGTGGCTTCTGCCACCCCACACCCTCCTGCCTGCCTCCTGCTGCCTCGGGCTCCTACTGCCCCAGAAGGAACCCAGAAGACACTGAATCCCAGACATGGACTTCAAGACCCAGAGCAGTGAGTGGAGGGGCCTGCATTTGCATCCGGCCTCTAGACTGCTTCTCGAACTCATGTTTGAGGCTCCAAACAAATCCCCTTCTTCCTTGCAATCCCAAAGCACTTGGCAGAGAGCTCCATGCTCTGTAGGAACCCCACTTACGGGTGGCATAATGCATCCAACAGGTTACTAGGCACGTATTGGGTGCCTATCAAATATGGCAAAGTCCCGTCCTCCCAGAACTTAAATCTAGGGACACAACTGAGTGAACTTTTCTTTAGAAGCTGAAACCAGAGCTGCTTGTGGGGGTTCTGCAATGCTCACGGTTCCCCCGAGTTACTGAAGCCTCCTGTCTCCCTTGCCGGGTGCCTTCCTTTAGTCCCTCAAACAGACCGTGTCAAAACTGCCTTCCACCGCCTCAAACCTCTACTGGCGCCAGGTGCTCCAGGGACAGGCAGATCTCCGTCCCACGACCGGCGAGGCCCCGGGTCCTCCAGGCCAGGTCTTGTCTCCAGGCTCATTTCCTGCCACTTCCCACCTCAAACTCCACCCCACGGCCAAGGCAGACCCCTCTCTAAGCCTCCAGAGGCACCAGCTCTTTCCTGCCTAGCCTTTGAGCCTTTGCAAGTGTGACCCCCTCTGCACAGAGCCCACTCCTGTTCCATCTTGAAGTCTCGGCTGAAAGCCACCTCCTCTGGCAAATCATTCTTGGCCCGATAGAGCTGGACGCACCCACACTGCACGGTGTACTTCTCTGCAGTCGAGCGCTGACTGATTTAATACCAGCTTTTCCCAAACCTCAGACAGTCTGCTCACCCCAGAATCCACGCAGCGCCTGCAGAGGCCACTGGCTGAGGAAGTGGGTGAGGCGGCAAAGAGCACCCGAGGCCTACGAAAGGCTTCCTGAGCATCTGCGAGCCCCGGTGAGTGTCAGCCATGGTCCTGCTCTGCAGCAAGGTGACGTCTTCACACTCCCTCCGCCAGCAAGAGCAGTCACCACCCGTCAGGGAGCCCAAGGGTCGGCTCCAGGAACAGCCAGAAACCAGGAGAGGAGGGCACGGCAGCTGTGGTGTGTTCTACGTGGCGATAACCGCTCTCCCCTCTCTTCCAGTTTTACCTCTGTATGCAAAGAGCTCGTCTCCGGGTTTTGAGCTTCAGAGGAATGGAATCATATTGCATTCTGGGAGGGGGACTACCAACATCATGTTTGTGAGGTTCAGTCATGTGATTGTGAGCTGATTTTGTTCATTTTCGTTGCTTTCTGACTATAGAATTCTACTGCTGATATAGTCTATTTTGATGGCCATCTAGGTTGTCTCCAGTTTGGGACAATCACAAACACTGTTCATTTCTGCACACATATCCTAGTACCTACAGACGAGGAGAGGCAGCCTCAACCGCCTGCACCAATGCACGTTTCCACCAGCAGGCAAGCCGCACCCACACCTGCTATTGTCAGCTTTTCAGTTTCTGCCAATCTAGTGGATGGAAAATAGAATCCCACTGTGTGTATGTGTGTGTGTGTGTGTGTGAGAGAGAGAGAGAGAGAGAGGGAGAGAGAGAGAGAGAGAGAGAGAGAGCTGTATAAAAAAAGGAAAAGAAAAGAAAGAAAAAGAAACCACACAAGAGGCCCAGTAAACAGAGAGAGAGAGAGAGAGAGAGAGAGAGAGAGAGAGAGAGAGAGAGAGCTGTATAAAAAAAGGAAAAGAAAAGAAAGAAAAAGAAACCACACAAGAGGCCCAGTAAAGAGAGAGAGAGAGAGAGAGAGAGAGAGAGAGCTGTATAAAAAAAGGAAAAGAAAAGAAAGAAAAAGAAACCACACAAGAGGCCCAGTAAAGAGAGAGAGAGAGAGAGAGAGAGAGAGAGAGAGAGAGAGCTGTATAAAAAAAGGAAAAGAAAAGAAAGAAAAAGAAACCACACAAGAGGCCCAGTAAGAGGCAACAGGATCCTACAGCAGGTGCCCCTTAATCCAACAGTAAGTGCTCTGAGGGTCTGTCTTTTGGGGAGAGGGTTCAGCCAGTTTACATTCCTCCAACCCCTTCTGGGGGTCCCTGCTGCAGGCGAGCTCGCCCTCAGCTCAGGAGTGCAGCAAGAGGTCTAGTCAAGACCCCTGGCCACAGTGCTGGCTTCAGGGATAAGAACCTGACTCACTACAGCCAGTCGCAAGGAGACCTCGCGGAGACATGGGGGAAAGATTCTTGTGGTTTCTCCAGAACCTGCAAGAGCTGGGTCATATGGTTAGAAGCTGCTGGAGCAGTTTCTTGAAAATGAAACCCACCAGGAGGTGAAGTGAAAGGAACCAGGTCCATCAGTGAACCCTTATCAAGCTGTGCCTGGAGCTATCCTACCCTTGAACTTTCCCCTCACATGAACCAATAAATGCTGTTAGGCCCACCTGGCTTGGCTTGTCTGTAATCTGCAAAGAAGGAAAAAAAGAATCCTGACTGATATGCAGAGAGTTCTTGAAGGTTACCAGGCTGAAATATACAAAGAGCTTGTGCAGAAAGATAAGCCTGTTTATCAGAGGTCTTGTAACAAGGCAAATACCCACTGGCAGTTCCCTCTCTGGCCCTCACCTGCCAGGCCAGGCCACCGCGCCTTCCCCACTGCGCCTGGACCTGTGAGTGAGGAAGCACAGGCAGTCTTCTTCACCCAGCTGTCGTTCTAACCCACGCCGAAGGGGAGAGTCAGGGTTAGGACTGAGCTCCGGGTTTTCACCCAGCCCAGCCACTCTGCTGTGCAGCCTGGGGCTAGACCTCCGGACCTTTCTGGGTCACAGTATCACCACGAAGAAACGGGAGTGGGAGGGCATACCCAGGCCATCAGGGGTGTGAAATAACAGAAAAATATGTTTTGGTCTCTGCTCCCGTTCCTGACACAGGCTCCTGAAGCCCTGGCCATTTCCTGGTGATAGGAGAACGAGGAGCAGTTTTTGTTCTATTGCGGCAACTCTGGGTAGGCTCCTGGATGGGGCCTGTGCACCCAAAAGACCGAGCCATGAATACAAGCTTGGAATTTTCAGCCCCATCTCCCATATTCAGGGGAGAGGGGCTGGGAATGGGGTTATAACTGATCACGCCTGTGTGAGGAAGCTCCGTAAAATCCCAATGGTGCAGGATTCGGGGAGCCTCCAGGTGGGCGAACACGTCCACACAGGGAAGGTGGACACACCCCAGCTCCACAGGGACAGCCGCTCCTGTACTCTGGACCCTCCCAGACCTCACCCTATACATCCCTTCATCTGGCTGTTCATCTGAATTCTTACCACATCCGTTAATGAACCTATATGTAAGTGTTGGGCTGAATTTTCTTATTACAACAGGACAAACCGAAATAAAGGTTCGGCAAGCAACTGGCATGTTTAATGTGCAACACCAAGCCGCGGCTATTATTAAGAGCAAGCAGAGCACCATAGACACAGCCGAGCCTTGGGGTCAGGTATGCAGTTTCACTGTGCTGATGTCTGACAATCTGGCTATCAGACAAGAAAGTAGCAGTTTATCAAATTTAGTTTTTTCAAGATCATAAAAGGAGTCAGTGAGCTCAACATCCAGGGGTTAATGAGATTGAGTGGCACTAACCATTCATTCCCTGGAGGAAGGATCTAAGCCATCAGCTGGGAGTTACCATTTTTCATCAAATTTGATATCCAAGTCATTATTTAGTATCACTAAAATCCATGTGATCAACAGTATGTCATAATTTGACTGTCAAAATATTTCTTTCCATGCAGAACATGAACAGTTGATGGCATCTTGGTTTTGGTGCGATGTGGCATAGCTCCTACAAAGTGCTGCAGGGGACCTCGCACAGTCCCATCCTATTCCTCTCCGGCTTCAACACTCCCAGCAGGTCAGACTGCACAGCAGGCACATAGGCCCTGTGACCTGGCCCCACTACATGTCCAGCTTGCAACCCGCTCACGACATACAGTGACCGGGAACATAACCTTCTCCAGCCTCCACTCCCCACCCTGACCCCGTGCATGCTCCTGGGAAGGCCTGAATCTGATATGCCCCTCACCGGTGAGGCCCTTCCTTGAATAAGTTAAGACAGACAAATTTCCCATGCAAAAGAATGCCAAGTACTGCTGACGGTGTGCACCCTTGGTATGGCGTGATGAAAATGCAATCTATCCTGGGGGTCCTCCCATGAGCCCAAACTTGGGGAAAACAGCAGACAATTTCCAGTAGAGGAGCATCCTACAATACACATGACCGGTATTCCTCAAAACGGAGGTCGTCAAAAGCAAGGAACGCCTGGGACACTGCCCCCGGGGGGTGGGGGGTGAGGAGACGTGGGAGTAAGTGACCCGGGCGCGACCCTGGAGCAGAAGCAGCGGGTAAAAACCAAGGAAACCTGCCTGCCCGGCGGCTCAGCAACAGGCCCTCCGCGGGCTCCCGCCGCCAGACGGGCCGCCAAGTGGGCGGGTGGCTCAGGGACTACGGGGCGCGGGCTAACGGGCACCCGAGGCTCGGCTGGGGACACGGAAGGAACACGATGGCTGTAGGGCAGGACGGGAATACACAGAATTGGAAGCGCCTGCCTCCCATTTGCTCCAGATCCCTGTTCACACCCTAAGGCCAAAATCAGCAAGAAAGTCAGCAGGAAGCACTAATGTGCTATGGGCTGAGGAGGGAGGACCCGTAGCTCCAGGTACACGGGACTTAACCGGTTAATTCGGGTCAAAAAAAAAAGGAAGGAAAACATGACTTTGGTCATGGTGACGGGGAGGGGGCCTGCTCGGCTCCAAGCAACCAGACCAGGGCCGCTTCCTTCCGTCCGGCGTTGCGAGGTCCCCCCGGGGTTGCGAGGGGGGGCCCACGAGGAAGGGGCGCGCGGGGCCCGGGACTGCGAGGGGGGCGCAAGAGGCAGGGGGAGGCGGCAGGGCGCGCGGGGCTGCATTCTTCATGCGACGCCCCAACTCACCGGAGCCTAGCTCGGGGCCGCGCGTCGGGCCGCGTCCTGGTCGCCGAGGGCCTGGCGGCCAGTTCCGGGTCGCGATTTTCCGCGAGCACCGAGCCCGGCAGCGCGTCCCGCCTCCTCCCGGCGCTCCGCCGAGATTTCTCGCGTCCTGCGCCCGATTGGCCCCCGCCCAGCCCCGCCTGCCAATGGGAAGCTCAGGATCCTTACGTCACTGATCGGGCAACTCTGCGGGGGTGGGGCAGCCCGAGAAAAGGAAACTGAAATCAGGCTTCAGCGCAGCCGGGTCGGGCGCGCGGGGCGCGGGGGGCGCGGGAGCCAGCGCCGGCCTAGCCTCTATGGGACTCTGCGCGCCAGGCCCGCCCCCGCGGCCCCATCTGCACCCCTAGGTTCGCGCCCCGCCCTGGTCAGAGTCGTGGGTGCCTTGCGGCTAAACTGCGCTCGCCCGGTGCTCCACGAAATAGGACTCTGCCCTCACGTGGCCTAAATTTGCTTCCGGGAGCAGGCTGGATTTTAGCAAGCAAATATTCCCAGTGGGCTATTTGCAAAAAATTAACTCATTTCTGAGACGGCGATGATGAGTAAGGAGCTTTCCATAAAATATCCTTAAGCCAGGCACGCATTCATGTCCCCATTCGACAGACGGGAAAACTGAGGTTCCAACAGCTGCGGGGCTGAGCCTGGCTCAGGGAGCCAGTTTCCCTCGGTGCTGGATTCAGAGATCACCAAGCGGCAGGAGCTCGGGTTCCCAGGTCTTTGGGAAGTTTCCAGAGGTTCCCGCGCGCCCCCGCCGCCCCTGGCCAGGAAACTGACCACAGCGAGCCCCACCGCCGCCCAACCTGCCTTCGCTTCCTGCTCTGCCTGCAGCCGCGCAAGCGGCCGAGTGGCCCTGTCCCAGGACCTGTCGCATTAAAATCCCCGTCTCCCGAGCCAGCTGGCGGCTCGCCGGGAAGGTTCTCGGGGCCAGCAAGCTTCCTGCCCCTAAGATTGGACGGGAGATCCATGTGAGGGCACAGGTGATAGATAGCAGGTGGGGGGGGGGGGTCCTGACAGGGTGAGCTCAGGGTCCTACAGCCTAAAATCTGCCGGGCCTCCCCCCTCCCCCACAGGGGCAAAGGAATTGGCAGTGAATAGTCAGTGGTGCTTATCGCCTGGTGGTAGATACTCAGAAGAAATCCACTCCCATGCTTTACATCCTGTCCAGTGTGATGTTAGGGGCAGAAACTGAATGTTGGGGAGCAGCTATAATCATATAACCACGCTCTGTCAACGGTGATTGCGTTGTTCTGACTAAAGAAGGCGCATGCTAACCTGCTGGGAGTTGCCCATGGGACCTGGGAGATCACCTGGAAATGCAGCCCATCCTCCCCCCAGGGAGCTGCCTATTCTTGAAGCATGGTAGCAGTCATCTCAGGTAGAAACTGTAGTTTAACTCTAACCCTGCTGTTTGGCTTAACAATAGAAAAGTTACTTTGATTTTCTGAGTTATGTAAATCATCCCATTCGATTGAATGCCTTATTGATTGTAATGTGAATACCCCATTGGTTGTGGTCATACTGGTTTTAGAAAGCACATTCCTCTGTACCTGGGAACCAGGACAGCACAATTATCCCAAGACCTGAGGGTTCCAGATAATGTGTTCTGTCAACTCAGTGGTCCCAAAAACCAGGACAGCACAATTACTCTAAATTGCCTCGATGGCTCTAGATAATGTATTCCTGTCAACTCAGTGATTCGGAGACCCAAAACTATAATTAACATGCTTAATTCTGCTTCTGTAAACTGCTTTTTTGCGAACCAGTTTCCTCATTCCAAATCCTAGGATGTAATCAATGCCTTTGTGATTTTTGCCTATATAAATCTGGTGTTGCGGCCATCTTATCACTTCGAGATTTGGGAGAGCGAAATGCCCCCCTCAGAGTCCCGGATTGCAATAAATGTGACTCTTTAATTCGACTTCTTGAGGCGTCCTTCTGTGATTCACGGGGTACATTACAACATTCTCATGGAAAGATGAACAACCTT
The DNA here is from genome assembly GCF_963259705.1 of Myotis daubentonii. Lineage (NCBI taxonomy): Eukaryota > Metazoa > Chordata > Mammalia > Chiroptera > Vespertilionidae > Myotis > Myotis daubentonii. The sequence continues at coordinate 98,365,850 of NC_081845.1, read as the reverse complement.
GGTGCAGAGACCAGAGTCGCCAGCCCTGGGCAAACCGCCAGCCCGCATTACCAGTCAACTGCCCATTTTGCATACCCATTCTTACCCCTTTGCCTACTTCCCCACACAATCGTCCTCCTTCTACCCAATATAAGCAGCCGGCTGATGGTGGAGGGACAGCAGGTGTTTGTGGGGACCTGCTCTCCCGCCGCCGGCATCATGGGATAAACGCTCATACAGGATTCAACTCTGTCTCTGCTTAATTGGCTCAAGTAGGGACAGGCAGCGTGGACCGATTGATTGTCCGGTTACAGTGTGACTCTCACAGCCCTGTTCTCTGGGCAGGAGGCGTTTGGACTTCACCCTGTTCCACAGGACTCTGGCTGCCTGGTCTCTGTTAGGTCTGATCAAATAATTGAGTCAATACCACCGCACCCCCCTGGAACTGAACTTTAGACCACTTCACAACCCACAGTCCCTTTCGGCTCAGGCTACATTCTGATTGCTAACACCATTATCTTTTCCCCTCTGGACTTTCCCAGGAGTTCCCCACAGAAAAAGCCCGCCTGGAGTCCCTTAAAACCTCTGACCCCCACTCCTGGGGGCTGGTGCCATTTGGGGGCTCAGCCCTGGGTTCCCGATGGCCTAATAAATTCCTAATTCTTTACCCCTTTCAGCCTCATGCTTTCCTCCTTTGGGGTTGGAGGTTTTAGCTGGTGGTGTAGAAAAAGGTGTGTTTAAAATGCTCCTTAAAAGAAAACTAATCTGTTTTCTTTCCGTCCCTAGGAGGCGCTTCCCCCACCCGCAGATCATGCTGTGACCCTCCTGCAGCAGAGGACCCTTTCCCGCTTAAAGTTCTCTCTTCCCAGGACCACTGTAGAGAACCGAGGCCTATGCAGGGCCTGAGGGCTGGCGACCCTCTTGCACCTCCTCAGTCCCAGTGCTTCAGCTCCTCCCCCCCTGCCGGGAGCCGGTCCATCCTTGCTGTTTCAAGGGACCTGGTATATATGGCATACGGTTCTTAATATGTTTGCTCACCTTCTTGGCGCTGTGTTTTAACCAAGGTCACCTCTCCGAGAAAGGTTGAATCCCCAGGTGGGGATTTTCCCCTGAAGTTAGGGAGGGAATAAAACCCCTCAACTAAGTGCCAGGCGGGGAATTAATCATTTTAACTACGAACAATCATGCTTAAGCTACATAATCTTTACTCCCTGGAATGGAGATAAGAAACGCCCTAACCTTTGGAATAGAGATTGATAGAATTGGAATCAACTGGTATATATACAGATGTAACAAGACAGCGAGAGACAGAACTCAGGAGACAGGACTTAGAAGTCAGAACCAAGAGAGACAGAACCTACAGGGAACCAGGAGATGGAGGAGCTTCGCTGGAGAGAACATGGCAAAAGATCCTGGACTGAACCTGACTACAGAAATTGGCAAGAGAACCTGACTAGAACCTGGTGACTGAACCTGGCTGGAGAACCTAGCGAGGGAACATGGCTACAGAACCTGGCTGGAGATCCTAAGCAGAACCTCTTTGGAGATCCAGACCAGAACTTGGCTGGAGATCCTGGCTGGAGATCCTGGCTAGGCTGCTGATCAACTGAACACTGTCTCCGTGTCCTTCCTTCTTCGCCGACTCCGTCCACACCTTTGGGGACCCCGGCACCCCCCCCCCCCCACCGGCATGGCTGCCCCTTCTACCACATTGAGACAGGCCAGCCAGCCAGGGCAAGTGGATGGGGAAAGGGAGACAGATCGTTAACTGGTCCAACAGTTTACAGCCATCTAACAAATTGCAAAATCCTGTCTTCCCTGACCAAGGACACGTAAGAGTAAATGGTTTGCACTTCTCCTCCCCAGGGAGGGTAAATAGCCTAAGTCACCCCACTCAGGGAGGCAGCAGAAATCCAGTAAGTGCCATTTGTGCCAGCCACACGCAAGGGCGGACAAAGTTAAGGGACTAAATCTCATCTTGGGGCATTGAGATGATGAATATTCTATTGAGATCCTCCCCTAAGACCTCCCCTAAACTCCCAGCCCTTATGAACCCTAGGAAACAAAGGACCTAGCCTGCCCGCTCCAGAGCACATGCACTGTGCTTCCCCCCAGGCATGCGTCTCCTAAACTCTATGGTCCCCATGAGATTTGCAACCAGGGGAGCAATGCGCAGCAGCAGCTGTCCCAGGGTAACCCCTGAACCGGCCTCCAGGGCCCCTTCTCCCTGACTTTTCAGGAGCCAACAGCAGCCTGGCTTTGTCTGCTTTTGTTGCTGTGTGTTCATATTTCTCAGCGACCCAAGGCAGCCCGTGGAGGCTCTCCTGCTGCTGTCCTAGGCCCTTCCTTGTTGTGTTTCACTGTCTTCAGCTTTAAGAAACGTCCTCTCAAAATCACCTGGACATGTGTTGTGAAATCAGGAACCCCCACCCCACTGGCGGCCCAGGCAGACCCGCTCTGGCCTGGGTCCTGCCCGGTAACATCGTCTCTGCTCGACCGGCATCTCAGAAAGGCCTTCTCCCACCCCGCCCAAGTTAGCTCCCCATCATGCATCATTTTGTTTTACTTTCTGCATTCATTCCTCATCATTTGAAAGACTTGTTCACTTTTTTGTTCGTTTATTTTGCACTCCCCGCCCCACCACTGTAAGCCCTGTGAGAGTGGAGACACCGCCACCGTCTTTAGTGCAGGTGGCTGTTTAAAAATGTGTGTTGAATGAAAGCTCTGCTAGGGAATTTCCAGACGTTTCCAATGGCCAAATGGCCCTACGTGGCTGCAGCATCAGCCAGGCACTTCTCCTTCACACTGTTACTGGACGGTTCCGTGCTGGGCGCTGGCCCTGCCCTGGCCCGATCCAGGACCTTTTGTGTGTCAGGCGACCCCCAGGCTCTTGAGTTGCACAGGAAAAAATTCAAGAATGTGTTGACATGAGAACGAAAGCAAGTTTATTCAGGTAGAGAGGAAGGGAGAGGCTAGACTGCCAGCTCCTGGAGACAGGATCCGAGGTCTAGCCCAGGACTGGCAGCCATGTTCACTGCCCCCCTGGCTGAAGTCTCACAGGACCCCCGTGGCTGTGAAAGAAGCGAAGTGCGCGGCCAGTGGACTTGGTGGGACTGGCCAGTGAGTTGTGCACCCAGTCAGTCAGTTCCCAGGGCATCAGTGTTTCCAGTTCTTGAACTTTGTGGGGACAGTATCAGTCTCCTCTTTCGGTTGGAAGGGGCCTTGTCCTGAATATGGTCCCTTCCAGAAGTGTGATGCTTTGACCCCCTCCACCCACTTCTATTTGTTGTGTCAGTTTTCATTATGATGATATAAGGAGCTTCGGGGTCCATTTCTGGTCAATTTTCCCTCCATCATGGAATGATCTGGCTTCAGCTAGTTCCTGTTGCTGACCCCTGTGGCCACTGCAGCGGTCCTGCCATCACCTGTTTCCCTTTGACCGTGCCTGGAGGTGTGGGCTCTGGGGGGAGGACCTAGCGGCTTCTTGGCTTATGATGCTAGTACGTCCTCATTCTGCTTGTCGTGATTTCCCCTGACCTCTTTCTCTGCTGCCTCAACACTATGCCTCGACTGATACAGCTTCTCAAGTGCAAGTAAAGGCAATGGGAATGGGGACCCCACGGCTTTGTGCTCACCGGCAGCCTGTTACAGCGCACAGTGTTACTGCACCTGTAGCTGGCCCCCAAGGCTCTGAGAGGAGAGCCAAAATTCCTGCCTCTACCTCCATAGAAACATCAATGATGACAGAGAATTATCCATCGGCTGCCTCCAGCAGACCCTCTACTGGGGATCAAGCCCACAACCTGGATATGTGCTCTGACCGGGAATCGAACCATGACTTCCTGGTTCATAGGGCCACACTCAACCACTGAACCACACCAGCCGGGCCCTTCCTCTACCTCTCCAGACCCATTTTCATACCAGATGGACACCAGAACAGTATGTGGCTGGTTAGAAGTTTGGCTTTGGAGACAAGTTCTGCTGGATTCCTCTGCTCTACCACATTCTGTGTGATTTTGGAGAGTTGTTCAGCCTCTGTGTGTCACCAGTTTTTTCACTGCAAAATGCAGATGATAATTCTGTCAACTTCAGAGAATTGTTGTGAAGATTTAAAGAAACAATATGTGGCCCTAACCAGTTTGGCTCAGTGGATAGAGCGTCAGCCTGCAGACTGGAGGGTCCCAGGTTTGATTCCAGTCAGGGCATGTACCTTGGTTATGGACACATCCCCAGTAGGGGGTGTGCAGGAGGCGGCTGAATCAATGTTTCTCTCTCATTGATGTTTCTAACTCTCTATCCCTCTTCCTTCCTCTCTGTAAAAAATCAATAAATTTTTTTTTTAAGAAAAAGAAACAATATGTGTAAAGTCTTTGAAAGAGTGAATAACTGTCGACTACGACAAAAGGTATGATGTAATTACTTGCACTTTGTGGGAACCGCGACAGAGATGCCTGATAGTCAAGGCCAATTAGAGCACAGAGGCCTTGTGGTCAATACACCGAGTGGCCACTCTGCGTCTAGGCTAAGGTACCGCGCAGGTGCAAGGCCACAGGACCTCACGGTACGCCGTGCCCTTCCATAGCCAGATGACTGATGGCACTGTTGGCTAGAGGCCTCTTTTGTTTAGGTAGTAATATACATGTTGTCAACCAGCCAGTCAGCTAGAGGAGCGAAAAGGCAGGCACAGAGGGTGCTGCTACAATGTAAGACCAGGAGCTCATGGCGAGCTCAGAGAGAGCTACCATGTCAACCAGCCAGTGAGCTGGGCTGGGAGACAGGGAGCTGCTGAGCCAGAGGGGCTGGAGAGGCTATGAGGCCGCAGCTCTGAGGGAGCACTCAGGCGCTATTGCATGTAACGCGACTGGTCTAGAGGCAGCGTGCGGCTGCCCAGATAACAGCTGTGGGTGCAGAGACTGCTACTAGGCAGGAAGGATCTGTATTCACCAGCCGGTGTACGCTGTCTGTATGCACTTTACTGTGAAGAGCTGTTTTGTCTAATGGCTCTATGGCCTCTGGCTTCTGCAATAAAGACTCATCTTATACACCCTCAACTTCCCGTAGCTTCTCCATCTGAGACCCGGCATCCAGAAAGGTCCAGGGGCTCGGACCCAACAGTTAGGATAGCGAGTAGGATTCAAGAAGGAACCTACTCAGGAAGAATTTAGAATATGTGGACCCAGAGCAGCTCAGGGCAGCAGAGCTATGCGGTGCTCATGCTGCCTCTGCCACATGTGAAATGAGAATCGTAAATCGAGCGAGAAGATTTAGTAGGTCAACACTTATGATAGAGACTTTAACCAGACAGGAATCGGGGCCTACGGGAGGAGCTCTCTCATGTGCCACGCCATCAGAAAGCCCTATAGGAAGATCTCTATGTTTAAAACATAGCTCTGTGGTTATAACAGCCCCTTCCATACACTTCCTTTTCCTAGCTGAAAAGGAACTTCCTTCTTTCTTTATTTCTTTTTAAAAATTTATTTGTTTATTTATTTTAGAGAGAGACAGGAAGGGGAGAGAGAGAGAGAGAGAGGGAGAGAGAGAGAGAGAGAGAGAGAGAGAGAGAGAGAGAGAGAGATTTGTTGACCAGTATCAAACCCGCAACCTTGACATATCAGGACGATGCTCTAACTAACTGAGCTACCTGGCTAGGGCTGGGACTTCCTTCTTTTTGCTCTCAGGACTCCCATGTGGCCCCCATAACTGCAATTATCAGATTGAAATGCTTTCCCCACTCTCCAAAAAGACTTCTTTCCAATGAAATAGCTGCACAACTTTTTGTATATGGGCAACAGTAGGTGTGTGTTCAGACAGCTCTGGTTTAACCTAAGGAAGGAGTAGGGTCTGCTCTGGCAGCGGCAGATCTCAGCATACCTTGGGCCTTCTGCTGACCTGCTTCAGACTCAGTACTGGTGGCAACTGGCCACGATTCAGAGATTTGCCCCTCCCATGCACACTGATGCCCAGCAGAGGCAGCTACTAACTGTGGATCCCTTTGTGGCTTCTAACAGGTAGCCCAGGACCAGTCATAGACAGCATCTGACATTATCCGGCACCAGATTCCCTCCCAGAAGCCATAGAACCAACACATCCAGTGCTGTCTTCAGACCACCAGAGTACCACCCGATTAACTCCACAGGTGGCACAACACAACGGGAGATCTCAGCAGGTACCTGTCCTGGGGTCAATCCTCCTTCCCCATTCCACATCAGCTCTTACAGGGTAGTTGGGGGAGATCTTCATAATCAGCCAACCTGAGGGTCAACCCCACCCATGAATATGCCAACAGAAATCAAGGCTGAACTACAATAGGAGAGTACACATAATCCACCCAAGGGATACTCCTGGAGCACCTGACTCAGGTGGTCAAGGAGACTGCATCACTGAGCCCAACAGGACACCTATGCCATAAAGTCACCTTACCAAGGCCAGGGGGACATAGCAGATACACAGAAACAAACACAGAGAGGCAGCCAAAATGAGGAGAAAAAGAAATATGCCCCAAATGAAAAAACAAGAGAAATCTCCAGAAAGAGACCTAAAAAAAATGGAGACAATCAATCTACTAGATTCAGTGGTTATAACGATGCTCACGAAATTTAGTTGAGATCTTCACCAGCATGAATAAGGTCATAGAAACCATAAAAAAGAACCAGTCAGAAATAAAGAATACAATAATTGAAATGAAGAATACACAGGAAGGAATCAATCAATAGCAGATTAGATGAGCCCTAACCAGTTTGGCTCAGTGAATAGAACATCAGCCTACAGACTGAAGGGTCCCAGGTTCGATTCCCGTCAAGGGCATGTACCTTGGTTGCAGGCACATCCCCAGTAGGGGGTGTGCAAGAGGCAGCTGATGGATGTTTCTCATTGATGTTTCTAACTCTCTATCCCTCTCCCTTCATCTCTGTAAAAAATTAATAACATATATATATAAAAAATAGCAGATTAGATGAAGCAGAGGATCAAATCAATGATTTGGAAGATACATTAGCAGAAAATACCCAATCAGAGTGGCAAAAAGAAAAAAGAATTTTAAAATGAGGTTAGTTTAAGAGAGCTTTGGGACAACATCAAGCGTAACAACATCTGCATCATAGAGTACCAAAAGAGAACAAAGAGAGCAAAGGATTATTATGACTGGAAACTTCCCTAATCTGGTGAAAGAAAAGGACCAAAAGTCCAGGAAGAGCAGGGACTCCCTAATAAGATGAACCCAATGGACAACATCATGACACATCATAACTAAAATGGCAAATGTTACAGACAAAGGGAACCTTAAAAGCAGCAGGAGAGACGGTTAGTTGTTTACTAAAGAGCTCCCATAAGACTGTGCTGATTTATTAACAGATTTTTTTCCAGCCAGAAGAGATGGGCATAAAATATGCAAAATGATGAAAAGTAAGGATCTACAACCAAGACTACTCTAGCCAGCAAAGTTATAATTTTAAATTGAAGGAAAAATAGAGAGCTTCTGAGACAAGAAAATGCTAAAAAAAAGTTTACCACCCAACCAGTATATATTTCTTTTCCAATACAATACTAGTATTTTAACATTTTACAAGAAATCTTTTATTTTTCCCTGTACTCACCTGAGGACATGTTCATTGATTTTTAGAGAGAGGGAAAGAGAGAGAGAGAGAAACATCAATGTGAGAGAGAAACATCAATTGGTTACCTATTGTACATGCCCCAACCGAGGACTGGACCTGCAACCAAGGTATGTGTCCTGACCAAGATTTGAACCCACAACTTTTGGTGTATGGGAGCACCTAAATATATAAAGCAAATCTTGGTGTAAATAAAGGAAAAGATCTATAGTAATAGAGCAATGGTAGGGGAGTTTAACATCCCATTCACATCACTGAATATATTTTCCAGGAAGAAAATTAATAAGGAAACAGTGACCTTAAATGACACATTATATCAGATGGATTTTGGTGTACAGGATTTAATTGATATTTTTATAGCACTTAATCCTAAATCATCAGGATATATAATACTTTTCAATTGCACATGGAATATTTTCTAGGATAAATCACATGTTGGCACACAAAACAAGTCTCAATAAATTTAAGAAGATTGAAATCATATTAAGTAGCTTCTCTGACCACAATGGTATGAAACTAGAAATCAATTACAAGAAAAAAAATCTGAAAAACACACAAAGACATGGAGGCTAAATAACATGTTGCTAAGCAATGAATGGGTTAACAATGAGATCAAGGAAGAAATCAAAAGATACCTTGAAACAAATGAAAATGAGAATACAATATCCCAAAATCTGTGGGACACAACAAAACAAGTTTTAATAGGGAAATTCATAGCAATTCAGGCCTACCACACACACACACACACACACACACACACACACACACACACACACAACCTCATCCCTGGCCAGTGTCACTCAGTTAGTTAGGCATCATCCCACCCACCAAAAGATTGCCGGTTCAATTACCTATCAGGGCACATGCCCAGGTTGTGGGTTTGATCCCTGGTAGGGAGTATGTAGGATACAGGTAATGGATGTTTCTTCACTCTCTCTCCCTCTTCCTTCCTCACTCTTTGAAAATCAATAAAGATAAAGTCTTTTTTTTTTTAAATCTTTTATAAACAATCTAACCTTATACCTCAATGAACTAGAAAAAGAACAACAAACAAAGCCTAAGGTGAGTAGAAGGATGGAAATAATAAAGATCAGAGCAGAAATAAACAACAACAAAACAATATCTATAATAATAAAAGCATAATATGCTCATTAGACCAGACAGCCAAACGACCTCCGGACATCATTCCGGACGTCCTTCCAGATGAAGCCGCCATGGTGGGGGCCAAGGCAGAGGTGGTTAGAGGCGATGAGGCAGGCAGGCAGAGTGGGTAGGGCAGGGGTGGGCAAACTTTTTGACTCGAGGGCCACAATGGGTTCTTAAACTGGACCGGAGGGCCGGAACAAAAGCATGGATGTAGTATTTGTGTGAACTAATATAAATTCAAAGTAAACATCATTACATAAAAGGGTACGGTCTTTTTTTTTTTTTTTTTTTTAGTTTTATTCATTTCAAACGCCGTAGTTTGCCCACGGCTGGGGTAGGGGCAATCAGGCAGGCAGGTGAGTAGTTAGGGGTGATCAGGCAGGCAGAGGCAGTTAGGGGTGATCAGGCAGGCAGGCGAGTGGTTAGGGGCAATGAGGCAGGCAGGCAGAGTTTTTAGGGGTGATCAGGCAGGCAGACAGGTGAGCAGTTAGGAGCCAGCGGTCCTGGATTGTGAGAAAGATGTCCGACTGACATTTTAGGCCTGATCCCACAGTGGGATTGGGCCTAAACTGGCAGTTGGACATCCCCTGAGGAGTTCCAAATTGTGAGAGGGTGCAGGCCAGGCTGAGGGTCCTCCCTCCTCCCCCCATGCACAAATTTCGTGCACCAGGCCCCTAGTAAAAGAAATAAAAGGTTCTTTGAAAAGGTAAAGATAATTAATAAACTTATAACTAGATTCATCAAGAAAAAAAGAGGACCAATATACATAAACCCAGAAATGAAAGAGAAGTGACAACTGATACTACAGAGATAGAAAGGATTATAAGAAAATACTATGAACAATTATATGCCAACAAATTGAACAATGTGGAAGAAATTAATACATTACTAGACACATAAAATCTTCCTGGACTGAATCAAGAAGAAACAAAATCTGCCCAGATCAATTACTACAAATGACATCAATTCAGTGATCAAAAAACTCCCAAAAAAGAAATGTCCTGGACTGGATGGCTTCACAGGTGAATTTTTACCAAACATTCGGAAAAAAATAAGACCTATTCTTCTCAAAATATTCCAAAAAAAATCAAGAAGGGGGAAGACTCTGTAGCTCAATTTATTATGCTATAATTACCCTGGTTACAAAACCAGAAAAAGACATTACAAAAAAAGAATACTATAGAGCAATAGCTTTGAGGAACACAAATACAAAAATTCTCAACAAAATATAAGCGAAACGAATTTACCAATAAATTAAAAAGATTATACAACATGATCAATTGGGATTTATTCCTGGGATGCAAGGTTAGTCCAGTATGTAGAAATCAATTAACATGATACACCATATAAACAAAGTGAAAAATAAAAAATATGTCATCATATCAAGAGATAAAGAGAAAGCATCTATTGACAAAATCCAGCACCCATTTATGGTGAAAAAAACCCCACAACTCTCAACAAAGTGAACATAGAGGGAACATACCTGAACATACTAAAGGCCAAATATGACAAACCCACAGCTAAAATCTACTCAATGGACAAAAACTAAAAGCATTTCCCTTAAGATCAGAAACGAGACAGGGATGTCGTCCACTTTTATCCAACATAGTACTTGAAGTCCTAGCCACAACAATGTGAAAAGAAGAAGAAATAAAGGGCATCGAAATGTGAAAAGAAGAAGCCTGGCTGGCGTGGCTCAGTGGTTGAGCATCAACCTATACGAACCAGGAGGTCAAGGTTCGATTCCCAGTCAGGGCACATGCCCAGGTTGCAGGCTTGATCCCCAGTGTGGGGCCTGCAGGCGGCAGCTGATCACTGATTCTCTGTCATCATTGATGTTTCTGTCTCTCTCTCTTTCTTCCTTCCTCTCTGAAATCAATAAAAAAATATATTTTAAAAAATTGGAAAGGAAGAAATAAAACTGCCATTATTTGCAGATGACAAATAACTACTAAAACTGAGAAAATCAGTTAAAAAGCAGAATACAAAATAAATATTTAGAAATCAGTTGTATTTTTCTACATCAATAATGAACTACCAGAAAGAGAAACTAAGAAAATAATCCCATTTACAATTCCTTAAAAAAAAATACCTAGGTCACTGATAAGGGTTTAATCTCCAACATTTACAGGGAACTCATACAACTTAACAAAAGGAAGATAAACAACCCAATCAAAAAATGGGCAATGGACCTAAATAGATACTTTTTGAAAGAAGACAGAAGGAAGGCCAAGAGACATATGAAAACATGCTCAAAGTCACTAATTATCTGGGAGATGCAAATCAAAATGACAATGCCGTACCATCTCACACTGGTCAGAATGGCTACCATAAACAAATCAACCAATGATAAGTGCTGGAGAGGATGCAGAGAAAAGGGAACCCTCGTGCACTGCTGGTGGGAATGCAGACGGGTGCAGCCACTGTGGAAAAAAGTATGGAGTTTCCTCAAAAAACTAAAAATGGAACTCCCATTTGACCCAGTGATCCCACTTCTAAGAATATATCCCAAGAAACCAGAAACACCAATCAGAAAGAATGTGTGCACCCCTATGTTCATAGCAGCACAATTCACCATAGCTAAGATATGAAAACAGCCTAAGTGCTCATCAGCAGCACTTAGAAAACTGGATTAGAAAACTGTGGTACATCTACACAATGGAATACTACGCTGCTGTAAAAAAGAAGGAACTCTTACCATTTGCAACAGCGTGGATGGAACTGGAGAGCATTATGCTAAGTGGAATAAGCCAGTCAGAGAAAGATAAGTATCACATGATCTCACTCATTTATGGAATATAATGAACAACATAAACTGATGAACAAAAACAGATCCAGAGACAGAGAAGCATCAGAGGGAAGGCAGGGGAGGGTGGGGGTTAGAGATCAACCAAAGGACTTATATGCAGGCATATAAGCATAACCAATGGACACAGACACCAGGGCGGTGAGGGCATGAGTGGGGAGGGGGTCAAGGGGTAATGGGGGGATAAGGACACATATGTAATACCTTAATCAATAAAGAAATTTTAAAAAAAATACCTAGGAATAAATTTAACCAAGGAGGTAAAAGACATGTCCTCGGAAAATTATAAGACATTGAAGAAAGAAATTTAAAAAGATACAAATAAATGGAAGCATATACTATGCTCATAGATAAAAAAAGAATTGACAAGAAGGAAAAAATGGCAGCCGAATAGGCAGGCCTGTCCACGTACCTTGTCCCAGGAACAGACTGGAAATACAACTAAATTGGAGAACATGCACCTGGAATTACCAACTGCAGTCCAGCTGAGGAGGAGCCTTACAACAAGGAAGGACAGAAAGCCCTGGACACTGGTAAGAAAGGCAAGGTCTCCAGAGGAGCGGTCCCAAGCCCGGGGGCAGCAGGGGGAGCTGAGGAAAAGGGGCTGTTCCCTCGGAAGACAGAGGCCTGGGGCCAAGCTGCACACATAACATCCAACCGCAAAAGGGGAAAGCAGCACAACAGCTGGCCTAAGCGGAGGCTGGAGCTGGTGGGAGAGAAAGCTGCAATTTAACTGTTGCTTTTTTTCTTTTTCTTTCTTTCTTTCCTCTAAACCCAGAGAACAGGAGTTTCCGGTTGCAACTACTCACTGGAGGCTTTGGTGCAGGGAGGCAGGTGCGGATTTGAGGTGCATGAGGAGAGGCAGGGAGGGAAGCAGGGCATGGAGACGTGGGAAAGCAGTAGCCAGGAGTTCTGCATTGGGTCGTTTATACACTTCCAAAGAGAAATGGCCATCTTTTCCTAAGAGGAGCTGGCTGCTCCCAACACCCAGAGAGCAGGTAAAGGAAAAACACACCACCCTAAGTGGTACAGCCTACCACACCCTGCATTGTGCGCTTCCTAGAGGAGATACAGGCAGAGGCCAAGCCCATGGGCAGGAACAGTCTCCAAGAGCTCTCAGTGACTGGACTGGGGGAGAGGCCATCTGCCCCACTATGCTGGGAACCAGACTGATAAAAACTCCAGGTTCCCAGTCAATCGCAAGGATCTCTGTCCACATAAGGACAGAGAAATATTTTGGGGCACTTGCTGAGCAATATCTCTGGAGCATTAAAACACAGCTACCATATTCCCTGAAAGCTAAACAGCACATCCCCCACCTAAAACCCTGTCAGAAACAGACTTTTGAGTGATTAAGATTAACATATGGCTAAAAGGCAAAGGTAGGCAGAGGTGGAACCCATGGAACCAGGGGAAGTTGCTGAACCAGCCCAGACCCCATGCAGCAACAAACCTGCTTTGGAGTGCAGAACGACCCCGCCTGCTTGCAGACAAGGCCTATGGAGACAGACACAAGCAATGGATCGATGGGTCACCTGGAGCTTCAGGGAGGTTGCTAAAAGTCAAAACAGAGTGTCTGACAGTGGTTAGCACCTAAGTACTTAATAGGAAGCCCAGATTGACAGACAGAATGGAAGAGTGGGGTCCTAAGAAAGCTCCCAAGGGGCAGTAAACTTGGCTGAAACAAATGCCACTTTGCTTTTTCCCCCCCACTTTTTATTCTCTCCCATTTTTCTTCTCTTTTCTGCTTTTTAGTTTTTCTCTTTCCTCTATTTTTTCCTCTTTTTAATGTTGTCTTCTTTACCTGCTTTATCAATTAGTCATCTTTCTAGTCTCTGTGGTTTCACTCATATAATATCTAATTTTCCTCTTCTCTTCCCCTAATCAATTTTTCTTTCTCTTTTCTTGTTTTCACTACCCATTTTTTCTCTTTTTTTCTCCTTACTTCTTATCTTTTTTTTTTCTCTTCCTTAATATATAGGTCTAACTGCTTTCACCTCTGTTTGCCTTTTCAAGTTTTTTTTTATCTTGGCCTTTTCATTTCTTTTCTCCATCCTTTATTCTAAATGGTTTTCCTTCCCCTATTCCTCTAACTCTCTAGTCTTATTTTCTCTATTAAGTTCTGAATCTACATATCCGCCTGCCCCCTTTTTCTTGTTTTTTTTTTGTTTTGTTTGTGTTCTTTTGTTTATTTGTTTTGTTGTATTTCTCCCCATATTTTGTCTTTCTTCTTTTCTATCATTCTTGCTCTCTTTTCCCTTTTGTGATCTTCTCGTTTCTGGTGGGAGTATTTGTTGGTGCTATAGGAGTCTTATGTACATTCTTGTTTTGTTTCTCCTGTGTTGTATTTTGTCTTGTATTTTATTCTTATCAGTCAGCACTTCCACAACAGCTTGCATGACAAGGTTGGGAGTGAGCCACATAGTCAGACAACCTGAGAGGAGACTCCATCCACGAAAGAAACAATAATATTCAAGACCACATTACAACAGGAAAACCCAAATAACTCAAGTAGGGGACTTTCCTAGAGCACCCAGTTCAGGAGATCTGAAAGACTACACCACTGGGTCCCACAAAACCCCTTCTACATAAGACCACCCCACAAAATCTGGGTGGCATAAGCAGTTTGATCTAATATATAAAAACAAATACAAAGGGACAACAAAAATGGGGAGACAAAGAAACAATCCCCAAAAGAAAGGAATGGTGGAATCACCAGAAAATGAACTAAATGAAATGGAGGTAAACAATTTGTCAGAAAAAGAATTCAAAGTAATGGTTATAAGGATGCTCCAAACATCTGACTGAGAATAACAAGCAATTCAATGAGAATTATAAGGAACTGAACAAGAAATACACCAACATGAATAAGAATCAAGAGGAAATGAAGATTGACATAGCTTCAATAAAGAACACCCTGGAAGGTTTCAACAGTAGACTAGAGGAAGCTGAGGGCTGAATCAGTGAATTAGAAGACAAGGCAGAAATAAACATGCAATCAGAGCAGTAATTGGAAAACACAATTAAAAAGCAGGAGAGTGTAGAGGAGCTTTGGGACAACATGAAATGAAGCAACATTCACATAATAGGGGTACCAGAAGGAGAAGATGAGCAAGGAATAGAAAACCTTTTTGAAGAAATAATGACAGAAACCTTCCCTGACTTGGGCGGTGGGGGGAAGTAACTCAAGTCCAGGAAGCACAGAGAGTCCCAATCAAAATGAACCCAAAAGACCCACACCAAGACACATCAAAATTAAACTGGCAAATGTTAAAGAAAAAGAAAGGATCTTGAAGGCTGCAAGAGAGAGACAGAAAGTTACCTATAAGGGATCTCCGATTAGACTATCAGCTGATTTCTCAACTGAAACACATCATGCCAGAAGGGAGTGGCATGAAGTATACAGAGTAATTAAAGCAAGGGACTAAACCCAAGACTTACTGTACCCAGCAAGGCTATCATTCAGAATTGAAGGTGAAATCAGGTGCTTCACAGACAAAAAAGGCTAAAGGAGTTTATTACCACCAAACCAGCACTGCAAGAAATGCTAAAAGGACTGTTGTAAGAGGAAGAAACAGAGAGAGGGAGGAAAACAGACATAAAGAATTAAATGGCACCGAAACCGGTTTGGCTCAGTGGATAGAGCGTCGGCCTGCGGACTGAAAGGTCCCAGGTTCGATTCTGGTCAAGGGCATGTACCTGGGTTGCGGGCACATCCCCAGTAGGGAGTGTGCAGGAGGCAGCTGATCGATGTTTCTCTCTCATCGATGTTTCTAACTTTCTATCTCTCTCCCTTCCTCTCTGTGAAAAATCAATAAAATATATTTTAAAAAAAAGAATTAAATGGCAACAAACAAGTAACTACCAATAATAACCTTAAATGTAAAT
This sequence comes from Myotis daubentonii, assembly GCF_963259705.1. Taxonomy (NCBI): domain Eukaryota; kingdom Metazoa; phylum Chordata; class Mammalia; order Chiroptera; family Vespertilionidae; genus Myotis; species Myotis daubentonii. The sequence continues at coordinate 98,350,421 of NC_081845.1, read as the reverse complement.
TGATTAAATGCTCCAATCAAAAACCATAGGGTAGCTGAATAGATAAGAAAACATGACCCAGCCCTGGCCGATTTGGCTCAGTAGATAGAGGGTCGGCCTGCAAACTGAAAGGTTCCAGGTTTGATTCTGGTCAAGGGCATGTACCTTGGTTGCAGGCACATCCCAGTAGGGGGTGTACAGGAGGCAGCTGATTGATGTTTCTCTCTCATCTATGTTTCTAACTCTCTATCCCTCTCCCTTCCACTCTGTAAAAATTAATAAAATATATTTTTTAAAAAAGAAAATATGACCCATATATATGCTGTGTACAAGAGATCCACCTCAGAAAAAAGGAGTCACACACACTGAAAGTGAAGAAATAAAAAAAAATTCCAGGCAAATGGAAATGAAAACAAACCTGATGTAGTAATACTTATATCTGACAAAATAGACCTCAACGTGAAGGCCATAACAAGAAATAATGAAGGCCACTTCATAATACTAAAGGGCTTAATAGAACAAGAAGATATAACTCTGGTAAATATATATGCACCTGATGCAGGTGAGAGATTGACAGCAATACAACATAGTAGGAGATTTTAATACCCCACTGACATACTGGATAAATGTTCTAGACAAAAAAATCAACAAGGAAACAGCAATTCTAAATGACTCACTAGATCAGATGGAACTAATTGACATGTTCAGAACATATCACCCCAGAGCTATGGAATATACATTCTTCTCAAGTACACATGGCAGACTTCCAAATATAGACAATATGTTAGGATACAAACTAAACTCTGCAAATTTAAGAAGATTGAAATCATATCAAGCATCTTCTCAGATCACAATGAAATGAAATGAGTAATCAACTACAATAAAAACACTCAAAAACAATCAAACACATGGAGGCTAAATAGCATGCTATTAAAAAATGAATGGGTTACCAAAGAGATCAAAGAACAAATATTTTTTTAAATCTTGGAAACAAATGACAATGAAAAACAACAATCCAAAATCTATGGGACACAGTGAAAGCAATCCTGAGAGGGAAGTTCATAACACTACAGGCCTACTTCAGAAAACAAGAAAACCTTATAAGTTATCTAACCCTGCAACTTAAAGAATTAGAGCAACAAGAAAAGCCCAGTATAAGTAGAAGGAAGGAAATAATAAAGTTCAGAGCAGAAATAAATGACACAGAGACAAAAGAACAACAACAACAAAAACCACAAAAGATCAATAAAGCCAAGAGCTGGTTCTTTGAAAGGATAAACAAGATAAATGAACCTCTAGCCCAGTGGTTCTCAACCTTCCTAATGCTGCGACCTTTTAATACAGTTCCTCATGTTGTGGTGACCCCCAATTTCATTGTTACAAATTGAACATAATTAAAGCATAGTGATTAACCACAAAAGTAATATGTAATTATATATGTCTTTTCCGATGGTCTTAGGCGACCCCTGTGAAAGGGTCGTTCGACCCCCAAAGGGGTCGCAACCCACAGGTTGAGAACCCCTGCTCTAGATGAAAAGCCAAAGTTACATGGACTGAGTTTGAAGTGCATTTCTATTTCCTGGCAAAGGCTTAACTAATAAAGATATGCTTATGAGCCACTAAGAACTGACTTTTTGCGCTGATGTTTCTGTTGGAAATTGGTGTTTTCATGGAGTTGCAAGGAAAGCATTTTGGGGACCCACATATTGGAGGATAAGGTTTAGTGGTAAAAATTTATTAAAGCTGGAGCAAAGACTGTCCCAGGGTCAGCTTCGTCCCACTATGGAAGGAGTCCAACTTGTCTTCCTCCAGCCCAGAACAAAGGCCAAGATGCAGAATTCGGTGCCATTGGCTTAGTCCAGCGGTTCTCAACCTGTGGGTCGCGACCCCTTTGGGAGTCGAACGACCTTTTCACAGGGGTCGCCTAAGACCATTGGAAAACACACATATAATTACATATTGTTTTTGTGATTAATCGCTATGCTTTAATTATGTTCAATTTGTAACAATGAAAATACATCCTGAATATCAGATACTTACATTACAATTCATAACAGTAGCAAAATTACAGTTATGAAGTAGCAACGAAAATAATTTTATGGTTGGGGGTCACCACAACATGAGGAACTTATTAAAGGGTCGCGGCGTTAGGAAGGTTCAGAACTGCTGGAATAGAAAGAAGGCACTGGCTGAGCCAATCTTTTATGTGACTTAGGTTGTCTTTTATTGTACTTTACATTCCCAATTTAGGGACTTTTATGTGTGTCTTTTATTTAAAAAGTTAGAGAAAATATATTTTATAGTAAACAATGAGAAATCCCACTTTAAACTTTACAATTAAGAAATGTAGCCAAGACCAGTTTGGCTCAGTGGATAGAGTGTCGGCCTGCGGACTGAGGGGTCCCAGGTTCGATTCCGGTCAAGGGCATGTGCCTGGGTTGCGGGCACATCCCCAGTGGGAGATGTGCAGGAGGCGGCTGATCAATGTTTCTCTCTCGTCGATGTTTCTAACTCTCTGTCTCTCTCCCTTTCTCTCTGTAAAAAATCAATAAAACATATTTTAAAAAAAAGAAATGTAAAATTATATGATAATGGTGCAGTTACCCTAGAATGTGAAATGAAATACGATCACGACGTGTTTTTTTAATTATTATGGAATTTTTCAAACCTATATAGAGTTGAGAAAACATTGTGAATGAAAAGGGGAGCTTAGAACAGAGTCCGTCACTGGCTAGTTGTTGAAAGGAAGAGACGGAATCAGACGCTGCTGAGTACCCTCCGGTGGGAGATGGCTCGCACCCAGGCCGGGAACCGGGAACCGCAGTGGCCCCATCCAAGGGGATTAGCACCCTGCCTTCCCACTCTACTACTGGTGGTGTTTGCGGGGGCTGAGGGGTGCAGGGGGAGATAAGGACAAGCCAATAAAGTCCAAAAGGCACAGGGAGAGGTGCTTGAGCCCAGAGGCCTGCCAGTCCAAGCTGGGACAGAGCGCATGGGCCCACCCGAAGCCCCAGAAAGTTTGGGAAGCTGATTGGTTATTTTGAAAAATCTTCTGGTTCCTCCCAAGCCTGAGAACGCATAGTTCCAGGTGAACAAACAATCAATCTCTTTCTCTCTCTCCCCACGTTCACCCCATGTGCTGGTGGTCTATTCTCTCTCTATAGCCATGTGGCCCTAGCAGCAGTGTGACAGATAAATCAGAGTTTGGAGCAAGGAATGGTTTATTGATTAAGAAGGCTTAGCTCGAGAAGATGGGAGAAAGGATTCTAAATCCTGTTAGGTGGTTCAGGAGTTGGCATAAGAAATAAAGAGAGTTGAGTCAATCAGAAAAGAAAGAAAAGGGCCCTGGCTGCTGTGGCTCAGTGGATAGACCGTCGGCCTGCAGACTGAGGGGTCCCGGGTTTGAATCTGGTCAAGGGCATGTACCTTGGTTGCAGGCACATACCCAGTAGGGGGTGTGCAGGAGGCAGCTGATCGATGTTTCTTTATCATCTATGTTTCTGGCTCTCTAGCCCTCTCCCTTCCTCTCTGTGAAAGATCAATGGAATATATTTTTTAAAAAAAAAAAGAAAGAAAAGGAAAGGATTTAATCCGCGTCCCCGGGCGACCCACGCACCCCAAAGACAGGGCCAGTGGATTCGCGCCCACAGGGAGGGGGCTTTGTTTTATACTGCGGTTGGGTGAGGGGCGGGGGCATGAACTGAGGAAGTTCCCGCCCCAGGGGGTCGGCAGGGTATTCAGGAAGGAGTCAGTATCTGTGTGGGGGTTGTTGTGGATTCCAGGGAGGAGCCAGTATCTGTGTCTGGCACACTGATCTGTTAGAAATTCCAGGGAGGGTCCATTATCTCGTCACGTCACGCATCTGCCTGCATCTGATCCTGGGCTCTCTCCAACCTAACATCCCGGCCTTGTGGTGATAGGGATGCAGACTCATTCTAACTGCTTCCAGCTGACCAGGGACGACGAGGGGGGGCAGTTTAAAGGCCAGGGTCAGGCAGAGGCGGGTCGGAGGGCAGCCGAGTGTAAGGATGGAGCAGGAGCTGATTCACAGTCACCCATGACATCTCCGCAATCCGGGAGCGGATGAACTTGAGGAGGCAGGGGGCTAGGAGAAAAAAGACACAGATGAGAATCAGGGGCCCAATCATGGGTAGGACCCAGGTAGCTAAGGGGCTTTGGAGCCAGCCAAAAAGAGCGTTGTTCCGGGAGTGTCTTGTATGTAGTTCTTCACTCAGCTTAGTCAGGGTCTGCACGTTTTGTTCCACTACTCTGGACTCGTTGATGTAGTAGCAGCATTCTTCCTCAAGGAATATGCAGGTTCCTCCTTTTTCTGCAGTCAGAAGGTCTGAGGCGCACTGGTTCTGTAGGGCTACCTGGGCTATTGATGTTACTTGCTGCTGTAGGGAGGCTAAAAAGAGGCGGTAGTAGACTCCAGGGCTAACTGGAGCTTGTCATTAAAGTCCTGAGCAGAGACCAGACTGTTCCCGAGGGCTCCCCGGTGAGGCTACCAAGGCAGTGATACTCACCGCTAACATGACAGGGAGGAAGGCGGCCCGGCGGGTCCAGGGGGTGGGATGGAGGGAGCAGCCAGGCGACCTCCAACTCTCCATACAAGGTTAGTTGGGGAACTACTGTGACCACGAAGCAAGGCCCAGGGTCAGAAGAGTTCATGCAGTTGCTTAATGTGCCGTTGCACCAAAAGAAGGTACCCGGGCTGGCCTTGGTGAGACTGGCTGCGGTGTGGTTTTGGGTGCAGTTCCAAGTGACTCATCCCCCAGTTACCAGATAACTGGTCTGGTAGCATATCTGTGGGGGCAGGGTAGGCTCTGGAGTTTTGGGTTCCCAAAGGGAAAAAAGGGGGGCCACCCCTGACCTTATTATAGTCATCATGGATGACACAGTCTCTCCAGCGGCCACCCCCATAGGTGTTGACATCTTGATTATACCTGTCTGGGTTCCGCTGGTCATAAGCAAAATAGACATAGGTTCGGCCAGTATTGGCCACTGACCAGATGTCGACAGCCATCCAGATCTTTGTCTGGCATCTGACCAGAGGGCAGTCCTGAGATCCTACCTGCCGGGTGACTTGTTTGCTGTCTGGTAGTAGGTTTCACAGACCTCAAACCTCCACACATAAGCGGGTGGGGGTGGGGGTGGGTTGCTCAGGGCTGGGAGGAGAAGGAGGAGGGGAGGGCAACCAAGGCGAACCTTAGTGGGGCCCAACACCTCACATTTATATAAGTCATGCTGCTCCAGGGTCCTCTTGAGCCTGGAGAGGTGGTGCCACGACGGGTTGCCGAGCAGCTTGGCCGTGGTGGGGGTTATAAGGATTACAGTATGAGGTCCCGTTCACCTAGGCTCCAAAGCTTTTGGATGTAGATTCTTAAGGAGGACCGAGTCACCAGGGTGAAGGGCTGGTCCTCGGGAGTCCTGGTTGGTTGGCTCTGGCTTGGGAAGAAACCTGTCCATGTGTTCTCAGAGCAGTTGCCTGGGTAAGGACAGATATGGGAGATACGTACCCAGGGGAGGGGGATCAGTAAGGAGAGGGTGATTGAGCAAGAAGGGTCTCCCATATAGGAGTTCAAAAGGGCTTAAGAAGGTGGGGCTCCTTGGTGTAGCCCAGATTCTGGTCGGGGCCATGGGCAGGAGGTTCAGCCAGGAGCTGCGAATTTCTAGAGAGAGTTTAGTTAGATGGTCCAATAGGTTGGAATTGAGTGGTTATGATGAGGGTTCAAGCCAGTGACAGACAAATCCAGCAAGATGTAGAGGAGGGACTAATGTTAGAGAGTAGATGGAAAGTTGTGTTGATGAGGGTGGGCATAGGAGTAGGTCCGGGGTTCATAGATAGAGAGTGACACTAGAGGATTTCCCATCCCAGACAGTAGAATTGATGAAGCCCTCATCATTCCATGTCCGTTTCACCTGAAAATATTAAAAACCTGAGCTTCCTCCGGAATAAAAATTGGAGGGTCCCTTGCCAGGTAAGAGCCTGTGAGGAATGATGGGTCATCAGGTCCTGGATGGTGCCACTGAGTCTTCTTCAGGGATGGTGGGAGGCATTTGGTGAGCCTGAGAGAGGTAGGTATTGCAGTGAAAGTGGGAGGGAATGTTAGAATGCACTGTTATCCAAGGGAAAAGAGAAAGGGAAGGAGCATTGGAAGCCAGGGACCTGGATCTGAGGCTGGAGAAAAGGCGAGGGGGAAGAGGGAGGGAGCAGGCTGCCTGCTCCCAGGCCTCTAGCCATTTGGATTTTAAAGTTGCCGCATTTTTCCTAGAGATAATGATTTCAGTTTCTGATAATAGCCAGACTGTTGAGTAAACCTATGCATTCAAGGAAGTTTCCTTTGGGAAGGGGAAGTGGGGGAAGGGGCGAGAAGGCACTGAGGTCAGAGCAGTTTTCAGAGCATTAAAGGGGTGAGGATGTTGGCCTTGGGATCTATGGGCTCAGTGAGGGGGTGCCTTCACCATTGTCATGTCATAGAGGAGGTTTGCAAGAAGACTACAGTTGTGAACCCGGAGGCGAGAGTACCCAGTGAGCCTGAGGAAGGAGAACACTTCTTGTTCAGAGGAGGATACAGTCGTGGAGGATATAAAGAAATAAGGCATTCACAGCGAGACTGCGGTAGGCGACTGTGGTCTGGGACAACGGGGCTGCATAAGAGGACGCATGGCAGTGGGGGGATTGGCGTCCCTGTGAAGGGAGGGGGCTAGGAGCAGAAGGAGCAGGGAGGCTGAAGGGCTCTGAGTGGGCTGCAGAGTGGCTGCTAATTTGGTGAGAATATCTCGTCCTAACAGGGGCACGGGGCATGAAGGCATGACTAAGAATGAGTGGGTTATAGGCCTATCATCAAGGAGGCAGGGAAGGGGTCCGGTGGTCAACAGGCAGGTGTATTTGCCGTCAATACCCATGACCAAGATCGTGGAAGGAAAAAGGAGCCCTGAAAAGGAGGGCAGGACAGATAAGGTAGCCCCCATGTCGATCAGGAAGGAGACCTGTGCACCTGCTACCTTCACTGTGACCCTGGGCTTGGCGAGGGTGATTGGGGGTTGTCGAGTCCGGGCTTCTTCAGTCTTCAGCCAGTCCCAGGATGGCCAGTGGCGGGTCATGACCTGGAAGGGCGGCCCCTCCACGCTGGGGCGCAGAGGGCCCACCACTTTTCCAGGGGCAGTCATTCTTCCAGTGGCCGCTTTGACTGCACGCCCGCCAGGGCTTGGTTGGAGCCCGGGGCTGGGGGCACTGCTTTGCCCAGTGGCCTTCATTTCCACATTTGAAACATTCTCCAGGTGGCGTTCCTTTCATTGCACCCCCACCGTGCACAGCCCCCTTGGGGCCATGGCGGCTGCTGATGACCGCAGGGGCCACAACCAAGGCATGAGTTTGCATGTCTACCTTCTGTCGAAGGCGGGCCTCCCAATTTGATTCTGCCTGCTCCTCACAGGCGTTAAAATCTTAAAGGCCATGTTCACTAGACTCGGACCAGGGTTTGAGGGCTATCCTCAAGGTCAGTGGGGAAAAAAAACCTGAGATGCCTCTCAAACTGTGAGGTTGGACATAGAGAATGGGGCATAGACTCAGACTATGCCCTCAGTTCCTGCTGCCTCCCTCAGGGGTAGAATGGGCGCAGAAATAGAAGAGGCTGTTGAGGAAGGCAGTCTTTGGGTGGCCTGAGAATGAGTGTTAGTGGGAAAGGCTGTTTTGGAGCTCACATTCTCAGGATTTGGGCTCTCAGGGATAGGGGAGAAGGCGGCTGCTGGTTAAGAGGGTCTGAAGAGAAAGAGCCGAGGAGTTTTTCAATTTGAGGAAGATCAGAGAGTGAGAGGGAATGGCTACCCGGATAAAATCCTTCCCAGCTGCAACCTCTCCTAAAGGGAATGGCTGGCCACCTGTGAATTCAATTGCTGGCAGTCATGGGGGCAGAGATTCGGTGGAGCGCACAGAGGAAGGGGGCGGTTAGAACTCGCAGAGGGTAGGTACAGAGTGTACAGGTTTCTACGGCAGAGTTGTAGCGGGGGAGGGGAGAGTGGGAGAGGTGGAGACGAATGATCCTGGGTGGGGTTGGCGGAGAAGGACTCCAGCCGCTTTTCGCTTCTCAATTGTACTCAGACACGCAACCTCCCAGGGGCAGGGCAGAGGGGAGGAGGGACAGAGGAAGGTGGGGCCTGCGGACGGCGTGTTTACCAACTGGGGAAGCAGGCAGGGGTGGGGGCGGGGTTAGTCACTCCACGACTTGAGTTTCCAGCTCCCGAGGCCTGGCCACAGGGGCGGGTAGAAGAGGGGAGGCAGGGTCAGTAGTTAGCGGAGAAGGCGTGGCTGGAGGAGGGTCAGGCAGGGAGGGAGAAGGGGAGAGTGTGGACAGACAGGGGCACAAGCCAGCGGGAGACCGGGCGGCCTTTGCGGAGGAGTTTGCAGTGGTCTCTGGTGGTGGTGGTGGGGGGGGACGTGGGGACAATGGCAGTGCCGTTGCCATCCCCCTCACACACAGCACATGAACCCACCCCCACAGGCACCGCACACACCACGGGCTCAGCGGCGCATGACACAGCATGGCGACAGCCCGGAGGGAGGGGGGAGGACAGGGCGAGGAGAGGAGGCGGAAGGAGCTTTGGGGGAGGGGGATGGGGACGCAGATGGAGAGAGAGAGAGAGAGAGAGAGAGAGAGAGAGAGAGAGAGAGAGAGAGGCTTGGGCATATTTCCCGGTTCGCTGGCAGAAATTACTGAGATCCGTAATGATGGTAAAGTCCTATGTCCCATTGTCGCGCCATCTGGACCCTTTGTCCAATTCATACTGAGGCCATGCTGCGTTACAGAAATAAATGAGGCATTTAGGACGCAAGTCTGGGGCAGGCCTAGTGTTTAGCCAGGTTGGCGAGCAGGCACCCTAGAGGTGTGCTCGGATCAGGTTTGGAATTTGGATTCCCCGTGCTCGATACCTGTGGCCTGTAGCGGGGGGCCAACGGCCAGCGTCCCAGCGGTTTGACCCAGGCTACGCACGGACGGAGGGACCAGGGGAGGTAGAGACGTCTGTCTCCGCTACCTTCCGAGGTCCGGAGGAGCCTTCCTGGAAGGGTCCGGAAAGACAATCTCTGACACGGCCGCGTTTTACGGACAGAGATGCCGGCGGGGCTGGCGGCCACGAGGGACCGGCACGGGGGCGGGGTGGGACTCACTGCTAATGTTGCCAAACTGGGAAAGGCTGCCGAGCTGAAAAAATGCGGTACTGGGCCACCAGGAGGGAGAGGCGGGCACCCCGAGCCATGGAGGGACGGCCAAATGGGGTGCTCGCGGCACCCGGGTTTCAAGGCACCAAATGTTAGGTGGCTCAGGAGGCGGCACAGGAAATAAAGAGAGTCAAGTCAATCAGAAAAGGAAGAAAAGGAAAGGTTTTAATCTACGTCCCCGGGCGACCCACGAACCCCAAAGACAGGGCCAGTGGATTCGCGCCCACAGGGAAGGGGGTTTGTTTTTTATACAGGTGTTTAATGAGGGGCGGGGGTCATCACGGTATTCAGCTGGGTAAGTTCCCAGCCACAGGGGTCGGCAGGGTATTCAGGAAGGAGTCAGCATCTGTGTGGGGGTCATCGTGGAGTCCAGGGAGGAGCCGGTATGGTATCTGTCTGGCACACAGATCTGTTAGAAATTCCAGGGAGGGTGCATTATCTCGTCACGCATCTGCATGTATCCAATCCTGGGCTCTCTCCAACCTAACAAATCCATCTGAAGACAGCTCAGAATTCAGGCATCTTATGCATCAGGGGAAGGGAGGACGGGTGGGTACGAGGTAGGTGGGGCCTGGAGACAGGCACAGAAAAGGAGCAGCACAGAATCTCCCAATCCCTTTGCCCTGGCCAACCCTGGCTGACCTGGGTCAGGTTCTGGGTCACGGCTTTGTGCCTGTTTCTCCCTCCGCACTGATCGGGCTGCTCCCGCCTCCGCAGAACTCCTGGTTCATCAGCACGTCTCTCTCAGCTTCTAGGAAAGAGGACGTCTTTCTCGGCTACAGAAACATTCCTCACTGTCACCTTCCACCCAGAGCTCTGCCAAGTGCACAGGTTAAATGCTAACTAGCCTGCACCCACGCGGAACAGCACGCAGCTCCTCCTTTCCCTTTGTCCCGTCCTACGGACTCCCCTTCCCTTGCTCCCCTCCCCAGTCTGCCACCAGCGGACTTCAATGTCTTCTCCTTTGATTCTAATGTAGAAAATAAACTGCACAACTGCTGTTCCTTGGAGCATTTTCTCAATCCTTTGAGAGTTTGTGTCCGAGTCTGAGCCTCAGCCTTGGCTGGATACGCTCTTAAACCTTTCTTTAGGTTTGGAATTTCCTTCGTCCACAATATCACGAACCACTTGGCTTCAACGATGATCAACATGTGTTTCATCTATTCCCCCACTTTCTTGGTTAAATGGGAGTTGAAACTGGACAACCAATGGGTCCGGGCTGCCTGTCACTGCTTGAGCCAATTCAGCAGAGACAAGGTTGAAGCGTTTATCCCAATCCTGCCGGCAGCCTGGGAGAGCAGCAGGTCATCCACAGATGCTCTGTACTGCCCCCTCCATAAGCCAGCTGCTTCTAGGGGTAGGACAAAGATCACATGGGGAAGTAGGCAAAAGGAATAAGAATGGGTATGCAAAATGGGTATTACAGGCAGAGAAGTAGGCAATGCTGGCTGGGGCCAGACGTCATTGCTTGGGCTATCAGGTTGTTAATCTTTCCATGATAATAGGCAGTTCTTGCATGAGAATAGACTGCATTCCAAGGTTGACTTCCAGGTCCAAGGTTGACTCCCAGGTCCAGGTTAGAAGGTGCTTCCTTCAATCAGAACAAAATAATCACGGTTAACAGAGCACGATTAATATTTCATATAATTATAGCTGGTCCCGATATTCTAGTTCTGTCCCTATCAGAGTGTTAAAGCAAGTCACAGATATGTTTTAGTTCACATGTAAATATTTTCATATGCTTTTCCATGGCAAGACAGGCACACCGAAGGTGACAAAGCATCTCTGCTTGCCCTGTCTTGGGAACACTGCAGATTTTCTTGTCAGCCTGCCCCTCTGCAAGAGGGCCAACCCTGAGCCCAGACGCCTCGCACTGTGTCCCTGAAAGGCACTGAAGAAACCAGGACACCCAGCCCTCAGGAGCAAAGATGGGCATGGCTGGGACCACACACTGCCACCAGACGGACCCTCGTTCATGGCTCGCCACACTTGGTACAGGTCACCACGCGGCCACACTCCAGCAGAACACAGTCAGCGGGTGAGCCATGCAGACCTGCGCAGGTCCTCCCCAGGCGGGAGCACGGCTCCCCAGTTTGGGGCTTGGGCTCTGCGAAGCAGGTGCTGCAGGCTTTTCTGGTCCTGGTGCAGCCGCCTCACCCTCCCCGTTGGCTCCCATTTCTCACAGCAGCCCTTGTAGTTGAGGAAGTTACAAGCCAGGATCTTTCCGCTGCCACACAGTCAGACCTTCAGTGTCTCCAGGTCAGTCAGACAGAGAAGCCCTGTGGCGGGACGAGGCTGTCCTCTGCGTGGAAGCGAGTCTCCTCGCAGTGGCGCTGGCTGTGCACTCCCGGAGACAGGTCTTCTTGGTCCTGAGACATGACTACTGGCCTGCTGGGCTTCCCGAGCCTGGGCTGGGGGAGCTAAGCGGCTTGTGTGGGTGAGGAAGGGAAGCTGGGAAGGTCGGAGGTTTGTGCTGGCCTGAGGCTGGGGCCGGAAGGCCTGCTGTGCAGGGAAGTCCAGGGAGGAGGTGGGGGCACGAGGAGTCCTGGCCTCGGGAGATTACAGGCGCTGGCCAAGCACCGAGTCACCAGCTCCCGCCCCCCGCCCCCCCGCCACCCCCATACGTGGCGGTAGAGATGTCATGGAGGTTGAGGTAGCCCCACTGGTCCTTCACCTTCATCTCCATGAGCTCCTCCCACGGAAAGGCTGCTGCGCAGAATCCTTAGCAGAGAAGGCAGAGGCTTGACCAGGTCATGCAGACATTTTTCCTCCTTCCAGGCAGGCTGCTTCCTGGCCGTGCTTGCAAAGGGGCCACAGGCCTTGCAGCTTGGTTCCGAGCCTGCTGGGGAAGGAAAGGACTCGCACCCAGGGTTGAATAGGCCTGCGCCCTGGCTCCCGGGTGCCAGGGCCTCCTCAGGCTGTCCATCCAGGCAGAACCAGCTGCAGCCGGTTGCCCACGTGATAAAATCTGCCATGGCAGCGTCTTCCTAAATATGTTTTTGAAAGATCAGACAGAGGCCGAAAACCAGGACCACAGGCTTTATTAGAGAAGCACCTGCCGGGCTGCCTCACAAGGGGAGGACAGCAGCACGTGCAGGGTGGGCGCGCCTTTTGAGGGGCGGAATGGGAAGGGGTGGGGGGCTTAGTGTACTCGGCCAGCGCTGATTGGTGGCTTACTGCATTGTCCATATAGGACAGGGGCTTAGAGTATTTGGCAGGTGTGGATTGGTGGTCCAATGTATAGTCCATATAAGGTACATGGTTAGTCACTCAGGTATTTCCAGGCTGCAGGTTACGTCATACTCCGTCCACCAATTGGGGGAAGGGAGGATCTATCAGTTTTTTATTGATTTTTTTTAGTCAGCTGCCTCCTGCACGCCCCCTACTGAGGATCAAGCCCTCAACCCGGGCGTGTGCCCTGACCGGGAATCAAACCAGAGACCTTTGGTGCATGGGGTGACTGCTCAGCCAACTGAGGCACCGGGCCAGGGCTGGGGGTGTCTTTTTACAGCTGAATTGTCTGAATCCAGAGGCAAACAAGGTGCACACTATTAGTGAAAAAGAAAAATCCCAAAGTTAGAAATGGGCAAAATGATGACTGTGTCCTTCCTGTGACATCGGAGCATGTTTCCACAGGCCCACCAAAGAATTGTCTAATTCTCTAAGGCGGTTTTGTTTTGATTTATTATTGTAGAGTATTTAGAGTACTCTTTATGAGTAGGTGCTAACTTATAGAAAAGTGATATAGATGTGAGCAAAGAGTGAAGAAAAAGAATGGACTCATGGTAGTTAAACCGCAAAATTACTAAAATCAAGTAGGCTAAGGCCTGAGGCGACGATTCTTTCCTGCTGTAATGAGCTGCCTGCTTGCAGGTTGCAACTTTCCAGTTATGCCTGGATCTTTGTGCACGAACAGGGGCCTCGCACTAAAGAACAGGGGCCTCGCACTAAACCGACAAGCTCCAGGGAGGCAAACTCAGAGACCTAAAGCAACCATATAGGAAGGTCTGAAATTAAAACTTTTTAACTAAAAGCAGTTGACAGTGGGTAGTCATGTCCTAGGCAGTATTGTTCCCTAACTAAGGTCACTCTTTACCTTAATTGAGCCAGCCTGTTGTTGTCTTTTTGCATCTATGATAACATATCCTTGGAATGTCAGGGTAATTTCCTTTTTGTAGACCCCTCAAAGCACAGGCACCCTCTGTGGAGACCACAAATCCCCTCATTGTTATTGTGTTGATGGTTGACTGTTAACTATCCTGCACCCACCTGTGTAAAAGAAGCATGTGTCTATCATTTCACTCCTTATCCAATCCCAGAGGTGTCCCTGCTTTGCTTTCTCCTGCCTCCCTAACCTATCACCAATAGATTTCATGTCACCCTCCTAAGTCTCTTTTCTTTTGATTGTAATGTATAAAATAACGTGTAAAACTGTCATTCTCCAGAGCATTTTCTTTCTTTCTTCTTTAATGTATTTCTTTATTGAGTTCAGAGATGAAGGGAGAAGAAGAGAGAGAAACATCAATGTTGAGAGAGAATCATTGACCGGCTGCCTCCTGCACACCCCCTATTGGGGATGGAGCCCGCAACCTGGGCATGCGCCCTTTGCTGGAATCAAACCTGGGACTCTTCAATCCGCAGGCTGACGCTCTCACCACTTAGCCAAGCTGGTCAGGGCACCAGAGCATTTTCTTAATCCGCTGAGATTTTGCTTCCCAGCAATTGTTGATAGTTTGCCTCAAGCTCATAAAAGTCCTCTACAGGTTTGAATGTCTTATGTTGACAGATATATGCGTTTATACATCCTACATAAAACTGTCTGTGTAAGAACAGAAAAGAGCCTTTCTGTGGCCTTCCACAATTTATGAGAAGCACCTGGTAATTAAACCCCGAGATATTAGCTCCTCTGATCCAAACAGCCACTCTGTTCACACTGCAAGACAAGCTAACTATCCTCCTCCCAGAATTACTTACAGCTCAGGGATAATTCGCACCAAGGAGTCTCTAATTAGTGGGAAGTTCTCCCCCCTTCAAGCAGGCCTCTTTTGAACTCTTGATAACTTTTGCTCTGAGACCGTTTTACAGGCTTTGGAAAAATACTGATAAGACACCTCGCTAGGGTATCTGCTGGACTGTCTACTGAAGAACTAACAAACTGTAATGAGACAACAAGGGGTCCGAACTGCCTGTTACTACTTCAGCCAATTAAGCAAACAGAGGGTTGAATCCTATATGAGCACTTATCCCAATCCTGCCGGCAGCGTGGGAGAGCAGCAGGTCAGCCACAGACATCTGCTCTGCCCACCATCAGCCAGCTGCTGATATTGGGTAGAAGGACACAGGTTACATGGAGAAGCAGGAATTACAGGCATAGCAATGTGAGCACGAGATAATCATTACAGGTTATAAGTCATGTGGGCTGAGGGGGGTGTCACAGAGGGCGGGCGCCTGTGGGTGCCCCAGGTGCCCCGGGACCAGGTTGCAGGTAATGGGGACTGGGGGTTGTAAAGAGCAGGTGCCTCCGGGACTAGATTGTCTCCACCCTGAGGTTGTAAATTTTTCCACATGACAGGCAGGTCTCGGGACAGGAGGATGGACTGCCTTCCCATGTGAGCTCCCATGTCCCAGGGCGTGCAACTCCCAGCCCGGTGAGAATGTGCTCTCTAAATGAGGAGGAATATAGGGGGCAACCTGCAGGTGGGGGGTGGGGGGTGGGGGGATGGGGGGGCTAGCAATCTGAATCCGTGCCAGTGACCGGTGTCCTAGTGCACATTCTTGTCAGCCTACAATGAAGTCACTGCCCCTTCCTTAGGCAATAGTCTGTTTTCCTGGTACTCCCAGTCTGCAGGGGCCACAGGCGGGGAATTTGGCAGCTTGGCTGGAGCGGGGGTGGCTGGTGCCACCCCGGTCTCTTTTGGTTCGGACCCTGTGATGTTTCTGGGGCATAAAGATGGTCAGTCGTCCTAAGGAACAAGGCCCTCAGTGCTGTTGGCAGGGGTATATGAGTAAACAGTCACCCCACATATCAGAAACCAGCCAGCCAGCAGCTTATGTTGAAAGATATACGTGTATCTACACCCTACATCTAGCCTCTTCATAAGAAGAGGAAACAAATCCCCGGGCATCCCAGGGCCTGTTGGGATGGCCCAAGCCAATTCTGAAAAGATTACGTATCACCCTTATTATTATGAAACAGTATTAGATTATTCATTCAAAGTGACAAAAGGGCATGAAACACAAACATAGGCTAGCAAAACTTCAGTTCCCACAATTAAGATGGCCTTTTTAAAGTAATCAAGTACCTGATTAATATAACACAAAACGTAATTATTTCAATAATTTATAGAACCTTTGCTTCCTGGGCAAAAACAGGAAAGGCTTTTTCCCTTTCAACAAACTAGAAAAGATGAAACAAATTCTTCATTCGCTTACTTTAGATTCATTTATCTAATTAAATTTATTATTCAGATTACCAATAATTTCCTTTTAAGATTTCTCTTCAGAACCTTCCATAACTTTCACAAAGCTTTCTACAACATTAACAAACCTTTTTACCCATTCAGAAATAACCAGCTTTAAAACTCACTTTTTCCTTCAAAATGCATCTCCATGCCTCATGCCTCCTATTACCAAAACTATACAATTTCTTTCCAATTGGTTAGAATTCTTAACTGTTAGAAAACTTAATTTCTAGATGACCACTAAAAAGTAAGCAGTTAGCATTCTTTAGATTGGCAAATACATGAACACTTTCGAGAGACGTATTTCTAATAAAAACATTCACTAACAATTTCAGGTGTATTTTCTAGCTTTTCTGTAATAAAAGGTCAAAAGTAGGCAAACTCGGATTAATTAATATTTCAGTATCCATTTACTTCAAAATACCTAGATATTTAATAATTTCTATTTAAACCAGCAGGACTCCAAGTTTTAAATTACCAAGGACTTTACTATTTTTTTCTTTACACTGTGGGAGTGGCCCCTGCCCGAGGGCACCTCTGCAGCTCAGGCCCTTCCAGGAGAAAAACTTGGGGGATTAGGAGGATTATTTCCCATAATTGTCTGAGTGGACTGCAGCTGATCGATGTTTCTCTCTCATCAATGTTTCTAACTCTCTATCCCTTTCCCTTCCTCTCAATAAAATATATATATTTTTTAAATACTCAAAATAGAAAACAGCAAAGTCTGTTAATACATTCATAAGACTTTAAAGGAAAAAAATATACTTTTCATGCTACAGGTTTTCAATCTTCCTTGGACCGCACAAAAAACACAGTACTCACACTGCATGTTTTAACAAGAGGACCATGACACCTCATTTGGACACACAGTCAGGTTAACAATAAGACAAAACCAACACTGAAATCATCCAGCACCAGGGGTCTCTTTAAGCCCCACTCCGGACTCATAGTGTTACCTTCTGTGCCAGCATTCCTTCTTCCTTACATACAAACACACACAAATAGCTATCTAGCGGTGTGTCACTGAATTAGCACGACAACATGCTTTAAAAAAAAAAAAGCCAACTATTTTGCTGGATGCTGGAAGGGGGAACACGATCAGGCAAACTTAAAGTATAGCAAGTAAAGTATAATGAGATGACTGCTTCACTCACTTTACTGCAGGCCACAGGCATTGTGCTCAACGGTTAGCATAGGAACTGAAGATGCCAAGAAACACCTCAACATTATTTATAAAAGAAAGATTGTACTAATGTCTATGAAGATGCCATGAGAAGATATTTAATTTATAAAGGTAAATGAGAAAGAAACAAAACTGTGTTATACTATAACCTCAACTATTAAAAACAAATTAACCAAAAGTAGCCCTAAAAAGTTTTGGAAATTTGAAATGTCAAGTTAGTGGTTGTGTTTTTTTTGTGTGTGTGTTTTTTTTTTCAGCATCCAAAACCTCTTTAATAACATGATAGGATTTAGGGTTAGTTTTTGCAGCCGCGGCTGGCCCAGCGGCCTCTTGCACGCTCGAACTTCCGGCCCTTGGATCGCACGTAGGGTTTGGTGTGGCTGCGGGGGTTCCTGGGGCCTTGCCGAAATGCCTGTACACCTCGCGGCCCTTGCGAGGACCAGAAAGCAAGACGGTGCCACAGCCCTTGGGGGAGTCCAGGGCCAGCTGGTCGAAGGTGAGAATCTTGCCCCCAGCCTTAAGGATGCGGCTCCGGGCGCGGCTGCTCACACGAAGGGCACACACCTTCAGTTTGGGCACCTCCTGGACCCTCACGTCATCCGTTACAGTCCCTGCAACCACGGCGGTTTTGCCCTCCCGCCAGGAAGCTTCATCTTGCGGATCATCCGGGAAAGGGACAGAGGCGGCCGGGTGGTGCGGCTCATGAACAACCTCTTCAGCACCACTTGGTTGAAGGTGGAGTTGGTTCTTCTGGCCAGAAACCTGTATAGCTTGACCAACAGCCTTAGGTAGATGTCCTGGCTCTTGGGCTCCTTGCGCCGAACCTTTCTGTCTTTGTTGTGGCGGATGTCGACTCCCATGATGGCGCCTTCTACTCCACCAGTCCGGAAAGAGAGAGCCAGTGGTTGTGTTTAAGTAGTGCATCTACAATGATCTTTTCTTCCTTTTACTTTTTTGTCTTTTACAAAAATTTCTCTACAGAAATTTTTTAACTATTACAAAAAAAGGAAGTCTGATAGAAGTACTGAATGAATTTAAGGGCAGCCTATAAGAAAGTATGTGTGCATTATAAATCTATAAAACATGCCAGGCCACTCTCTGAATCCACTGTGTGTGCGCAGTCACTTCCTAGAGCCTGGAGGGCTCCGGCCCTTCCTCAGCCAGGTGCAGTGCCCCCAGTTCCTGCCTCAGGGAAAATGCTGACCCAAGCAGACGTGGCATGGATTTACAAAAAGAAGCAGAAATACCCACACTTGGTAGAAACCTATTCATAGTCGGGCAGTAGCTCCTCAATACCAGAGTTAAACAAGAGGACAGATACTTTCTCCTGTCTTCTGTGCAGATGTCAAGTTTCAAAAGAGCTATCATCACAGTCACTGTAAAAAGCTAATCCTTGCCGAAACCAGTTTGGCTCAGTGGATAGAGCGTCAGCTTGCGGACTGAAGGGTCCCAGGTTCGATTCCGGTCAAGGGCATGTACCTGGGTTGCGGGCACATCCCCAGTAGGAGATGTGCAGGAGGCAGCTGATCGATGTTTCTCTCTCATCAATGTTTCTAACTCTCTATCTCTCTCCCCTCCTCTCTGTAAAAAATCAGTAAAATATATTAAAAAAAAAAAAAAGCTAATCCTGATTTAGAAACAGAAATAAAACAGCCCTGAAACAATAGTGAACAGAGAAAAGCACATTTAGAGAATTATAAAAAGTGCTTTCTAAAAAGATAATTCCCTTTAAAACATTTATTCACTGTACATACTTTAAGGTCCCCACACCCTCTGCCCCTGCAAAAAGGGGTGGAGGGAACCCTCCAAACACTTTCTACCAAAGTATCCACTGATGTGTTCATGCAGCAAACACTGATGAAGGCTCAGAATGGGAGAGGAACTGGGGTCTCAAAGAGGAGCTAGATTTATTCCTGCCTCAAGGCAGCTCTGACTTCAATATAGTCATTAAAAGCAGATGCCACTGCTTTCTTACAGTCAAAGACGGTGCTGCAACTCCCATCAACTTACACAAAAGTTCTTTTTTTTTAAATTAAATCATTATTGTTCAGATTATTACATTTGTTCCTCTTTTTTCCCCCCATAACTCCCCTCCTCCCAGTTCCTGCCCCACCCTCCACCCTCACTCCCCACTGTCCTCATCCATAGGTGCACGATTTTTGTCCAGTCTCTTCCCGCATCTCCCACATCCCTTTCCGCCCCAAGAATAGTCAGTCCATTCCCTGTCTATGTCCCTGGTTCTATTATGATCACCAGATTATTCACTTGATTTTTAGATTCACTTGTTGATAGATGCATATTTGTTGTTCATATTTGTATCTTTACCTTTTTCTTCTTCTTCCTCTTCTTAAAGGATACCTTTCAGCATTTCATATAATACCAGTTTGGTGGTGATGAACTCCTTTAGCTTTTCCTTATCTGTGAAGCTCTTTATCTGACCTTCAATTCTGAATGATAGCTTTGCTGGATAAAGTAATCTTGGTTGTAGGTTCTTGGCATTCAACACTTTGAATATTTGTTGCCACTCCCTTCTGGCCTGCAAATTTTCTGTTGAGAAATCAGCTGACAGTCGTATGGGTATTCCCTTATAGGTAACTGAGTTTCTTTCTCTTGCTGCTTTTAAGATTCTCTCTTTGTCTTTTGCTCTTGGCATTTTAATTATGATGTGTCTTGGTGTGGTCCTCTTTGGATTCCTTTGGTTTGGGGTTCTCTGTGCTTCTGGGACTTGTAAGTCTATTTCTTTCACCAGGTAGGGGAAGTGTTCTGTCATTATTTCTTCAAGTAGGTTTTCAATATGTTAGTCTCTCTCTCCTTCAGGCACCCCTATAATTCGGATGTTGGTACGCTTGAAGCTGTCCCAGAGGCTCCTTACACTATCTTCGCATTTTTTGATTCTTTTTTCATTTTGCTTTTCCGGTTGGGTGTTTTTTGCTTCTTCGCATTTCAAATCTTTCGCTTGATTCTTGCGCTCCTCTGGTCTGCTGTTGGGTGTCTGTATAATATTCTTTATTTCAGTCAGTGTATGCTTAATTTCTAGTTGGTTCTTTATCACAACATCGAGGGTCTCATTAGATATCTTGAGGATCTCACTATATTTATCGGCGGTCTCACCAGTCTTTTCGAAGGCCTTACTAAGTTTATCGGCTGCTTCTAAACAGTTCTTGAGAGACCGTAAAAGTGTGGTTTTGAACTCTATATCTTCCATTTCTGTCATTTTTGTCCTGTTTCTTTGTCTCCACATTTTTTATGCTTTCTTGGTGCACCCCCTTGTGGTCTTCGTGCGCAGTCTTGTTGTAGTTAAGCCTTGATTGTTGTACGTAATACTGGGGGGGTATTTGACCTCCAGGCCAACTGGCTGTCCACAAAAGTTCTTACAGAGAAACTTCCTAACTTACTAGGAGTCAACTACTTTCCCTTGACACACAGTTCTAGAGAGGGCAGGCATTGCATTTTGTGATATTTACCCCACACATCACAATACATAGTGAGGTCACATAAGTTTCTTTTAAACAATGAAGCATTTTTTATTAACAGAAAGAGACACCTTCAAACCAAGAATAAGTGACCAGCTCTATATCTACATAAAGACTAGTCAGTTCCATCAAAAGCTGAGACTCACGAGTGCAAATTTCAATTTAAATAGTCTCTCTTCCATCCGTTGATTTTTTTCTTTTTGATTAATTAAATCTTTATTGTTCAGATTACACTTGTTCCTCTTTTTATCCCCCATAACTCTCCTCCACCCAGTTCCCACCCCACCCTCCGCCCTCACTCCTCACCCACTGTCCTCATCCATAGGTGCACGATTTTTGTCCAGTCTCTTCCCGCATCTCCCTAACTCCTTTCCCCTCCAAGAATACTCAGTCCACTCCCTTTCTATGCCCCTGATTCTATTATAATCACCAGTTCATTCTGTTCATCAGATTATTCACTTGATTTTCAGATTCACTTGTTGATAGATGCATATTTGTTGTTCATAATTTGTATCTTTACCTTTTTCTTCTTCTTCTTCTTCTTAAAGGATACCTTTCAGCATTTCATGTAATACTGGTTTGGTGGTGATGAACTCCTTTAGCTTTTCCTTATCTGTGAAGCTCTTTATCTGACCTTCAGTTCTGAATGATAGCTTTGCTGGATAAAGTAATCTTGGTTGTAGGTTCTTGCTATTCATCACTTTGAATATTTCTTGCCACTCTCTTCTGGCCTGCAAATTTTCTGTTGAGAAATCAGCTGACAGTCGTATGGTTACTCCCTTGTAGGTAACTGAGTTTCTTTCTCTTGCTGCTTTTAAGATTCTCTCTTTGTCTTTTGCTCTTGGCATTTTAATTATGATGTGTCTTGGTGTGGTCCTCTTTGGATTCCTTTGGTTTGGGGTTCTCTGTGCTTCTGGGACTTGTAAGTCTATTTCTTTCACCAGGTAGGGGAAGTGTTCTGTCATTATTTCTTCAAGTAGGTTTTCAATATGTTAGTCTCTCTCTCCTTCAGGCACCCCTATAATTCGGATGTTGGTACGCTTGAAGCTGTCCCAGAGGCTCCTTACATTATCTTCGTATTTTTGGATTCTTTTTTCATTTTGCTTTTCCGGTTGGGTGTTTTTTGCTTCTTCGTATTTCAAATCGTTGACTTGATTCTTGTGATCCTCTAGTCTGCTGTTGGGAGTCTGTAGGAAATTCTTTATTTCAGTCAGTGTATGCTTCATTTCTAGTTGGTCCTTTATTACAACCTCGAGGGTCTCATTAGATTTCTTGTAGGTCTCATTAAGTTTATCGGCAGTTTCTAGAAAATTCTTGAAAAACTTTAAAAGTGTGGTTTTGAGCTCTATATCCAGTAGTTTGCTTTCCTCCATTTCTGTCATTTGTGTCCTGTTTCTTTGTCTCCGCATTTTTTATGCTTCCCTGTGTTGATAAAGTGGTTTTCGGTGCTAAGTGTCCTCTAGGGCCCAGTGGTTCAGCCTCCCCAATTACCTGAGGACACTCTTGGTGCACTCCCTTGTGGTCTTTGTGCACAGTCTTGTAGTTAAGCCTTGATTGTTGTAGGTATCACTGGGAGGAATTGACCTCCAGGCCAATTGTCTGTGAGAATCAGCTGTGTCTGCAGTGGGAGAACTTCTGTGCTGGAGACACCCTTATGGGACAAGACTTGCTTTAGTGGGGCTTTGGTGCTCACTGAGTCTTCCCCCTGAGTGTGTCCTTTATGGTTCCACAGAGCTGCAAACTGGATTGTCCCACTCTGACCTCTGGGTACACCTGCTCCTGGATCTCTAGGGAGGTGCTAATCTAGCCTCTGCCTTAGGCTATCCAGCAAAAGCCTCCCTGCAGAGATTGGGCAGGGCAGGTCCCACGGGATCAACAGGGCGGGGCTAGCAGTTATGGCTGCCCTCAGAGGCTCCGCTTCTCAATGTCCCGGTAATTGCTGCAAGCCCCTCTGAGAGGAGTTCTGACCAATGCCAGACAGTCCCACTTCTCCCGTATGAGTTTGGGTCCCCAGAGACTCGCCTTGAACTGGAGCTCAGAGCCTGAGACTCCCTCCCGATTGAAAACGACAACCGCACCCTCAGCCGCCAGCCCGCTCCATGTGCGCCTCTGTATCTTAGTATTTTACTTCCGCACTGCGCCTCCTCTGAGTCTCGGTATGCTTTTCTCTTTCCTTCTAGTTGTAGAATTTCCACTCAGCCAGCCTTCCTGTGATTCTGGATGATGTCTGTTCTGTCTTTTAGTTGTATGTTTGAAGTGGTTGTTCGAGGCAGCAAACTCCGGTGTTTACCTATGCCACCATCTTGGTTTCTCCTTTTTTTCTTTTTTAAAAGTATATATATATTATTGTCTAAAGTTTGACATATGTCTGCTTTTTTGTGTCTGTGTCCATTGGTTATGCTAATATGCATGTCCTTTGGTTGCTCTCTAACTATCCCCACCTCCCTTGCCATTTGTCTCTCGATCTATTTTTGTGGGAAGCCCCCTATTGTCTTCTCTAGCAGAGAGGTGTGGGCAAGGAGCCTGAATGTTGGTGACCCTTGAGCCCTGGCAAAGGTCAGGGCTATGCACCCACCATTTAGTTGAGACAATGGTAGCTGAGGCAACTTCCCCACCAGATAGTCATGTAAATCCTTACTGATAAGATAATCTGCCTGTTACTGGAACTTGCCTGCCTAAGGGCTATGGTTGTATCCCATAAAATGATGGCAAGGCCTGAGCACAAGCAGAGTATATTTTCTTGGGATGGGCTCTCACCTGACCCCCGCAATTTCCAAATTATCTCGTCTCTTTCATTTGTGTGCGGCTCCTCTTCCAGATCCTGAACCCTGAATCATGCGGGATGTGGGGGAACATACACATCTACACATATTTTTGTTCATCAGTTTATGTTTATCTTTATATCCCATATATGAGTGAGATCATGTGATATTTATCTTTCTCCAACTGGCTTATTTTGCTTAGCATAGTGCTCCCCGGTTCCATCCATGCTGTTGCAAATGGTAAAATATATTTTTATTGATCCAGAGAGGAAGGGAGAGGGAGAGAGATAAAAACATCAATGATGAGAATCATTGATTGACTGCCTCCTGCACACCCTCCACTATCTTCACATTTTTGGATTCTTTTTTCTTTTTGTTTTTCCAGTTGGGTATTTTTTGCTTCTTTGTATTTCAAATCTTTGACTTGATTCTTGTGATCCTCTAGTCTGCTGTTGGAACTCTGTATAATATTCTTTATTTCAGTCAGTGTATGCTTAATTTCCAGTTGGTCCTTTTTTATATCCTCGAGGGTCTCACTAGATTTCTTGAGCATCTCAATAAATTTATTGGCAGTTTCTAGAAAATTCTTGAAAAACCTTATAAGTGTGGTTTTGAACTCTATATCCAGTAGTTTGCTTTCCTCCCCTTCTGAATTTGTGACCTGTTTCTTTGTCTCCACATTTTTTATGCTTCCCTGTGTTGATAGAGTGGCTTTGTGTGTTAGGTGTCCTTTAGGGCCCAGTGGTTCAGCCTCCCCAATTACCTGAGTTGGACACTCTTGGTGCACCCCATTGTGGGCTTTGTGTGCAGTCTTGTTGTAGTTAAGTCTTGATTGTTGTAGGTATCACTGGGAGGAATTGACCTCCAGGCCAACTGTCTGTGAGAATCAGCTGTGTCTGCAGTTGGAGAACTTCTGTGCTGAAGACACCCTTTTGGGGCAAGACTTGCTTTAGTGGGACTTTGGTGCTCACTGAGTCTGCCCCCTGAGTGTGTCCCTTATGGATCTGAGGAGTTGTAATCTGGATGGTCCCACTCTGATCACTGGGTACACTGGCTCTTGGATCTCTAAGGAGGTGCTAATTTAGCCTCTGCCTGAGGCTACCCAGCAGGAGCTATGGAGAGATCTGCAGATTCCTCTTCTTTGTTTGGGGTTTGGAGGTGCCCAGATGAGGCCCAGCTGTGAAGCAATGCAAGCTGATGTGGGGCCTTGGGCCTTCTTTTGCAAGTTCTGGGTCTCTGACCCAGCTGCAGTTTGTTAGGTAATTTTCAGATTGCACAGGGCCAGGCCTTTCATGTGCAAAAGCCTCTGCCACAGCTTGGGTGGGGCGGGGTCTCAGGGAATCAACAGGGTGACGCAAACAGTTATGGTTGATCCTCAGTCCTACCCTAAGAGGCCCCATGTCTCAGTGTCCTGGTAATCGCTGCAAGCACCTCTGAAAGAAAGCTGCCCCTGAGTTCCGACCTGAGAGAAAGCTGCCCTCAAGTTCCAACCGATGCCAGACAGTCCATTTTCTCCCCATATGAGTCTGGGTCCCCAGAGACTTGCCCGGAACTAGATTTCAGAGCAGTCGGGAGCTTGAGACTCCCTCCCGATTGAAAAAGACAACCCTGTCCTCAGTTGCCAGCCCTTTCCACATGCGCCTCTGTACCTCTGCATTTTATTTCCGCATCTCCTGAGTCTCAGTGTGCTTTTCTCTTTCCTTCTAGTTGTAGAATTTCCACTCAGGCAGCCTTCCTGTGGTTCTGGATGATGTCCATTTTATGTTTTAGTTGTATTTTTGAAGTGGTTGGGTGAGGCAGCAATTTCTGGTGTTTACCTATGCCGCCATCTTGGTTTCTCCTTGCCTACGCTTCTTATCTCGTCATTTTTATGATAGCCACTCTAATATGTGTGAGGTCATATTTCTTTGTGGGTTTGATTTGCATTTCAAGGATGGCTAGTGCTATTGAATACCTTTTCATGTTTCTGTTGGCCATTTGTATGTTTTCTTCCTCTGCCCATTTTTAATCAGGTTTTTGTTTTGTGTTTTTGTTTTGTTATTGGGTTATATTAGTTCTTTATCTATTTCAGGTATTAACCCTACATCAGATAAAAGATTTGCAAATATTTTCTCCTATTCTATACATTGCCTTTTCCTGTGCAGAAGACTTAGTTTGATGTCATCCCACTTAGTTTTGCTTTTGTTGCTTGTGCTTCTTGTGTCATAGTGAGGAAATCACTACCAAGGCAGTTGTCAGACAGCTCATTTCCTGTCCTCTCCTAGGGGCTATATGGTGTCAGGTCTTACGTTTAAACCTCTAACCCACTTTGGTCCCATTTTGTGAGAAGTCTAAGACGTTAGTAACCCTCTTATGCCTGTGTTTATCCAGTTTTCCAACACCATTAACTGAAGAGATTATCCTCTTGCCCTTTGAATGTTCTTGGCTCCCTTGTCAAATATTAGTTGACCATATATGTGACAGTTTATTTCTGGGTTCTGCTCTATTGGTCTATGTGTCTATTTTTAGGCCAGTACTGTTTTTGAATACTGTAACTTCCTATATAATAAAAGCTTAATATACTGCCCTGCCCTAGGCCTGAACTTTTGTCTGTATCCATAGGTAAGATATTTGGTTAATCTCTTCCCATCTCCCCACCTGCCTTTCCTCTGAGATTCATCAGTCTTGTTCCATGATTTCATGCCTCTGGTTCTTTTTTTTTTTTTTTTTAATCCTCAGTATTGGGCTAGGACGGTGGTTGGCAAACTGCAGCTCGCAAGCCACATGTGGCTTTTTGGCCCCTTGAGTGTGGCTCTTCCACAAAATACCACAATCACATGTACAGTGCAATTGAAACTTCGTGGCCCATGTGCAGAAGTTGGTATTTTGTGGAAGAGCCACATTCAAGGGGCCAAAGAGCTGCATGTGGCTTGCGAGCCGCAGTTTGCCGACCACTGGGCTAGAAAGTGCTCAGGCAGGCCAACCCGTGAAGCAAGGCAGGCTGGTGCTAGTGCTGTATCTTGGGCCTTTTATTGCTAGGTTTGGGGCATGCTGATGCCAGCTGCAGCTTGTGTGAGAGATTTTAGCAAATTCTGAAGCCTGAGCCAGGACAGGCCATTCATATGGAAAAGCTGCTGCAAACAGTTTGGGTGGCGCTGGATCTAAGGGAATCACCAGGGCTGAGCAAACAGTGTGAGTCACGCTGATAGCAACTCAGATATGGCTGCCAGTCATCTCTGCAGTGGGTAAGGTCCCAGCACAGGAACAATGACCCCTGTGAGCAAGTTACCTGGGAGAAAACCATCCAAGTTCTTACCCCGATGTCAGACAATTCAGTTCTGCAGTGTTTGTGTCTGGATCCCCAGAGTGATTGAGTCCAGGCAAGTTCATGCCTTAGCCCTTTATGAGGAATACCTGGGTTTCCAGCAGCCTCAGTGTCAGTTAGCCACAATCCTTGCTGGTTTTTACAGCCCATAGTTACAGGGACTTCTCTTCCCAGCTCTGGAAACTTGGGCTGGGGGTCTGCTGTGGGGATGGGACCCCCTGCTTCTCACAGGTGGCCTCCGCAGAGATGATCTCCCTCCCAGTTAAAAAAATGGCACATGTGGATGTTGGATCATGTCGTTCCACACCACCACCCCACCTACCAGTCTCAATGTGCTTTCTTCTTTAATTCTCTATTTATAGGACTTCCATTCAGTTATCTTTCAGGCAGTTCTGGATTATGGTTGTTCTGTATTTTAGTTGTTATTTTGATGTGGTTGTGGGAGGTAGAGTGTATCAGCATTTACCTATGCTGTAATCTTGTTTATTTTAAAAGTATAAATTCTTCTACTTTTTAAAATGTGTTTTCTTCCATCTCTTTCATCAAAGTCTGTAGTTTTCAGTAAACAGATCTTTTTCCTCCTTGGTTAAATTTATTTCTAAGTATTTTATTGATTTTGATGCTATTGTTAATTAGATTTTTTAAATTTTTTCAGATGTTTGTTACTGTATAAAACTTATCTGCTTTCTGTATGTTGTTTTTGTAACCTGCAACTTTGGTTCTAACATCCTTTGTAGTAAAGTCTCTTTTGTCTGGTAGAAGTATTGCTATAGCAGTTTTTTAAAATTTTCATTAGCATGAAATATTTTTTTCAATATCTTCACTTTCAGTCTTTTAATCTAAAAGACACTGTGTATCTTTTAATCTAATGCGAATCTATGATAAGCAGTATATGCCTGGATCTTTTTTTACATCCATGCATCCACCCTATTTGATTGGAGCCTTTAGTCCATTTATATTTAAAGTAATTATAAACAGGTATGTAGTTACTGCCATTTTATTAATTGTTATGATGTCTGTGGTTCTTCTCTGCTCCTTTCTTTTCTTGCTCTCTTCTCTTGGGTGTTAATGATTTTCTATAGTGGTATTTTGGATTCCTTTCTCCTCTAAATTATTACCTATATTGGTTTTTGGTTTGTGGTTACCATGTGCTTCATATATACCAAGCTATGTTTATAGAAGTATATTTTAAGTTGATAGTCACATAAGTTCAAATGCATTCTAAAATCACATTTTTTTTTTACTCACCTCCCTACAGTGGTCTTTGTCATCAATTTTTACCTTTTATGTATTCCTTTATTATTTACATAATCTTACTGTTTTTAACTTTTAACCTTTATATTACCTTTGTAATTGGTTGACTCAATACTTTTACTGTTTGCCTTTGTCAGTGAAATTTATCCTTTCCAAAATCTTATTTTTAGCATTGCCCCTTGTTTTTCTATTTAAATCCCTTTAACATCTTTCATAATGCTGGTTTAGTGGTGATAAAATCCCTTAGCTTTTCTTTTCTTAATATATGTTATTGATTTTTTACAGAGAGGAAGGGAGAGGGAGAGGAATACAGAGTTAGAAACATTGATGAGAGAGAAACATCTATTCAGCTGCCTCCTGCACACTTGCCACCGGGAATGTGCCTGCAACCAAGGGACATGCTCCTGACCAGAACTGAACCCAGGACCCCTCAGTCCGCAGGCCGATGCTCTATCCACTGAGCCAAACTGGTTAGGGCCCTTAGCTTTTTCTTGTCTGAGAAACTCTTTATCTCTCCTTCAATGTTAAATAACCTTGCTGGGTAGAGTAGTCTTGGTTCTATGTTTTCCTTTGGATATTTCATGCCAATCCCTTCTGACAGGTAAACATTCTGTTGAAAAATCAGCTTAAAGTTTTATGGGAGCTGGTATGATGCAGATGTTGGTACACTTGATGTTGTGCCAGAGATTCCCTAAGCTACCCTCATTTTTTTAAAATTTATTGATTTTTTACAGAGAGGAAGGGAGAGGGATAGAGAGTTAGAAACATTGATGAGAGAGAAACATCGATCAGCTGCCTCCTGCACACTCCCTACTGGGAATGTGCCCACAGCCAAGATACATGCCCTTGACTGGAATTGAACCTGGGACCCTTGAGTCCACAGGCCAACGCTCTATCCATTGAGCCAAACCGGTTGGGGCGCTACCCTCATTTTTAAAATAAATACATATTTTTGTTGATTTCAGGAGGAAGGGAGAGGGAGAGATAGAAACATCGATGAGAATCATTGATCAGCTGCCTCCTGCACGCCCCCTACTGGGGATTGAGCCTGCAACCCAGGCATGTGCACTTGACAGGAATCAAACCTGGGACCCTCTATCCACTGAGCTAAATCAGCTAGGGCTATCCTCATTTTTTAAATTGTTTTCTTTTTATTGTTCCAGTTGAGTGTTTTCTACCAGGTTGTCTTCAAGATCACTGATTTGATCCTCTGTTTTGTTTAATCTGCTGTTGATCCCTCTAGTGTAATTTTCATTTTTAGTTATTGCATTCTCCAATATTGGTTGGTTCTCTTCTATGTTATTAGTTCTCTTCTCTTTTCTCTTTGTTGAAGTCTTCATAGATTTTATCTATTCTTCTGCTAACTTCGTGAGCATGCTTACAGTCAGCGTTTTGAACTTTGTATCTGTTAGATTGTCTCTATATCACTTAGTTCTTTTCCTGAAGTTCTGTCCTATTCTTCATTTGGAACATGCTCCTTTTGTCTCCTCAATTTGGCTGTTTATTTCTGTGTATCAGGTAGATCCACTACATTTCCACCATTAAACAGTGGCTTTATGTAGAAGGTGTAGGGCCCAGTGATGCACTCTCCCATGGTCACCTGAGCCAGGAGTGTTGCATGTGTCCTCTTGATGTAGCTGGACCTCAATTGCTGCTGGCTCATTGGTGGGTGGGGCTGACTCTCAGGATGACTGTAAGGGCCAGCGGCAACTATAGCAGATGAGCTGATATTCAGTGGCCGACCCCGCAGAGGAGTCATTCATTAGGGCTCTGTTGCTAGCCAGGGCTGCCCATTAGATCTGTCAGTCATGGAGCTAGTTGTGTGTGTCTCTACTGCTCTCTGGCCACTGTATTGGGTCTGGAGCCTCTTGGGAGGGACTCAAGCATGGGCTGAGGTCACCACCACTTCTGTCAGGCTTAGGGCCTCTTGCTATAATCCACAACGTAAACCACCGCTTGTGCCAAGTGTGGAAGTGCTTGGAAGAGGCTGTGACGCAAACTGAGGCTGGCTGGCACTTGTGCCAGGCTTGGAGCCACTTGGTAGGAGCTACAATGTGTGCTGAGACTGGCCGCCATTCCTGCGGGGTTAGGGAGTCTGTAACACAAGCGGGGGCAGATGCTCACGAGGTGGGTCTAGAGCAGCCGTGGGCAAACTACCGCCCGCGGGCCGAATCCGGCCGTTTGAAATGAATAAAACTAAAAAAAAAAAAAAAAAAGACCGTACCCTTTTATGTAATGATGTTTACTTTGAATTTATATTAGTTCACACAAACACTCCATCCATGCTTTTGTTCCGGCCCTCCGGTCCAGTTTAAGAACCCATTGTGGCCCTCGAGTCAAAACGTTTGCCCACCCCTGGTCTAGAGCCACTGAAAGAGGCTGGGGCCAGGCAAGTGGGTTGGGTAGGGCTAAGTCTCAGGGAGACCCTGGGATGGGGTGAACAATGTTAGTTTAATAGAGAATGAGACTGCATGCCTGTCTGGGCTGGGCCGTCTGGGTGGTAAAAGAACTCAACCAAGGAACAATGGCACCTACCAGTGCTTCCATCCCCTGGGAATACCCCAATCCCTGCCCTACCAGCTCAACCTTGAAGCTAATCAGCTTAATTCCTTCCAGTTGCTCCTAGGCACTTCTCAAACTGCTGCTCCTGTGGTGATTAGGGTTAGGCAGTTTGTGTGCAAGCCCTTTAAGAGCAGCATATAGGTTTCCCAAAGCCTTTTATCTCTCTGATTCAATCCCTATTGGTTTTCTTTTTAAAAATATATGTATATTTATTTCAGAGAGGGACAGAGATAGGTAGAAACATTAATGATGAGAATCACTGATCAGTTGCCTCCTGCAAAGTCCCTATTGGAGGCCAAGCCCACAACCCAGGCATGTGCCCTGACTGGGAATCAAACCCTGACCTCCTGGTTCATAGGTCAATGCTCAGCTACTGAGCCACATCAGCCAGGCTCCCCACGTTTCCAAAAGCTAGATGCTATGTGGGCCCCTCTCCCCATACCTAGTGCCCTGGAATGAGGAGCCAAGATATCCCATAATCACCATCCAGTGGGTGTGGAACTTGCCCAATCTGCATCTCCAATCCTCCTATGTATCCTAATGCGGCTTCTACATTGGTATCCTTAGTGATAAGAATTCTGTTCAGCTAGTTTTTGGGTGGTTTACTGATGGATGTTCAATAATTTAGTTATAATTTCAAAGTGTTCATTGGAGATGAGTTCAGGCTGTTACCTACTCCACCGTCTTGTTTTTCCTCCACCTTGCATGATCCTTTAAATGTGCGGTTGCATTTGGTTTATTAGTATTTTATATAAAAATTTAGCACCTTATCAGAACTATTGGCCTATTGTCTTTTCTTGTAGTGTCCTTTCTGGCTTTGGTATCAGGGTAATGCTGGCTTCATAAAATGAGTTTAAGAGTGTTTCTGCCTTTTCAATTTTTAAAAAGTTTGGAAAGGATTAATTCTTTACATGTTTCATAGAATTCACCAATGAATCTATCTGGTCTGGACTTTTCTGTGTTGGGAGGATTTGATATTCAGTCTGCTCAGAATTTTCTATTTCCTCATGATTCAGTCTTATTAGGTTGTATGTTTCTAGGAATGTATTCCATTTCTTCCTGTTAACCTGGTTTATTTGACATATAATTGTCCACAGTGGTCTTTTGTGTTTCATTGTTCTTCTGTGGTCAGTGGTAATGTAGTCTTGATGAGAGGAAGAGACCACCTCCTTCCCTACGAGAGGAAAATTCCATTTACCAAGCTTCTTGCAGTTGGACATAGACATGAGCTTCCAACAGTCAGATGACCCCATGACGGACTGACTCAGAATGTGGTGTCACCAAGAGGCTGGGGCTGTGCAGAATTCATTTGACAAAGGTGGTGTGAATAGGAATAGTGACATCCAGTTTCCAAGAGCATCAATGATAGCAGCGCTAGCAAGTTTCCAGGGTCCATGAGTGTCAGTGGTGTGAACAATGGTGTCTGTGCCCAGGAGCAGGGGTGCATGCGGGACACAACTAGTCTCTCTCACATCAGTGTTTCTCTCTCCCTCTCCCCCCCCCCCCCACACCACTCCCTCCCTTCCACTGTCTCTGAAAAGCAATGGAGAAAACAAAGAACATCCTCAGGTGAGTAGTGACAAAAAAATGAATAAAATAGGAGGACAATTGCACAAGTGATTTCCAATTCCATAGAGTATTCTTTGGGAAAATTCTGAGAAACAAAGATGTTAGCACAAACCTGCAATGAAAAAAGTTCTACGAGGGAGCTGTCCTTGAGCTGAGCTTGTATAAGTAGGGAGATCTTTAAGTGGAGAAGTTTTAGAAACATTCTGTCTTGAATTGTGATATGAGTAGCCTAGACATAGGATCCTCCTCCAGGTCAATAACTAGGATGTTGTAGTACCTCAACTCTTGACCATTCCCTCCTCCTCCCCACTAATGCCCCCTTTTCCCAGATCACCTTTGATGTCACTATGGAAAATGGAATGACCTGAGTCAGAAAGCTCCAACCCTACCATGCCCTGTCTCCTGGGGAAGCCACTTCCCTCCATGGGCTTCTTTATGTCTACTAGAAAGCTATTAGGTTAGAAGGCCCAGAACCTCCCAGTACTAATCTACACTAATAAAAGAGAAACATGCAAATTGGTGCCCACCAGCCAATCAGAGCAGCTATGCAAATTAACCCAACAAAGGAGGTGATTAATTTGCATATGCAGGCCCAGAGAGAAGACTGAAGGCTCCAGCCAGAGTGAAGACTGAAGGCTCCAGCCAGAGTGAAGACTGAAGAGGCTTGGCTTCTCACTGCAGCCGGACCAAAGGCCTGGGTCCCATGTGCCAGAGGAAAACCGGTGCCAGCAGTCAGGGGAAGGCAGGCCTATTGCATGAAATTCGTGCAATGGGCTTCTAGTATTCTATAAGTGCACAGCTTCTAGGGCAGTGATGGCGAACCTTTTGAGCTCGGCGTGTCAGCATTTTGAAAAACCCTAACTTAACTCTGATGCCGTGTCACATATAGAAATTTTTTGATCTTTGCAACCATAGTAAAACAAAGATTTATATTTTTGATATTTTATATATTTAAATGCCATTTAACAAAGAAAAATCAACCAAAAAAATGAGTTTGCTTGTCACCTCTGACACGCGTGTCATAGGTTCGCCGTCACTGTTCTAGGGGCACCCAGTGATTCCATGTGACAAGTGTGTAGGAAATGGTGCAGGTAGAGGGAGGGACAACCTTAGCTCTCTTTATCTCAGCCACCTATCACTTTTCTGTTCCTCAAATGTATCTTTTCCATCCCTGAGTTTTTTAGTCCCTTATTCTTCCCTCATCTGGTATACTCTACCATATCTACTCACCACAATGTTTGGTCTTGCCTCTTCTAGTTTCTGCTGAAATGTTACTTCCCCAGGGATTGACTAGCCCCCCACCCTTCATCCCACGCAAGGTGCCACTGTGGCCAATAAGCATCATGTCATTGCATATTCACCCCAACCTCGGTAAATTCCATGAAAACACTTCTTTTCTTAGTGCCCATAATAGTATAGAATTAGTCAGGATGCTCCAAGAAACAGATCCAGTAGGATGTATGTGTATATATGGAGAGAGGGAGCGAGACTGACTGACTGATTTATTTTACGGAATTAGCTTCTGCAATTGTGGAGTGATGGCAAGTTCAAAATCTGTAGGGCAGACCTGTGGACTGGAGACCCAGGGAGGAGCTGATGTTGCTGTATGTATCCAAAGGCAGTATGAGGCTGAATTCCCTCATTTTCAGGGACTTCAGTCTCCTCTTAGTCAAGGCCTACCCATGTTATCATCAAGGATGATCTGTTTTACACAAAGTCTGCTGATTTCACTTTAATCTCAACTAAAAATACCTTCACAGTAAGATCTAGACTGGTGTTTGACCAAATACTAAGTACCACAGCCTAGCCAAATTGGCACATAATTAACCATCACAAGTACTTAGCATAAATGCATAATTATATACATATTTTATTTATATACTAGAGGCCAGTGCACAGAATTTGTGCACTGGTGGAGAATGTGGCCTGCAGGGATCAGCCTGGTGTGGGAGCACCACTCATCCCAGTCAGCCAAGCGGCGCTTCCACTGTGTGTGTCATAGTGACTGGTCAACCAGTCGTTCTGGTCATTCCGCCGTTCAGTCGCTGGGATTTTATTATATAGGATATTTATATACCTATCATACATATGTTTATATGAGGGGAGTAAATGAACTATCCATGTCCCACCTTTGGCCACTGAACGCTTCCAGGTTGGCTCCTGTGTCCTTGATGCGTCCTTATCCTTTGACTGAGCACTGACAACACAACATGCCCAATGCTAGAGTGTTTCTTATGCATGTATCATAATTTATTTGACCATCATTCTATTGTTAGGTAGTTTTTTATTTTTGGTTCATTTTCTATTATAGGTATCCTCCATTTTCTGAAAGTCTCTCCATTGTACCTACATTAATATGGTAAGTGTTTTCCATAAAAGCAAACATCCTCTTCATTTTTCTTAGGCTAGCAAAAAACAGGTACAAATGTAGATCTTTCATAAAAGTGAAGTGGCAGCCTGGTCTGTGTGGCTCAGTGGTTGAGCATCAACCCAGGAACCAAAAGTCACCAGTTCAATTCCCAGTCAGGGCTTATGCCTGAGTTGTGGGCTTGATACCCAGTAGTGGGCATACAGGAGGCAGCCTAATGATGTTCCTATCTCTCTCCTTCTTTCTCTCTTTGAACTAAACAATATATATATATATATATAATGTTTTAATTTATTTCAGAGAGGGAGAGGGAGAGAGACAGAAACATCAATGAAAAGAATCATTGATTGGCTGCCTCCTACACAGCCCCCACTGGGGATTGAGTCTGAACCCTGGGCATGTGCCCTGACCAGAAATCAAATCATGACCTCCTGGTTTATGGGTTGACAGTCAACCACTGAATCGCACCAGCCAGACAATAAAAACATTCTTTGTTAAAGTGAAGTGGCATCGATGACCTTTGAGGAAGTAGGGAAACTTCATGACACCACTTCAGCTTATAAAAGGTTTCCTAGGAATGCACTACTTTGGACAGTGGTGTAAACAGCATATAATAGTACTAGCATGTAAAGTTTCATATATGAAAAAATTAAAGATAGTAAAATGATCCCATCACCAACTTTAGTAATTATCTCTCCCTTAGAGAATTACAGCAGCCTGGACAGGGGTTTGGATTAGTGAGACCTGTTTAGATAAGCAAAGCAGTAAAAAATATCTTCTCCATTAATTCTGTGGGAACAGTTTTCAATAGTAACATACATGTACAGTAGTGAAATACAGGTTCTCCTCCCCATCAACTGATGGTGGCTCTGAGCATGCCCTTTGGCTGTGGGGTGCTATGAAACCTCAAAAGTATTAGAATGACTCACTGGGGAAAATAAAGAAGCAATTAACCCAAAATAAGGTTTAACAACACACACTTATCACCTCACAGCACTGTGGGCCAGCAGTCCAAGCATAGCCACTGAACTGTCTGCCTCAGGCTATACACAAGTATGCAACCAGAGCTGGATCTGAAGGCTCAACTAGGGCAGGATCTACTGCCAACCTGACTTACACATTTGTTGACAGGATCCAGTTCCTGGGGGGGCTATTGGCCTGAGGGCCTCAGATCCTCAAGGGCAGTTGGACAGGAGACACCACTCAGTTTTCTACCACGTGGGCCACCCGCTTCCTCAAAGACAGTGAAGGAGAGTCTCTTCCAAGAAGAAAGAGATTTTGATAACCTCCTCATGGATGTGATATCCTTTCACCTGTGCCACATTCTATTGGTTAGAAGCAAGTCACTAGTGCAGCCGGTGTGGCTGAGTGGTTGAGTATCAACCTATGAACAAGGAGGTCACGGTTTGATTCCAGGTTAGGGCACAAGCCCGGTTGTGGGTTCTGTCCTGTGTGGAAGGTGCAGAAGGCAACCAATCAATGATTCTCTCTTATCATTGATGTTTCTATTTCTCTCTCCTCCTTTTCTCTCTGAAATCAATAAAAAAAAAAATTTTTTCCCCCAAAGAAGCAAGTCACTGGATCCATCCCAAACTCAAGGGGAGCAGATTTCACAAGTGTTTATACCAGTGTAAGAATCACTGGGAGCCACTGGAGAAGTCTGCTTACCACACAGCAAATAGCTGACACCCTAACACAGAATGTTTGGTGCTTAAGCAGTTTGTGTCTCCTCATCAAAAAGGCTACTCAGAGTGAATATGAGGCAGGATCCTCCAATGCCACATACCCCAACCTGCATGTCCATAGGGTGCCCAGTTTTCTCCACTACAGAATAATAGAAGGAATGGGACTCATGTCTTCTCTTTACTTGCTAACACTAAATTGAAAATTTCCCAGGCAGCCTGTTTCTTAACTTACAGCATATGATATGGTTTTTCACCTGAGTCCTGTTGAACAACAGGAAGTGACTCCAAAGGGACCTGCTTTGCATTGCAACAAAAAAATTAAGATACTTAGGAATAAACTTAACCAAGGAGATAAAAGAACTGTATTCAGAAAACTACAGGATGTTGAAAAAATAGAGGAAGATTGCTGGGGTCCAACCCCAGCGGGTCCAGGGGTTCCCCAAAGGTGTAGACGGAGTCGGCGAAGAAAGAATGACACGGAGACAGTGTTCAGTTGATCAGCAGCCTAGCCAGGATCTCCAGCCAAATTCTGGTCTCGATCTCCAGAGAGGTTCTGCTTCAGATCTCCAGCCAGGTTCTGTAGCCATGTTCCCTCGCTAGGTTCTCCAGCCAGGTTCAGTCACCAGGTTCTAGTCAGGTTCTCTTGCCAATTTCTGTAGTCAGGTTCAGTCCAGGATCTTTTGCCATGTTCTCTCGCTAGGTTCTGTCTCTAGGTTCTGAGTAGGTTCTGTCTTCTGAGTTCTGTGTTCTAAGTTCTGTGTCTTGCTGTCTTGTTACATCTGTATTTATACCAGTTGATTCAATCCTATCAATCTCTATTACAAAGGTTAGGGCGTTTCTTATCTCCATTCCAGGGAGTAAAGATTATGTAGCTTAAGCATGATTGTTCCTAGTTAAAGGGATTAATTACCCGCCTGGCACTTAGTTGAGGGGTTTTATTTCCTCCCTAACTTCAGGGGACAATCCCTACCTGGGGATTCAACCTTTCTCGGAGAGGTGACCTTGGTTAAAACACAGCGCCAAGAAGGTGAGCAAACATTTTAAGAACAGTATGCCATATATGCCAGGTCCTTTGAAACAGCAAGGATGGACCGGCTCCCGGCAGAAGATATAAATAAGTGGAAGGATATACCATGTTCATGGATTGGTAGAATCAACATCATTAAAATATCCACACTACCCAAGGCAATCTACAGAATCAATGCAATCCCTTTTAAAATACCAAGGGCATATTTCACAAATCTAGAACAAATACTCCAACAATTTATACGGAACCAAAAAAGGCCTCAAATAGCCACAAAACAAGTTTTAATAAATTTAAGAATGAAATCATATCAAGTATTGTCTCTAATTACAATAGTATGAAATTAGAAATCAAGTACATGAAGG
Organism: Myotis daubentonii; assembly: GCF_963259705.1. NCBI lineage: Eukaryota > Metazoa > Chordata > Mammalia > Chiroptera > Vespertilionidae > Myotis > Myotis daubentonii. The sequence goes on along the minus strand of NC_081845.1, from coordinate 98,313,212 downwards.
AAACTGAAAAACTCACAAATACATGGAGGCTAAATGACACACTATGAAACAATGAATGGGTTAACAACGAAATCAAAGAAGAAATCAAATGATACCTTGAAACAATAAAATGAAAATACAATGACCCCAAATCTGTGAGACAAAGCAAAAGCAGTTCTAAGAGGGAACTTCTTAGCAACACAGGCCTACCTCAAGAAAAATCTGAAATAAACAAACTTACATCTAAAGGAACTAGAAGAACAAAAACAAACAAAGCCAAAGTGAGTAGAAGGAAGGAAATAGTCAAGATCAGCATAGAAATAAACAAAAGTCTAAAAAAATAATACAAAAGTTCAATAAAACCAAGACCTGGTCTTTAAAAAGATAAAATCGATAAAACTCTACCCAGACTCATAAAGAAAAAAAAGAGGATCCAAGTAAATAAAATCAGAAATGAAACAGAAGTGACATCACTGGAATACAAAAGATTATAAGAAAACTAGTGGCCCAGTGCACAAATTCGTGCACATTGAAAGGAAATTAATTAGAAATATTTTAATATCACTATTCGCTCTCTCTCTATAATAGAAGTGTCAACCTAATTCATGATCGACAATGACAGATCGAAACACACGCATTCAATTGGCACCAGCAAGAGCTTCATATATATCATGCATGCACGAGTCAACTTAGCCTTTTATATATATAGAACTAAAGGCCCGGTGCACGAAATTCATGCACTGGGGGTTGGGGAGTCCCTCAGCCCAGCCTGCTCCCTCTCACAGTCTGGGAGCCCTCAGTGGATGTCCTACTGACAGCCACAGTCTGGCAGCAGAGGCTCAGAGCAGGTGCTGTGTGTGTGTGTGTGTGTGTGTGTGTGTGTGTGTCCGTCCACTGGGGGCCTGCCCCCAGCCACACCGCGGAGGCTTGGAGCAGGCACCCTCTGTATTGATCTCTCAGGCTCCTGGCCTCGCCTGCGTGTTGTTCTCTCCCTTGAGCTGCGGCCAGGGCAGGGTGCTGCCCACAGGCCGCACTTGCCTGATCGCAGGTCCCCGCAGCAACCCGCGAGCAGGCCCTACTGGGTGCTGCCTGCTGTGGGCGCTTGCCTGCTCGCCAGTCGCCAAGGCAATACCTGCTGAGCTCACGTTGCCAGGGTGACGCTGGCAGCGTCCTGCCCTAGCCGCTATGCATGCCGCCACCTTTGTCGCAGAGTGATGGTTAATTTACATATTACTCTTTTATTAGATAGGATAAACTTGCTTAATTAGACCTGCTTTCTGATTGAAACTTTTTCCAGCCCAGTGAAGCACCCCAACTTCTCTTTCAGGTAATTTCAAGGTCCACCATTTCTTTTCTTTTTAAAATATATTTCTTTATTGACTTCAGAGAGGAAGGGAGAGGGAGATAAACATCAATGATGAGAAAGAATCATCGATCAGCTGCCTTCTGCACGCCCCCCACTGGGGATCGAGCCCACAACCCGGGCATGTGCCCTTGGTTGCATGGGCCATGAAGTTTCAATCGCACTGTACATATGTACCCGCACGTGGTATTTTGTGGAAGAACCACACTCAAGGGGCCAAAGAGCCGCATGTGGCTCGCGAGTCGCAGTTTGCTGACCACTGGGCTAGGGCAAGGTCCATCATTTCTGACTTCTTTTCAAATTTCTAAGCTTTCTAAATCTCCATTTTCCGGATAATGAAAAGAAAATAGGATTCCACCGAACCTCCTATCTACCTAAACCAGGACTTCTGTGAGGATCAAATGAGATGAGGCACAGGAAAACGCTTCACAGACACTTGGTTAAAGTGTAACATGTTTCCACCTGTGTTCTCGGGCTGAAGAAACCACAAAGAGGCTAGTCGTCACTAGGAAGAGGAAGCTGGGCGTTGCTATGTGACGTCATTACCCGGCGCCCACAGTGACCATTTCTGGGCTGGGCTGTGGGTTGCATTTTGCACCACAGGGTCTCGGCAGTGTTGGCTGCGAATTGGTGGGGTGTCGCTCGGGGTGGTGGCAGAGCCTGTGTCCCACTTGGGATAGGCCCAGTGATGCTTTGTCAGCGCCAGGTCCGCAGTGCCGTTTCTCTGTGCACATCACAGCAGCTCCTGTGTTGAGCATCTGCCCCCCGGTGGTCAGTGCACGTCATGGCGACCAGCCGGACAGTGGGAAGGACACTTAGCGTACTAGCCTTTTACATATAGAAATACTACGAGTTTGGCTGGTATGGCTCACTTGGTTGAGCATAGTTCCATGCACCAAAAGGTCACCAGTTCAATTCAGGTTGTAATTCTATCCCCAGAAGGGATGTATATGGGATGCAGAAATTGATGTTTCTCTTTCATATCAATGTTTCTCTCTCTCTCCCTTCCTCTCTCTCTAAAATCAATACAAACATTTCAAAAAAAGAGTATGTATGGCCCTAGCCAGTTTTGCTCAGTGGATAGAGCATCACCCTGCAGACTAAAGGATCCTGGGTTCGAATTCAGTCAAGGGCCCATGCCCAGGTTGTGCGCTCAGTCCCCAGTAGGGAATTTGCAGGAGGCAGCAGCCGATCAATGATTCTCTCTCATCACTGATGTTTCCATCTCTCTCTCCCTCTCCCTTCTCTGAAATTAAGAAAAATATATATAAAAAATAAAATTTTAAATTACCTATTTTTAAAAAAAGAATATGTTTAAAAAATACTATGAATAATTATATACCAATAAATTAGATGAGCTGGAAGATGGATATATTTTTAGAAATATACAGCCTTCCAAAACTTAGTAAAAAAGAAACAGAAAATCTGAACAGACTAATAACTACTAATAAAATCAAATCAGTAATCAAAAAACTCCGAATAAACAAAAGTCCAGGACTGAATGATGTCACAGGTGAATTTTACCAAACATTCAAAGAATACCTATCCTCATACTCCAAAAAATTGAGGGAAGACTCCCAAGCTCATTTTATGAGACCAGTTTTACCCTTATTCCAAAACTAGACAAAGACATTACAAAAAAAAGAAAAATATACACCAGTGGTCGGCAAACTCGTTAGTCAACAGAGCCAAATATCAACAGTACAACGATTGAAATTTCTTTTGAGAGCCAAATTTTTTAAACTTAAACTATATAGGTAGGTACATTGTTATTAACTTTAATTAGGGTACTCCTAAGCTGGCCTTTGCTAAAAACGACCTCAATCCGATTGAGGTATGTTTGCTGAGGTCGACCCCTTCCAACTCTCCCATCCACACTCATCTTGTATACTTGTTTTGTTTATCTTTTGTCAACCGCGTGCGATATGCGGACCGAATAGCACTAACCACTGCACAATGAGACTGCTGACTGACTGGCTCACTCAACCCGTGCATGAATCACACGCACCTCCCACGTGCTGCGTATCCCACGGCCCGCCTGCCTGCGCCGCGTCTCCTGTCGCCCGAACCGACTTTACACGCCCCACTTTTTCTAACGCCACTTCTTCAAAATAGACTCGCCCAGGCCAAAAACCGACCTCTGTGCATGGGCCACGAAGTTTCAATCGCACTCTACGTGCGCACCCACACGTGGTATTTTGAGGAAGAGCCACACTCAAGGGGCCAAAGAGCTGCATGTGGCTCGCAGCCAAGGTTTGCCGACCACTGCTATAGACCAAAAGCCTGATGAACAGATGCAAAAATCCTCAAATATTAGTAAATTGAATCCAGTTGTATGTTAAAAAGATCACAAACGACGGTCAAGTGGGATTTATTCCTGAGATTTATTCCTGAGATTAGTTCAATATCCACAAATCAAATAACATGATACACCACATTTAAAAATGATGGGTAAAAATCATGTGATCATATCAATAGATGCAGAAAAAGCATTCAACAAAATCTAGCATCAATCTGGCTGGTTTTGCTCAGTAGTTGGTTGTCAACCCATGAACCAGAAGGTCAAGGGTCAATTCCCGGTCAGGACACATGCCCAGGTTGCAGACTTGATCTCCAGTAGGCAGCTGATCCATGATTCTCTCTTATCATTGATGTTTCTATCTCTCTCCCTTCCTCTCTCTAAAACTAACAAAAACATTTTTTTAATCCAACATCCGTTTATGATAAAAACTCTCAGCAAAGCTGAAATAGCGGGGACTTACCTCAACATGATAAAAAGCATATGTGACAAGCCCACAGCTAACATGATACTCAACTGGAAAAAGCTAAAAGCATTTTCCTTATGATCAGTGTACCTGTCCAATTTCCCAACACCATTTATTGAAGAGACTGTCCTTACTCCATTGTATGCTCTTGCCTCCGTTGTCAAATATTGAGTTGAATGGCTTGGATCGATTTCTGGATTCTCTGTTCTGTTCCATTAGTTTATATGCCTGTTCTTGTGCCAGTACCAGGCTGTTTTGAGTACAGTGGCTTTGTAGTATAACTTGGTATCTGGTATTGTGATTCCTCCAACTTTATTCTTCTTTCTCAAGACTGCTGTGGCTATCCAAGGTCTTTTATTGTTTCCATATAAATTTTTGGAGCGTTTGTTCTAGATCTGTGAAATATGCTGTTGGTATTTTAATAGGAATTGTATTGAATCTATAGTGAGTCATCAGCTGTTAAAGTGTGTATACATTTTTTGGGAGACACCCTGGGTATACACACTTTTAATAATTATAAAGGCAGTGTTTATACTTCAACTGTATTTTCAAACTTCTAGTAGCATTTCATGATGAATTTCCTTTATTCAAAGCTTAGTCTGGCTAAAAAGAAAGGAACATCAATTGAGCTACCAGCTGTTAAAAAGTGTATACATATTTTGGGAACACCCTGTAGATGAGAGGATTAGAGTACAGAATCAAAAATCCAGAAATAGATCTAACTATGAAGGAATTTCACACATGACAGGAATTTCTCATTCACCTAATCCAGCGGTTCTCAACCTGTGGGTTGCGACCACTTTGGGGGTCGAACAACCCTTTCACAGGGGTCGCCTAAGACCATCGGAAAACACATATATAATCACATATTGTTTTTGTGATTAATCACTGTGCTTTAATTATGTTCAGTTTGTAACAATGAAATTGGGGGTCACCACAACATGAGGAACTGTATTAAAGGGTCGCGGCCTTAGGAAGGTTGAGAACCACTGCCCTAATCCATCTAATGCGTCCTGTTCAGTACAGTAACGACGAGCCCCATGTGGCCACTGAGCACCTAAAATATGCCTCGTCTAAACTGAGATGTGATGTAAGTAAAATATACACCAAATTTCAAAGACTTAGTATAAAAACAAGAACATAAAATATCTCATTAACAATTGTTTAAAATTAATTACATGTAAAAATATTTTTTTATAGAATGGGTTTAGTTGGTGAAATTAAATTTCACCTATTTTTTTTTTTTACTTTTTAAAAATGGAGCCACAGATAAAAAACTTGAGTGGTTTACATTACATTTCTAATGGACAGAACCGCTCTAAGGAAAAATAAAGAGAGATGGCGGCGTAGGGAGTAGACCTGTGTGTGCTGCCTCCCACAACATCATTGAAACTACCAACTATAAGACAAACAACCACCACTCAGAACCCTGGGGAGCTGGCCCAGTGGAAGCTCTACAGCTGGAAGGGAAGAAAGAAGCGCAGTGGGACTGAGTGGGAGCTACGGAGGCGCCAAAGACAGAGGTACACAGTCACGCTCCAGGCGGGCTGCAACCGGATGCACGGTTTTTTTTCGTTAGGAAGCGGTTACGAACCCTCGAATCCTCTGGGCTTGCTCGGGGCGGGTCTCTGAGGCCCCAGGCCCCACGGGGAGAGGCGGCGCAGCCCTGCAGCGGTCGGAAAGCGGGGAGGCTCTGGCCCACGGCTGCTCGCCGGCACAGGGGGACGCGAAGACCCGGTGTCCCAGAGAGGCGAGGAGGCGCCGCGGAAACGCCGCCATTGCTGTTTGCCCCGCCCTGGCGGCTTCCTGAGACCCCGCCCTACTCAATTTACATCCCCATACAGGCTGTGCCAGGTGCACAAAAAGACCCACCTGCGCTTTTGCAGCCTAGCACAACAAATTGCAGACTTCAGCTCCTCCCACCCATGGGAGACGCGCTCAAGAAGCAGACCCAGGAGAACCAAAATGGCGGCGTAAGGAAGAGACCTGTGCGTGCTGCCTCCCACAACAACATCGAGGCTACCAACTGTAGGGCAAACAGCTATCATACGGAACCACGGGAAAGCTGGCCCAGTGGAGGCTCTACAACTGGAAGGAAAGAAAGAAGAGCAATGAGACTGAGTAGGATGTGCAGAGGCGCCAAGAACAGAGCCCAACCCAACAAACTGCAGATTTCGGCTCCTCACATCCGGGAGGTACGCACTCGGGGGGCGGAGTCAAGTTCGAGGCAGGCTGGGGTCGGGCCCGGCTGGGCTGGTGATGTGGAACCACTGTACCAGCAGGCGCACAAGCACGCCCACCGGTTCCAGTCTCGCGTGGGACGCTGGGGGACGGCAGACGGGCAGTCTGTGCACTTGGTGGAGGGCAAAGTCCGAGCAGGCGTACTGGATGTTCAGCCACCAGGAAAGCCTGGAGATTTTGTCTGGTGGGGAGCCGCCCGGCAGGGGACAGAGTGCCAAACTTTGTGTTTCCCCAGTGAGGCTGGGATGGCCCCGGTGAGGCCGATACAGCCCCGGTGAGGCCGGGACGGCCCCGGTGAGGTCGGGATGCCCCCGGAATGGTTGAGACGGCCCCGGTGAGGTTGAAACAGCCCCGGTGAGGTCTGGACGGCCCTGGTGAGGTTGGGACAGCCCCGGCGAGGTTGGAACGGCTCCGATGAGGTCGGGACGGCTCCAGTGAGGTTGGGACAGATAATGGGGACCAGTATAGACTGATGAACAGGGGTAGAGGCAGAGGCAGAGCAGCACTGAACAGACTGCCAAACTACAATGGGAACCCTGGGGAGGGTTTGGGCGGGGGGTGGGGGGTTAAGAGATCAACCGAAGGACTTATATGCATGCATATAAGAATAACCAATGGACACAAGATACTAGGGGGTAGGGGCCGGGGGAATGTCAAGGGGGGAAAAAAGGAGACATATGTAATACTCTTTGTAATACTTCAAACAATAAAAATTATTTTAAAAAATTAATTAATTAAAAAAAGATAAAGAGTTAAATTTAAAAATAAAAAATACTATACGAGAACCTAGGAAAGTAAATTAGAATCTGAGGATCAGGATGGATTTCTTAATGAGGACAACTTGTCACATGTACACGTGTACGTAGAAATAGATAAAAAGACAAACAACCCAATAGGAAAAACAGGCAAAGAGCAGGATTGGAAATGCACAGAAAAACAAATCCCCGTGACAAACAAAGAACAAAAAAATACTCTAAATTACTAAGAGGAAATGCAATTTAAGTGACTAAGACATCTCTTTACTGGCTGGGGGGATGGCCAACACAGATGATACTGTCGGGGATGTGGGAAAAATAACAGGCTCCTGAAAAACCAACATCGCAATACCCATTAAAATTAAAGCTATAGAACACCCTTCAACACAGGAACCATTCTCAGAGTAAGAAATCCACTATACATATTGACATATGTTCAGAGAATCTGTATTGTAACACTATTTATGCAGCAGCAAAAATTAAAAAAGGAAACTAAGAAACATTCAATAAATTAATAAATGCCATCTGCTGACAAAAGGCTGAAAAATGTATGGTACCTGCAACATAAGTTAGGCAATCATTAAAAACGTTAAATGAAAAATATTCGCAAAATTTTTTACACTTGAAATATCAACACTGGCTCCGTGGTAGGGATAGACTATCTCATAACATGCTGGTGCAGGCATAAATAGGTTCAACCTTATGGGAAGACTCTATTAGACGTTTAAATGTCCATGCCTTTTGATCCAGCAGCCCAACTTCCAGAAATCTATCTTATTACTTTACTAGAGGCCCGGTGCATGTAATTCATGCATGGGTGCGATACCTAGGCCTGGCTGGCGATCGAAGCATGAGTGTCTGGCATGGAAAGGCAGGTCCTAGCTGACCTCTGGGCCCCTCGACCCCCACGCACCCCCTTCTGCCTGAGTCACAGTGCCCAAGTCTCCATGCGCAGATGTGGTGAGCGTGGCCAGACACTGTAAGCCAGAGTGCAGCTTGGGCCTCTAGGCTGCCCAGTGGCGCCATACAGAAGCCAGGCAGGCAGCGCACTCTCTCCTGGTCAGCCTCACAGACCCTCACCTGTGGCAACCCATGGGGAGCCCGACCAGCCGCTGTGGTCCCAGTGGCTGCAGCCCAACTCACCCGGAAGAGGCCACATGGGTACAGGGCTGGATCCTTGCAGGTGCCCAGCACCTGAACATGGGGGCTTCCTTGGCACGCAAGCCCTGGCGTCCCAGGGGAGGGTAGCAGGGGGAGTGAGAGCGAGCTTGGCAGACCCCCCTCATTCTCACTGCACTTCCATCCCCATCACCCCTGCCCTCAGGTAGCAGGCCCCCGTCTGGGTGCTGCAGGAGGTTGGTTGCCACCACACAACCCCAGCTCCCCATCCCAGCCTGGGGCCCCACCCTGATTGAGTGATCAGGGCCTGCTGGCCACTGATCATTGTCTTTGGGGCGATTGGTCAGGGCCAGGCCCACTGCCAGGCTCTCTCAGTGCCTGGGAGCTGGGCAGCAGCCCTACCCCCCGTTGCCGCCGCTGGTTGCTATCTGTGGGGCAATTGGTGGGGTAATCAGGCCCCTGCTCACCCGCCTTGGCTTGGTGCCACCCACTCACTTGCCCCACCATCCACCATGGTCCCGCTCTCGTCAGGGCCCATGGGGGTTGGAAGCACCTCCATTGCCACCCATTGCCAGCACTGTGTTGCCAACACCCGCCATGTTCCGTGCCACCCCCTGGTGGTCAGCACACATCATAGCGAGCAGTCAAGTTCCCACTCAAACACCGGTCAAACAATTTGCATATTAGGCTTTTATTATATAAGACTAGAGGCCCGGTACACAAAAATTTGTGCGCTCAGGGGGAAGGGGGGGTCCCTCAGCCCGGCCTGTGTCCTCTCACAGTCTGGGAACCCTCGGGAGATAACGACCTGCTGGCTTAGGCCTGCTCCCGGGTGGCAGAGGGCAGGCCCAATCCCTAGGTGCAGCCCCTGGTCGGGCTCAGAGCAGGGCCAATTGGGGAGTTGGGGCGCCGCCCCCTGTCATGCACAGAGCAGGGCAATCGGGAGGCTGTGATGCCACCCTCAGTCACGCTCAGGGTAGGGCCGATTGGGGGGTTGGGGCACCATCCCGTCACACTCAAGACAGGGTCAATGGGGAGGTTGCAGCACCACCCCGTCACGCACAGAGCAGGGCCAATCAGGGGGTTGGGGCACTGCCCCCTGTCACGCACAGAGCAGGGCCCATCAGGGGGTTGGGGCGCCGCCCTCTATCACCCACAGAGCAGGGCTGATCAGGGGGTTGGGGCGCCACCACTCTCACACTCAGGGCAGGGCCGATGGGGAGGTTATGGCTCTACCCCGTCACACACAGAGCAGGGCCCGTTGGGGGGAGGGGGGGTTGGGGCGCCGCACCCTGTCACAGGGCCGATCAGGGGGTTGGGGCGCCGCACCCTGTCACACACAGAGCCACAGGGCGATCAGGGGGTTGGGGAGCTCCCCCCTATCAGGCACAGAGCAGGGCTGATCAGGGGGTTGGGGGCGCCTTCCCCTGTCACGAACAGAGCAGGGCGGATAGGGAGGTTGTGGCCCCACCCCCTGTCACACACAGAGCCGCAGGGTGATCAGGGGGTTTGAGCGCTGCCCCGTCATGCTGATCCCGGTGCCGGGAGGCCTCACGGCTCCGCTGATCCCGGTGCTGGGAGGCATATTACCCTTTTACTATATAGGGTAGAGGCCTGGTGCACGGGTGGGGGCCGGCTGGTTTGCCCTGAAGGGTGTCCTGGATCAGGGTGGGGGTCCCCACTGAGGTGCCTGGCCAGCCTGGGTGAGGGGATGATGGCTGTTTGCAGCTGGTCACACATCCTTCAGGGTGGGGGTCCCCACTGGGGTGCCTGGCCAGTCTGGGTGAGGGGCTAAGGGCTGTTTTCAGGCTGGGGGTGACTGAAGCTCCCAACCGCTCCTTTTTTTTCTTTTTTTTTTATTCTGGGCCAGCTTTACCTTGAGGCCTGGCTCCAGCTCTTAGGCCTCCACTGCTGAAAGTAGGTTTCTGGCCTTTGCTTACAATGTTGCGATCCTGCTGGCTGAAGCCCGGCAGCTTCTATATTTGTTACATAGTTGCTTAGAGTTGCAGCTCAGAGGCCTGCAGTGGCAGGCGGGGAATGTTGGAGTCCTTGTCACTGAAGCAAGCAAGCCTCATGTTAGTTTCAAGCTGCCTGGCTGCTGGCCGCCATCTTGGCTGGCAGTTAATTTGCATATTGCCCAGATTAGCCAATGGGAAGGGTAGCGGTGGTATGCCAATTACCATGGTTCTCTTTTATTAGATAGGATGGCATGACAATCTAAACATACCTGTGCAAATATATCAAATCATTATGTTGCACGCCTTAAGCTACTACAACATTGTATGTCAATTATATCTCGAAACTGAGGGGGAAAGATATATGTACAAGGATGTTCACTATAGCCTTCATTTAGTAAGACTTGGAAAGAACCTAAATGTGTACTCTAAATAATATAGCTGAGCAAGTTATGTCTACAGAATAAAATAATAACACAGGCTTGAAAAAGAATGAGGTAGCTTAATATTACTGAACTAAGACAGAAAATAGTATAAAGTACAAAAAGCCCAAACTGAAGACTGTGTATGTTTGAAATTTTTCATAATTAAGGGAGTGGGAGGGAGGAATTAGGTACGTTGCCTTTTTCTAAGAAATCTGAGCAGTTGAAACCTCTCCACCTGCACTGCTAATATAGCTATTTCTTCTATACGATTCATTAATTTCAAGCCATCTTCTAGTCTCCTTTCCTGATATAAAAACAATATTAAAAATATGTTTATAAATTTTCATCTCATTTAAAAAAACCCACCTCATTATAATTCACTTTTTGCATCCCTTGGCATAAATCAGCATTACAACACTCATCAATCTCCCTGCAAAGCCAGACTACCTTAGAATTGAGGCATTTTGTGAACTAGAACAAGTACTGCTGCTACAGTTTCTAATGGCCCAATAGCAATGATGGGGTTAATAAATGTCATTTTCCCAAGTTTAATCCTCTTCAATCATTGGCTACTGAAAAGAAAAGTGAGCAAAAGAACAGTGAAGAAAAAGTAGACCGCCTGTATTCAGCACGTGTGATCACAAATCTTTATAACTCGCACATCTGAATATTTTCTGCAAATACATAGTTTCTGGCTCCCAGGATGAGGCTAAACGCCGAGCACTGTTTGTAAAGAGCATCCCAACTTACACGGGCCACGTCGGGCCTCTGGCCACCGCCCTGGGGGGAACATCAGAACAGGTGCCTCCTTCAGGCCGACTCCGCAGCCAGGGGCGCGGGAGAGGAGGCGCGACCCTTCCGCACCCAGGGCCCACTCCCGGCCCGGCTCCTCCCGCCCGCCGCCCTCCCCCTCCAGCCCCGGGCCGCGCAGCTTCCGGAGCAAGGCCGCCGCAACGCAGTCCGAGTCCACACAAGCGCCATCGCCGCGCGGAGGCTCGCGCGCAGCCCCAACACGGGAAAGGGAGCGGCCGCGGACGGAGCGAGGCGCTGGGACCCAGGCGAGCAGCAGAGGCGCAGGGCCGCTCCCGCGGGGTTCCCACTCCGGGGGCACCAGATCACAGGGCGAGGGGCACGAAGCCCACGGCGGGGAGGATTCACTCCCAGGTGGTCAAGGCTAACCCTAACCCAGTCGGAAGTGACGTGTCCACTGAGACCTGCAGGTCCGCCCCGTAAATGGCCGCCGCAACTAGGCAGCTTCTCCCGGACTGGCCAGCCGAGGCAGGTGTAGCTCCAATCCGCCCCCGCCCGGCTCCGGCAGCTCCCTGCGCCACCCAGAACCAACCGAACCCAGCCCGAGCCGAGCCGGAGCCCAGCCCAGCGCAGCCGGGTGGGTCAGCTCACCGCCCGCGTCCGTCGGCGCCCGCGGGCACTGGGCCTCAGAGCTCAGCCACGCGCATGCGCGGCCCTCGGTCCAGTGGACTCCTCGGGCCACCTGGGCGACCACGTTTCGGCCCCCTGCCCCTCCGGGTCCCTTCTCGCCCGGGACTCCGGCCGGCGTCCCTCACCTCCGGCCTCCCGCCTTCCTCCGCCGCAGGCAGCGCCAGGCCAGCGGCCGCCCGCGGCCACCCGCTCCCAGACACGAGCCTCCAGGAGCGACTTCCGCTTCCGGCGAGTATTGTGTGTCGCGCTGCGGGCGGGGCGGGGGGAGGAGGAAGGAGGCAGCTCTCCGGAGGCTCCGCGCCCCGTACTGCCGGATCCGAGGCCGGGAAGGTAGGTGCCGTCCCGCCGCCGGGCCCGGGCCCGGGGTCCGGCCCCGCACGCCGCGTCCCAGCGCCCGCGACCGCGTCGCCGGCCCGCACGTACCCTCAGCCGCCTCCACCCGCCTCGGGCCGGGGACGTTGGCCGCCCCGGCGACGTCAGCGCGTCCGGCGTTGCTTGGCTACCCCGCCGTGCCCCCTTCCCGCCGCCGCTCGCCTCCCCCGTGAAACTGACGTCGTCCCCGCGGGTCTCGGCTGCGCCCCGGCTGCGGGCACCCCACCTTCAGTCCTCTCCGCTCCTGGACACGCACCCCGCCCTCCCGGCCAACCTCTCCCCTCTCCAGCCCCGGCGCCTGACCGGCCGGGAGAAGATGGAGACGGGGGTGGGACCGAGCTGTGGCCCACGCTCAGGAGCGGGTCGCCAGGTGGGGCCCCGGACAGTGTAGACGCAAATGAGGACGTGCCTGGAGTTGGCGCTTCGACAGACACGAGGAACAGGGAGAGAAAGGTCCAGCCCGGCGGCGCCGCGGCCCCAAGTCCTCGCCTCCTTCCCTCACCTCCCCGTGCTCTCCGCCCCGTGGCAGCCCAGTCCCTCACTGCATGCAGTTGGGTCCGCAGGGAGGAGGCCGCCCTGTGCTGGAGACCGGGCCTTAGGTGGGGACGCTTCGCGGGTGCACAATCTCCTGGCCGAGGGAGGAACTGAGATTCGAGTTAGTTACTACAAATTAAAGACCTCCTGTGCGCCCTCAATGTATGCAGGCATGAGGGTCGTTATGAACCCAGTTCCCTCTCAACACAGGCCTACCCAATTGCTTTCCCTCTGTCCGGCCCCATGCAGGGAGGGAAGGTGGACAGGAGGGGTCGCGGAGATAGAGAAACCAGCCAGTTCTTGGGGGAAAGCGATGTTTTACCAGCAGAGGACCAGCCTTCTGCTTTAGAAACCCTCTGATACACTTCTCATTCTCCGGAGGCTTCACCTGAGGGAGATTTTGATTGCCTCTTTACTTTTCTTCCCCAGCCATCCAATACCCATTAGCTGGATGCACAGTGTGTCAGGAATTCGTTATTGATAGCTGTTTCATAAGACTCCAGTCACTGCTGAATATTTAAGAGACTTTTCGGCCCTCTTTTCAAGAAGTTGAAGTTACTGGCCTGGGCTCAGTAATACACTCTTTAGTGTAGTTGCCATGAATTTATCACTTTTCAGTAGTTCTAAATGTCCAAATGCACAAATAGAATTGGGATATTGTATAAATCGTTTCATTCCAAGAGAAGGGCACACTTCCTCTAGAGCAGTGGTCGGCAAACTGCAGCTTGCAAGCCACATGCGGCTCTTTGGCCCCTTGAGTGTGGCTCTTCCACAAAATACCGCGTGCAGGCGCGCACGTACAGTGTGATTGAAACTTCGTGGCCCATGCGCAGAAGTCGGTGGGGAGGTGGGGAGGAATAATCAGTTTGCTGCATAGGAAAAAACATTAGATTGATGGCTGGGAGTCACAAGTTTTGGAGCTAGAGAAACAAAAGCGAGGTTGAATCTAATGGAAGAAAAGATGTAAAATACCAACGTGGGGCTAAACTAGAATTAGGGTTTTACATGTGGGTAAATGTTGGGGCAGGAATGCAGAAAAAGAAAGATTTAAACCTCCAACTAACATTTTTCTCTGCCTCCTTCCTATCCCTAAGTTAAATAATGGCAGAGACGAGTCTGTTAGAGGCTGGGGCCTCTGCAGCATCCACAGCCGCAGCTCTGGAGAACTTACAGGTGGAGGCCAGCTGCTCTGTGTGCCTGGAGTACCTGAAGGAGCCTGTCATCATTGAGTGTGGGCACAACTTCTGCAAAGCTTGCATCACCCGCTGGTGGGAGGACCTAGAGAGGGACTTTCCTTGTCCAGTCTGTCGAAAGACCTCCCGGTACCGCAGTCTCCGGCCTAATCGTCAACTAGGCAGTATGGTGGAAATTGCCAAGCAGCTCCAAGCTGTCAAGCGGAAGATCCGGGATGAGAGCCTCTGCCCTCAGCATCATGAGGCCCTCAGCCTCTTCTGCTATGAGGACCAGGAGGCTGTATGTTTGATATGTGCAATTTCCCACACCCATCGGGCCCACAATGTCGCACCACTGGACGACGCCACACAGGAGTACAAGGTGGGGAACCAGACACATGAAGTCAACGTGGGGCAAAGGGAGGAATACAGTAGAGGGAGGCTCTCTAGGTAGAGGATCGTAAGCTCCTGAGAGCAAGACTGTGTCTGGGTCTCACTCTGTAGTTCCCTCTAAGGTGCATACACAGGGGACACAAAGTACATCTGCCCAGTTATCCCCAAGCATGAAGAACAGTGGTGAGGAGTACCCCAAAATTTCTCTCTGACCTTTCTAACACATTTGAGCATGAGGGATCTTGGACTATAACATCCTATATAATAAAGAGGTAATATGCAAATTAATCCTCATCCCCTCACAAGATGGTTGCCTACGACTGGACAAGCAAGCTGCATGGGGTAACCAGGCCAGTAGGGGGGTTAGTGAGGGGTGACCAGGCTGGCAGGGGGGAGGGCAGTTGGGGGCAACCAGGCCAGCAAGGGGGGCAGTTGGGGGTGACCAGACCGGCAGGGGGGACAGTTGGGGGCGATTAGGCTGGCAGGGGGAGCAGTGAGGGGTGACTAGGCTGGTGCGGGGGGCAGTTGGGGGCAACCAGGCCGGCGTGGGGGGCAGTAAGAGTTGCCAGGCCGGCAGGGAGGGCATTTAGGAGCAACCAGGCTGGCAGGGAGGGGGCAGTTAGGGGCAATCAGGCTGGCATGCAGAGGCAGTGAGGGGTGATCAGGCCGGTGGGGGGGGGGGGGGTACAGTTAGGGGCAACCAGGCAGGCAGGCAGGTGAGAAATTAGGAGCCAGCAGTCAGACATCCCCCAGGGGGTTCCGGGTTGGAGAGAGTGCAGGTTGGGCTGAGGGGACACCCCCCACCCCTGCACGAATTTCATGCACCAGGCTTCTACTCTATATATATAAAAGCCTAAGCCACCGTTTGACCATTCAACCAGTAGCTATGATGCACACTGACCACCAGGGGGCAGATGTTCAATGCACAGGCATGGAAACATGGAACAGACTAATGAATCTCAGAGGGGAGGAGGGAAGGCAGAAAGAGATTAAGCAAAGGTCTTCTATGCATGCTAGAGGCCCAATGTGCGGATTCATGCATCAGTGGGGTCCCTCGGCCTGGCCTGCGGGGATCAGGCTGAAACCGGCTCTCCGACATCCCCCAAGGGGTCCCGGATTGCAAGAGGATGCAGGCCAGGCCGAGGGCCTCTAGTATTTCTCATAATGAATGAGAACACATAGAGAAGATCCACGTTAGGAAGAACTGAAAAGTGGTCTGGTTTCCTCATTCTGTCCCCTGCTCAGACTATCCTTTCCTTTCCCATTGGTACTGGGAAGACTGTCATTTCAGTTTAGACTGAACCAGTCTGTTGTTTGCATCTTCCCCAGATAATGGATAACATGACATCTGGTTTAAATTATTGCTGGGACAGAGAGTAAATGTTTGAGTAACAGAAATTAGAGCTGCTAATGTCTTAGCACTTTATCAAGTAGTTTAATTAATTATGTTAATAAAATCCTAATAAAGAGGGAATATGCTAATTGACCCTCGCGCCCACAGCCAATAAGGAGGGAATATGCTAATTGACTGTCCCACCCTCAAAGATAGCAACGCCCAGTCCCCTCAGCCGCATGCCTGCCTCCGGAGTCCCCCAATCCCCTCAGCCGCCCAGGGCCAGCCTAAGGCACAGGAAAGCCTCAGATGGCGGCTGCCCAGCCACCCAGGGCCGCCCAAGGTGTAGGCAAGCCTCGGATGGCAGCTGCCTGGCCGCCCAAGGCTCAGGTAACCAGGGCCAGCCGAGGTGCTGCCGGCAGTGGCAGCAGCAGAGGTGTGATGGGGCGTCGCCTTCCCTGATCACCAAGTCACCTCCCGCCCCTGAGGACTCCTGGACTGTGAGAGGGGGCAGGCTGGCTGAGGGACACCCCCCCTCCAGTGCATGAATTTTCATGCACCGGGCCTTTAGTCTTGGAAATAAGATTTAAGGTTGTTTATAAGTAAGATTTCATTATATTTTCAGGTGGTTAGAGTTGAATGGAAATGCAAGTTTAAAGACGGACATCAGGGTCCAGAAGGTCACTTTGACAGTAATAGGAGTTACTTGAGTTAGAAGGTGGATGGGGTTGGTGACCGCTGGACCACTGAGGTTCAGTGAGAGGACATTTACCCCCGTGTAAGACCCTAATTCTAGCTTTAGTCCCACATTGGTATTTTACATCTTCTCTTCTGCTAGATAGGAAAAAAAAATTGGTGAGTAAGGAGGGTGATAGAGACAGGCTGGTGGCAGGAAGAGAGAACTGTAAGAAGTTAACATCACAAGTGACAGGCAAGGGAGGAAATTGGCTCAAGAGCTGGGGAGATGGGTAGGATGCAAACAAATGGTTTAAAACAAATGGGTTAACCTCTGAATGTAGGCTCTGCCAGCCAATCTCAGATGTCACCTCTCCCACTTCCTACCCTCAGGAAAAACTGCAGAAGTGCCTGGCGCCTCTGGAGCAGAAGCTGCAGGAGATCACCCGCTGTAAGTCCTCAGAGGAGCAGAAGCCTGCAGAGCTCAAGGTAAAGGCAGGCAGTGAGCCAAGCATTAACACATTATTTAATCCACCAGTTCTGATTCATTAGAAAAATGGTGGTATTTTCTCAGGCTTGATTGTCTTTAGACACTGTACTTACATTACTTGTCATGAATTAAGTATTGAGGAGGAGTTTGGAAGAGGTAAAGGACAGGCGGAATGTCTTACATCTGGCGAGTTCAGAGGGTCTGTGCCTGTTGGTCTCCTGTGCTGTGTACAGCAGGGAGGAGGCTGCTCTGCTGAGTGTGCAGGGGTAGGACTTTCTTAGAGGGATGGAGGAGAGGAGAATTTAGAAGGTTCACTCGGGAGAAAGGGAGAAGGAACTGACCGAGACCTCCCAGAAGAACTGTCCAATGACCTTCTCTTAACTCCAGTGAGCTCGGGAATGACAGGTGTGTTCCGGGATGCTCTTCCTCTTTCCTTCCTCAACCTGCGGAACCCTGTCCATGGTCGGGCAGCGGGAAAGGCACTTTCTGTGCAGCTTTTCCCGACCCTTCAGAACTTAGCTTTCTTCCTTTTCATATATTCCGGCATCTCCTTCAGAGCACCACCATGTTTGCAGCGTGGTGTTTTTGTTTCTGTCTTATTTCTTCTAATGGTCAGTGAATAAGTATTAATAGTAGCAGTAATAACTAGTATTTATTGAATTCTGTACATTAATTCATTAGATATTCATGACATTCCAAGCTTACAGAATTGTATTAGGTCTTAGGGTTCTGCCCTGGTTGGAATCCTGAATTCAACTAGACTTGGCACAAGGGGGACATAGAGAAGCCAGAAGTCCCAGCGGTCATCTTTGGCAAGCGGGAACTCAGTTCCTCGTCAGGTAGCTGTTACACACACTCCCCCTCCCCAAGTGTACACAGGTGGGAACAGCTTGGATAGTCCAAGGCTAATCCAAGATCACACAACCAGTTTGTAGCAAAGCTAGGGATACTAGTTCTGCATGAGTCAATAAATATTTCTTAAGCTTCCAGTAAAGGTCAAACCATGTATTTGACACTGGGAAACAATGATGAACAGCCCTGCCCTTCTTGATCTTACAGTCAAGTAGCAAAATAATGACATGGTATAAAAAGCATAGGTGCCAGTTCACGAGGGGACAACACAGAAATTTGACCTCATTAAAGGATGCCAGAAGAAATGATGAGCTTTTGGTATCACCAGAAATTAAACACATATTTAAAAATAGTAGAAACAGTAATTTCTTAACAATGACATTTCAACAGAAAGCAAGTATTGATACCTTAGTCCTTTATACATTTTAACAAAGTAAGCATTTGATTTTTGTTGTTGTTAAACCTTACCTGAGGATATTTTTCCCATTGATTTTTAGAGAGAGTGGAAGGGAGGGAGGGAAGGAGGAGGAGAGAGAGAGATAGAAACATCAATGTAGGAGAGACACATGGATTGATTGCCTCCTGCAAGCGCCCCAACCAGGGTCAGAGATCGAACCCTCAACCCAGGTATGTGCCCTTGACTGGGAATCAAACTGGAAACCCTTCAGTGTGTGGGCCAATGATCCTCTAACCATTGAACACACCAGCGGGGCTGAAATTTTTTTTAATTGAACTAATTTTGATTGCAAAGGTGGGTTTAAAAAGAAATTCTTGCCCTAACTTGTTTGACTCAGGGGATAGAGCATCAGTCTGCAGACTGAAGGGTCCCAGGTTTGATTCCTGTCAAGGGCACATGCCTGGGTTGTGGGCTCAATCCCCAATAGGAGGTGTGCAGGAGGCAGCCGATTAGTGATTCTCTCATGTTTCTATCTCTCTCCCTCTCCCTTCCTCTCTGAAATCAATAAAAATATATTTTTAAAACGTTCTTTGATCTTTTGAAAGGCTCCAGAGAAACTTAAAATAGGTGAAAACGAAGCTTCTTCCCAGTCATTAACTTCCCTCTTCCTGTTGATCCTCTTCCTAAAGGTAAAGGATCTAGAGGTGAACAAAAATTTTAAAACCTTCAAAATACAGAACTGTGGTTTTTACAGATGTAAGCTACCATTTCAATGGTTTCAGAAACTATCACTAGCCTTTCTTTTTCTTAAATTCTCACCTGAGGATATTTTTTCTATTGATTTTCCGACAGAGTGAAAGGGAAGGAGTGGGGGAGAGAGAGAGAGAGAGAGAGAGAGAGAGAGAGAGAGAGAGAGAGACACGAGATGAGAGAGACACATGATTGGTTGCCTCCCACACAGTCAAACCCAAAACTGCCTGATCAAACCCAACACCAAGGTACATGCCCTCAACCCTTCAGTCCATGGGCCAACACTAACCACTGAGCAACTGGGCAGGGCATCAACCTTTCTGTAGTGACCATTTGAGTTCTCCTTCCTCCTCCCTCATCCATCTCCACCTCCAGAATCAGACCCAGTGCCCTTTTATTTTATTTTTTAAATATTTATTGTTGAAACTATTACATATGTTCCCCTTTTTCCACCGTCGACCCACTCCAACCCACCCATGGCCTCCACCCCAGGCCCTCACCACCCCACTGTCTCTGCCCATGGGTTATGCATATATGCATACAAGGTCTTTGATTGATTACCTCCCACCCACCCACCCTCCCTTGCCTCCCCTCCGAGATGACCCAATGCCCTTTTAAAACTAATGTGTTAGGGTGACGAAGGCCTGGGGTGGGGTGGGACCCTGGTAGAGGAAAAAAGAGGGACATCTGTAATAATCTCAACAATAAAGATTAAAGAAATAATAATAATAATTTGTAATTAACCATGCTGAAATGATAATTATTCATAAAATAATCTACATAATTTTAAAAAGAAACTGTCATGCAGATTAGGCCAGGACGCCATAACGGTTCACAACCAGACTGGAGGAGGTTGAGCGGGCAGGTGAGGCCCAGAGCGGAGACACAGACACGGCCAACAAGCTGCCGCACCGGCTGGGGCTGGGGCTGGGGCTGGGGCTGGCCCCGGGAGCCGGAGCAGACACAGACAGGGACAGGGGGGCCGGCCCGAGCACAGGCCCGGAGAGGAGACGGTGAGCCCGCCTCCCGCGGAAGCAGCTCAGCTCCCTCCTGGCTCCCTCCTGGCTCCCTCCCGGCTCCCATGGGCGCCAGTGGCTGACTTCCGCCTCCTGCAGAAGCCACACGGCTCCCATGGAAGCAGCGCGGCTCCCAGCGGCGCACAGCGGTTCCCTCCGGCTCCCACGGAAGCGGCGGGCGGCCTACTGTGTGCGATATCGCGCGATGGGCTACGAGTATTAGTATAATATAATACAACAAAAGAAAAGTGACGTGTAATGAAACCTGCTGTGTAATATTTAAACATGAGTACCCTGAAAGACACTGCAGTATAGCTTTGTCCTTTCACCTACGCGATAGCACAACAATGCCACAAATGCGAATTCAGACAGGTCATTGTGAGCCATGTTGACTCAAATACCACAAGCACTTAGCTCTTGGTGACATAATATCTCAAAATGATATTCCAAATATAATTTCACACCCTCTTTAAGAACCACTGCACTGCAAATACAGAGTGAAAAAAGAGAAGGGACTATGGGGTTATATGAAGGAGAACTATTTTGCTACCTGTTTATCAGTTATGAATTCTAAATTCCACCCATTCATCACCCCTAAACACACACCCAGGCTGTGCTTTATGTGAAGGTATGTGTTGTGGGAATGTGGGTTTTTTTGTGGGGTTTTTTTTTTTAAAGATATTTTTATTGATTTCAGAGGGAGGAAGGGAGAGGGAAAGAGATATAGAAACATTAATGATGAAAGAGAATCATTGATTGGCTGCCTCCTGCACGCCCCCTGTGGGAATCAAGCCCACAGTCTGGGCATGTGCCTTTGACCGGAATCGAACCCGGAACCCTTCAGTCTGCAGGCCGATGCTCTGTCCACTGTGCCAAACCAGCCAGGGCGTGGGAATGTGTTTTGTTCCATGTGGTTCTGCAAGGGCAGCAGTGAAATGGGAGCAGCGGCCGCTACCCCACTGGAGCTCATCAGCCTCTCCTGGCAGCAGGCCTGGGAGGCCACCCAGGCTGCAGGGCCACTGCAGTCACCACAGCCCTGCCTTTCAGTCCCAGCCACTTCCTCCTTCCACAGTCCTGTCTCTGCTTCTCACCTTGCTCCCTTTGTGTGGGGTGATTCCTCCCCGCCAGCCACATGACGCTGGGAGCAGCCTTCTTTGGGGAGATCGCTTCTCGTTGCAGTGGAAGTACAGAGGTGGGATGTGCTTGCTGATAACCCTCAGAAAGGATTGTGGCTGGTGTTTGAACCCTATATTAGCAAGTTCCCGGAATGCGAAAGGTTCAAGTCTATGTGCTGGCTGAGAGAAAGCATGTTTCAAATTTTAAGCAACTCATTTACTAAGAAACTTTGGAACCTGTTCCTGGGACAGCAGTTATCAAGTCTCAGAAATGACTTGAAACTGTTTCAGGTTCAGCCTGAAGTCTGTATATTTGTTACAGCCCATTGCTAGAATCTTACTGATTCTTTTTCAGTTAATTCTATCTGATCGTATTTGTATCAGGTAGCTATCTTGCAACATACAAATGATGACAGTCATATCGCTTAACTTGCCAGTATTTGTATTTTCCTTTTCTTTATTTTTTTTAAATATTTTTTTATTTCAGAGAGGAAGGACGGGGAGAGAGAGAGAGAAACATCAGTGATGAGAAAAAATAATCGACTGGCTGCCTCCTGCACGCCCCTACTGGGGGCCCTTGACCAGAATCAAACCGGCAGCCTTCAGTCCACAGGTCGACACGCTCTATCTGCTGAGCCAAACTGGCTGGGGCTGTATTTTCCTTTCTTAACGAATTACAATAGCTAGAACTTTATCATCAGATATTTCTGATATCTGAAATAGTTTGTCATTATATTATTGAGTTCTTATGTCTTGAATTATTTTTCCTAAAACATAAAAGCATGGCTTTTTAGAAATTAATGTAATTTAAGAAAATTAAAACTTTTAAACATTGATTTTTATCTTCCCACTGGTCTTCACTCCCAAGTCCTCAGCGGGATAGAGCTATTCTTTATAGAAGGAACTGACAGTGGAGAGAAACAAGTGTCTCGTTAAACTGTTTGTGATGACACTGGAATTCATACGCATGGTCGGTAGGGAAAGGGACGCTGTGCCCCTGCTCAATAAGCAGCACTCTCCCTCTTTTCTCAGAGGCTGGTGGAGAGTCGCCGACAGCAGATCCTGACAGAGTTTGAAGAGCTGCACAGGCGGCTGGATGAAGAGCAGCAGACGTTGCTGTCGCGACTGGAGGAGGAGGAGCAGGACATTCTGCAGCGCCTCCGAGAAAATGCTGCGCACCTGGGAGACCGGCGCCGCGACCTGGCCCACCTGGCTGCTGAGGTGGAGGGCAAGTGCTTGCAGTCGGGCTTCGAGATGCTTAAGGTTCGACCTTTGCTCCTGCGTGGCCCCTCAGGTCGGGCACAGTCTAGCTTTGCACAGGCTGTTTTGTCAGCCCGGAATGCTCACTCCTCTGCTCTGCTTCTTTAAACCCAGTTCTTCTAGACATAATCAAAGGATCTATTTCTACAGAAAAGCTCCTCTGATTGCTCCCATTTCCTTCTAATCATTTTTGTGTTCTTATGTCTTGTCAACAATTATGTGCGTAATTTGTACCAAAGAAAAAAATCCACTCTTTTGAGAGGAGGGAAATCTAGTCTGAATTTGTGGGGAAAAAACTATGCATTAAAAAAGTGTGTAAATGCAGTTACTTTGAAGTCCTAGAATTTGATTTACCTAGTGCTAAAAAAGAATAGAAACCGCCCCACTGGTGTAGCTCAGTGGTTAAGCATCGACCTATGATCCAGGAAGTAATGGATTGATTCCCGGTCAGGGCAATACCCAGGTTGTGGGCTCAATCCCCAGTAGGAGGCATGCAGGAGGCAGCCAATTGATGTTTCTCTCTCAACATTGATATTTCTCTCTCTCCCTTTCCCTTCCTCAATAAAAACATCTTTAAAAAAAAAACACAATAGAAACCTAGTTTGAAGGACACTTAAAATGTATTAAAAAAATATATTGTTTTTGATTTGTAAACATCTCAAAAATGTTTGAAATCATTTGTTTTCTTAAGGAGATGCATGGTGTTAGCAAGGCTGTAGGAAACATGTTTCTTACCTTAGAGATCAGACCAGCAGCATTGGACTCAGCGAGGCGCCGTTGCACATTGATTTGCATGCTGATGTACTCCTTGGTGTTTATTCTCATGTCCTTTCATGTATGTGTGTTCTGCCTTCCACATTAAACTGGGAAATCCTGGGGGCAGAGATTTGTCTTCTTTGTCTTCTGGACCCCAAGTATTCGCAAATCAGGATTGGCACACAGTTATTAGTGTTTATTAACCAATACCAAACGGGGGATACCAACCCATAGTGGGAAGTAGGACCTACTCCTCTGCCACCAGTCTGGAGCTATCTGCACTGATCCTCAAGGAGACAGGTGTTGTGGTTGGTACTTGGGGGACAGAGTGAAGAGCAGACACAATCCCTGCACCCTGCATTGAGCTCCCAGTGTCCTTGAGAAGCAAAGACAAACATACAAGAAACCATTTGGAAGGAATAGAAATTGCCAAGCTTCGTGATGACCAGAAGTTGAAAGTGAGGAGGAAGTTGGGAGAGATGTACTCAGACCCCTCTGGAGCTCTTCTCCTTGCATTGCAGCCTCCGTTTGCCCTGTTTCTGTTTTAGAGATCTGGAACTTTTGGGAGGAGGGGGACCCTTTTGCCTGTAGGACCCTTGACTACCAGGACCAATACTGCTTTCTTTTCTCCTTCCCTCTAGGATGTCAAAAGTACCCTGGAAAAGTAAGTGATTCCTGCAACTCTTTAAGTGAGTTAGATCTTGGCTTAGAGACTTACAGTACAGTAAGGAGTTGGGGGGATAAGATGGGAAAGTCATGCAGCTTCTGGGTCGGATATGGGAAAGGGTTATGCATCCATGAAGCCAGTTAGAGAGCAAATCATGGGGAATAGTAGCCCTTTGAGCATCAGGACTTCCTTATTAAGGAAGCTACCAAAATCATGTAGAACCAGGTTCTACCTGTGCCTGGATGTAGAATTGTGTCCAACCAAGATGGAAGAAGGAAAGGGTTGGGAGGGGGAAGGGTAATTACCCATTTGCATGAAATATAACAGATACCTCCAGAAAGTTCTGAGGCTCGTTTTAAGGATTTGTCCAGGGGACCATATGGCTCTCCACAGATTGGCAAAAGACAGCAATACACAAGTGCTTGTCCTCAGGGAGGAGGGAGGAGGTGGGAGGATGGAGCGTCCCTGTGACCTGCCCTTTCTTCCCCTGTCTCCCTGCCCCTCCTAGATGTGAAAAGGTGAAGACCATGGAGGTGACTTCAGTATCCATACAGCTTGAAAAGAACTTCAGCAGTTTCCCCCGACAGTACTTTGCCCTAAGGAAAATCCTTAAACAGCTAATTGGTGAGTTGTTCCCAAAAGGAAAAGAGCAGAGGGAGTCAGCAGAGAGCAGCAAGTCTTCCCATGGGCTCAGTTACCATCTGTCCCTTTCCCCGCCCACACCCACCCACACCCAGCCCTTTCCCTGGCTCTCGGTCACTGAGTCACAGCACTCGCAGTGAAAAGCCTCGCTGTCATCTAATCTTAGGCCCACGCTTTTCTGAACAGGGGCCCAGAAAGGTTAAATAATTTGCCTAAAATTGGTCCACTCTAGAGAGTGAAGGGAATGTCATTCATTTTTACTCAGAGAATAGTCATAAACCAGGACGGTTCCAAGAAAACGGGTATCAGGTCACCCTGCCCCTAGTCCTTCTTCACATACGCTTTCCGTTCTTTCTGGCCCTTGAACTGTGCCTGGTGCTTCTCTGCACCGTGAGATGATGATTATGTCGGGGGCTGTGGATGGAGGACCAGGGAGGAGGAGTCTAACCCACCAGCCCTTGCAAAGGCAAGAGCGAGTTAGTCACCTGCTTCTTTAGGGCGGGTGAGACGTGAAGCAGTCTTCCCTCCCCTCCCTTAGGTGACACCATGGATGGAGAAAGTTAACCAAACCACAGTGTTCTGGGGGCCTTTAAGGGAACAGGCTCTGTAAGGCAGGCTGGAAGACTGAGGCAGGGGCGTTGAGCTATTCCCGTCCTCATCTAGCTCCCCACTCTGGCTTCTCCCGCCAGCGGATGTGACCCTGGACCCTGAGACTGCTCATCCTAACCTAGTCCTGTCGGAGGATCGTAAGAGCGTCAAGTTTGTGGAGACAAGACTCCGGGACCTACCTGACACACCACGGCGCTTCACCTTCTACCCTTGCGTCCTGGCTACTGAGGGCTTTACTTCAGGCCGACACTACTGGGAGGTGGAGGTGGGCGACAAGACCCATTGGGCAGTGGGTGTGTGCCGGGACTCTGTGAGCCGAAAGGGCGAGCTGACCCCACTGCCTGAGACTGGCTACTGGCGGGTGCGACTGTGGAATGGAGACAAATATGCAGCCACTACCACGCCTTTTACTCCTTTGCACATCAAGGTGAAACCCAAGCGGGTGGGCATATTCCTAGACTATGAGGCCGGCACACTGTCTTTTTACAATGTCACAGACCGCTCCCATATCTACACCTTCACTGATACTTTTACTGAGAAACTATGGCCCCTCTTCTACCCAGGCATCCGGGCTGGAAGGAAGAATGCTGCACCACTTACCATCAGGCCCCCGACAGATTGGGAGTGACAGGGAGGGATGAGGCAGGATCAAGAGCTATGGGCCTTCCTTCCTGTGACCTGCTGGAGCAGCTTCGCGTCTGCCTGTTCCCGTCCTGAACCATCTGGGAGAAGCGCCTGGGTTTCTAGAGTGGTTTATGTGGAAGCGTAGGTAGGACTGGTCTGGGGTGAGAGCACAGCTATGTCTCCTCCTGTCAGGTGGGGAGTAGGTTCCCAGGGACTCTCCCCTGAAGCCCATCAGGTTTTCTGTTGCACAGGATGGGTTGGGAAGGGAGGAGGGGCTTTTCCAGAAGCAAAAAGTCTGGGAGGGTATGACATACTCAAACCAGAGGAGGAAACAGAAGCCCCTGAGCATTTTTCAGGGGCTCTGACGCAGAATAGTTATGTTTCTTGAGGAAGAGCATAGAGGCATGTAAACCTCTAGATTGAAATAAAAATGAATGACAGTTGCTCTCATGGATCTAGGAGTTGAGGACCCACAAGAGCAAAGATTTTTTTGCGGGCAAAGATTGGGCATCAAGAGGTTAGAAAGAAGGTCCAGGAAGGGGCTACGGGAGCAGATCCCTAGGTTCTAATGAAGGAGGGGGTTTCTCTGGTCATCTATTCCCAGAGTAAGGCTGCCATTATGAGTTGGCTTGGCCAGAGGTAGCAACGTGGGGAGGAGAGGGTGAGAAGGAGGAAGCGGAGGACCCAGGCTCCTGTCTCAGCCTTCAGCAGAGCTG